>NC_136413.1:184337564-184650064 GCF_051521515.1 Lactuca serriola | reverse complement strand
ATAAAGTCAAACGTATTCCTTGCAAAATATGTAATTAAAATTAATATCATATTTACTTATCGACTTATTTTAAAACTCTTGATGACATTTATGTATAATGATATATTTTGTATGACTTCATTCTTAATTTCAATGTTTAATATTTGAAAGTTCATATATGAAACCTTGGATGTTTTGGTGTAATATATATATATATATATATATATATATATATATATATATAGAGAGAGAGAGAGAGAGAGAGAGAGAGAGAGAGTAAGAGAAAGAATTGGGTGAAGACTGCGATGACAATTTTAAGCCTTACTACTAAAAAAAAATTGGATAAGATTTAATTTTATTTATTGTTGGTAAATTAATTTTGTTAATTTCCAAAAATGGATTTTCTCCATTTTTTGAGCATTAATTTTGGACTCTAAATATAATCAAAACGAACTATTGGCTTCGAGCCACTGAACTTGTGTGCGAGCACGCTTCCTGCGGGCACGAATGAACCACCAGTTGACCATAAATGTTCAAGGACCTTTTTTGCTTTTTTTTCCTTTTTGTTAACAGTTACAAAAACGAATTAAGAGCTACTAATCATAGATTTTGGTTTTGATTTCTTGATTAATTGGCTTATTTAAATTGTGACAGTTACGATTTTGTTTTAATTACATCAGTTACATTGGGTAGTATAAATATAACGCCTATGTGACTGATTCGATACACCGATTGAAACAAAATCACTCTCTTCGTCTCTTACGATACTACTTCATCTTTTCTCTCTTACTGCAACCAAGGTATAATCTTGACCAAGTGAAGGTTTGGGAAATCTAGAAGAATTGATTTCCATTGTTGTATCCTGGGAAACAAACAGCTATATAGGGCGAATTTGTTTTAAGGAAACTGTGTTAAACACAGGCCTCAGTCAACAATTTTACAGTTTTGTTCTGTCGTATAATTTTTGGGTTATATTTTCCTAACAGTCTTAAAACAAATTGTTTGTGCTAAACAAACTATAAAAGGAAATTAAAATTGTTTCTGTTTCATCTTACAGTGCTTATAAAACGATTTTTTTTCTCCCTCACACTTGCAGAATCTGTTTCAGAAATCATTTTCTAAGACATTTTCCCTTTTTTTCCAGCGTTTCTAGCTACATGTGTTTAACTGATTAAGTTTATTGCATCCATAATTTGTTACTGTTTTCAGAAATTGTTTTCTAAAATAGTTTTTTCCAGATTCTTTCTTTTGCCTTAACAGTTTATATTTGATTCCTCTTGTAGCATGACTACTGGTGAAAGTTCCCAACCACCAAAGCCTAATGGTACTTTTAATGCTCAAAGAGCTCTAATGATGACCATGCCGGTAAATCATGCTGAGAAACCTGAGAAGTTCTTTGGATTGAACTTTAAGAGGTGGCAGAAAAAGATGCTCTTCTATCTTACCACGTTGAATCTTCCTAGATTCTTAATTGAAGAGGCTTCTCGAATGCCCAAAGGAGAAAGAGATGTGCAAGCTTTAACTGATATAGATGCTTGGAAACATTCTGATTTATTGTGTAGGAATTATTTTCTTAATGGTCTTGTTGATTCACTTTGTAATGTGTATTGTGTAACAAAGCCAACCAAAGAACTATGAGACTCATTGGACAAAAAGTATAAAACTGAAGATGTCGGCACAAAGAAATTTGTGGTTTCCCGGTTTCTTCAATATAAAATGGTCGATGGCAAAACCGTTATGTCCCAAGTACAAAAAGTACAAGTGCTCCTACATGACATCCATGCCAAGGGTATGGGGTTTAATGAGCCTTTTTCTGTTGCTTCCATGATTGAGAAGATACCCCTTATTTTGGTTGATTTCAAGAATTACTTGAAACATAAGAGCAAGGAGATCCATGACGACCTTATTGTTCGCTTTCGAATTAAAGAGGACAATAAGATAGCTCAAAAGAGTAGTTATACCCTTACTTCTAAGAAAGCTAATGTGGTGGAGCATGGTCAAACTTCTGGGAAGAACAAATCTGGAAAGGGAAAATTCCAAAAGAAAGGCAAGGGTCCAAACTTGGGAGCCAAAGGTGGAACTTTCAACAAAAAGTTTCAAGGGAACTACCATAACTATGACTAGCGAGGTCATCAGGTTGCTAATTGCAAACTTCCTAAGAAGGCAAAGGAGGAAAATGTTGTGGAGAAGATATCCAAAGAGGTGTCTGACATCAATCTTTCTATAGTTATTTATGAAGTTAATCTTGTGGAGTCCAATCCAAGGGAGTGATGGATTGATATGGGAGCTACCCGTCATGTTTTCTCGAATAAATAATGGTCCAAAAAATTTAAGGTTGTGGATAATGGTGACAAGTTGTTCATGGGAAACTTGGCCACTTCTAATATCCAAGGTGTTGGAAAGATTGTGTTGAAGATGACGTCGGGAAGAGAGATGACGTTGAATGATGTGTTGTATGTACCCGAAATTTGTAAGAATCTTGTGTCGGGTTGGTTGTTGAACAAGCATGGTTTTCGCTTGGTGTTTGAGTCAGATAAATTTGTGTTAACCAAAAATGGTGTGTATGTGGGTAAGGGGTATATTGAGAGGGGTATGTTAAAACTTTGTGTAATGTCTCTTAAGCCAAATGATAATGAAATTAATAACTCTTATACTTACTTGCTTGAGTCTTCAAATATTTGGCATGCTAGATTAAGACATGTAAATTTTGATACTCTTTGACGTTTAATGAAAATAGAACACATACCACACTTTCACATTGACTCAAAATACAAATATAGCACTTGTGTTGAATCAAAATTAACAAGACAATCCTTTAAGTCTATTCAAAGGACGACCGAACCACTTGGATTAATTCACACCGATGTGTGTGACATGAAATTAATTCCATCTAAAGGTGGCAATAAGTACTTTATCACTTTTATTGATGATTTCACTAAATTATGCTATGTCTATTTACTAAAAATTAAAGATGAAGCTATAGGGAAGTTTAAAGTGTATAAAAGTGAAGTTGAGAATCACCATAATAAAAAAACTAAAGTACTAAGAAGTGACCGTGGAGGTGAATATGTATCACCGTTTGAGGAATTTTGTGCAACTCATGGTATCATACATGAGTTTACTGTACCTTATTCACCACAACAAAATGGCATGGCGGAAAGGAAAAATCGGACCTTAAAAGAAATGATGAATATCATGTTTTTAAGTTTTGGGTTGCCACCCCCAATGTGGGGGGAAGCTATACTTTCAGCTAACCGCCTTTTAAAGAAGGTCCAATGAAAGAAATCGGATAAAACACCATATGAGTTAAGGTTATGTATAAAACCATCCTACAAATAACTTTGAGTGTGGGGTGCCTTGCAAAGGTCATGGTACCTGCACCCAAGGTAGTTAAGATAGGACCCAAGACTGTTGATTGCATATTTGTTGGATATACACAAAAAATTTGTGCATATCGATTTCTTGTGCATGACTCGAAAATACCAGAAATTCACAAAGGCACAATAATAGAGTCAAGAAATGCATTGTTATTTGAGAATGTGCTTCCATGTCTTGATAAGTTTGAGACAAGTACTCCAAAATTAATTGAGCACAATGAATCCTCTCATGAAGAAGAAACAGAGGAAGAAACAGAGCCCCATATAAGTAAAAGGGAACGATTTGAGAAGTCATTTGGAGATGGATTTCTACACTTATAAGGTTGAAAGAGAGCCTTAAACTTTCAAAGAGGCAGCCACCTCTTTCGAAGGACCTCAATGGAAAGAGGCAATTAAAAGCGAAATGGATTCCGTCTTGCAAAACGATACATGGGAGCTAGTGGATTTAGCTCAAGGTTGCAAACCACTAGGCTATAAATGGATTTTCAAGAAGAAAATGAAAGGTGATGGAACCATTGACAAGTACAAGGAAAGACTAGTAATAAAAGACTATAGACAGAAGGGTGGCCTTGATTACTTTGATATGTAGTATCCTGTCACACGTATTACATCCATTAGATTGGTACTTGCAATTGCTTCTATAGGGAATCTTGAAGTACATCAAATGGATGTTAAAACAACTTTTCTAAACAGGGATTTAGAGGAAGAAATCTACATGGAACAACCAGAAGGGTACATTTCCCTAGGAAAAGAATCAAAGGTTTGCAATCTAACGAAGTCATTATATGGGTTGAAATAAGCCCCAAAAAATGGCATCAAAAGTTTGACCATGTGATGTTGGAAAATGGATACAAGATTAATGAATTTGACAAGTGTGTTGTAATGACCCAATTTTCACGCCAAAAAAATTCATTTAAATTAAGTGGTTTGTAAAACATTTGTAGTAAAACATCATCCGATCATATCATTTCATAAAACATATCTCGTGACTGAAATCCCAAAACATGAACATAATAATAACATCAGAGTACAATCCCATAACATCTCATAATGCGGAAAATCAATATGTGTGTGTATGATGTGCCTCTACCGCGCCGGTTCCTTCCCCTTCGCCGAAGAGGCACTTGAAACCAAAACTAAAAACTGTAAGCACGAAGCTTAGTGAGTTCCCCCATCGTACCACATACCATACAATCACATCACATACATACTGCCAGGCATTTCTGGGTGCCCGACCTACCCAGTACTGCCATTCTTGGGTGCCGACCTACCCGTACGGCCATTCTGGGGTGCCGACCTACCCATGCGACCATTCTGGGGTGCCATCCTACCCGTGTCAAGCCATTCTGGGGCGCTGACCTACCCATGTCAAGCTATTCTGGGGTGCTGACTACCCATCGGTCCTAACAACCAAACCTTAGGGACTATTTCACCCCCTACTACTACTATCACATATATCATATCATAATCTATTGTCAAACATATCTGGGGTGTCCGACCTACCCTTCAGTCCTAACAACCGAATCTCGGGGACTTTCCCCCCTCCTACTACCTCTATCTCATATAACATATCATGCTAGAAGCTAAACATATCATAACATACTGTTAGGCATATCTAGGGTGCCTAACCTACCCTTCGGTCCTAACAACCGAACTCTATCAATATCACATAACATATCAGGTAGTAGCAACACAAATTAATATCACATAGACAAACATCTAACATACGATCCCTACTGGTGGGCCGATATTGTGGCCGTAGACCCACCGCTACTAGAAGGTAACTCACCTCGTAGTAGCTGCTGAACTGTATGGGAATCCTCTATCTGCTGCTGCTGTTGCTCCGGAAATCCTCCAGCTAAAAGTCCCACAAAACACTTAGTCAGAAACTGACACCTACTCTTAGGGTAAAATAACCATTTTACCCCTTACCAAGTCAAGTCAAAGATAAATTCAACTTCTAGTTGACCTGACTCGCCGAGTCCCTATCCTTCCAATTGTCCTTAAGCCCTCTTCTACTCGTCGAGTTGGGCCGCCAACTCGACGAGTTCTTCTTTCATATGAAAGACACATGGAAACTCATCCGAATCGCCGAGTTGAGGAACAACTCGTCGAGTCCACCTTCATCTGATGAACAAGTTCTGTCCTCGGCTCGCCGAGTTGATGAACAACTCGTCGAGTTCTAAGAAGATTGCCTTGGACTCGTCGAGTCCACTCATGCACTCGTCGAGTCCTATGAACTTCCAGAACAATGGCTTAGTCCAGAACGGTGGGTCACCCCTTAGGACCCCCTTAAAACCCTTCCACACTCAACTGGGTCCTTATGACCCTCAACTGATATGGGAGAAAACCCTGGACTCGCCGAGTCCAAGAACGGACTCGTTGAGTTGGTCACAACTACTCACTGAATCTTCGATTTCTGATGTACAACCCATAATCAAAATGTAGATCTATGCTTCTACAATCGATCTAGCACGTAAAGTTACAACCTTTACGTGTTTGCATGGGACTTTAAGCTCAAAAGGTCCTAAAACAAGCTCTCACAATGCATGGGGCCTTCTTTAAGTGCAAAAGCCACTCCTTTCTGCTTTGTAACCCCTCTAAGGACCTAGATCCGAAACATCAACCTCAAACCATGCTTGAAATCATGGTTGGTGGCCAAAATGGATTAGAAAAGCCCTAAAACTCCACAAAATGGGATCTATCAAAAGAGAAAGCAAGGTATAGACTTTATACCTTCTGAAGTTAGCAAATGATGCTCAAAACCGAGTTCTTCTATCCTCCTCTTGATCCTTCAAGCTTTTCCTTCCTTCCTTAGATCACAAAAGCACCAAAATCACTCCAAAAGTCTTAGATTGCTTCAATAATGGATAGGGTTTGCTATGGGGGTCTTCTGGGAGCAAATGGGACTAAGGAGGCCAAGTTAAGGTGTTTAAATAGGGTGCAAACCGTCGATTAGGGTTTCTATCTAAACAGGGTCTACTCACCGAGTCCGGGACTCGACTCGCCGAGTCCACAACTTAAACTCCGCGCCTCATCCTGCTTCTACTCGGCGAGTTGCTCCTTTAACTTGCCGAGTCCAAGGCCAAATGCAAGATATTTAAAGATTTAATAAAAAAAACATGTACCAAGAACCAGGTGTTACATGTGTTTATGTTAAAAACATAAGTGAGGGTTATGTTATCTTGTGCCTTTATGTTAATGATATGATTATTGTTGGTAGCAATGATAAAATGGTTCAATTAATAAAGAACATGCTAAAGGCAAGATTCGACATGAAAGATATGGGTTTGGCAGACGTTATCCTTGGTGTGAAGATCACAAGGACTGCAAATGGACTTACTTTAAATCAAACCCATTATATGGATAAAATTCTTGAGAAGTTCAACTTCAGTGATACTACTATAGCTAGGACACCAATTGATACAAGTCATCATCTAAGTAAAAATATAGGTGAAGGAGTTGCACAAGTCGAATATGCAAGAATTATTGGTAGTCTGATGTACCTTATGAGTTGTACAAGACCTGACTTAGCTTTTTCAATAAGAAAACTAAGTAGATATACCAGTAATCCGAGTGATGAACATTGGAAGAGTATTAAAAGATTATTACAATACTTAAGGTACACTCACAACTATGGGTTGCACTATACAAGATATCTCGGGGTGATAGAAGGGTATAGTGATGCAAATTGGATATTTGGCATAAAAGATTCCAAGTCAACCAGCAGGTTATTGTTCACACTTGGAGGTGGAGCTATATCATGGAAATCTTAAAAAAAAACAGTTATATCTAGATCCACCATGGAATCTCAATTTATAACACTTGATAAAAGTGGAGAAGAAGCTGAATGGCTACGACAATTTCTGGAAGATATACCAAGATGGCCTAAACCATTTTCTGCAATCTCAATCCATTGTGATAGTTATGCGACAAGTGGACGGGTGCAAAGTGCTATGTATAATGGTAGGTCTTAACACATCCGTCGAAGACACAACACCATTCGACAACTACTCTCAACTAGAGTTATCTCAATTGATGACATAAGGTCCAAGGATAACATTGAGGATCCACTAACCAAAGGGTTAAACATGAAGTTATTTTCAAATTTTTCAAAAGTAATGGGTTTAAAACCATGAACGAATAAGTTATTATGAAGGAAAACCCAACCTTGTTGACTGGAGATCCCAAGATCTAAGTTCAATGGGACAACTTACTTGCATATAACATATGTGGATCACTGTGGGGGTCAACCCCAACCCATTCCTATAAATAAAAGTGATGCAAGTTAGGATTATAGTAGTTGATGACAAGTTGGAAATCATCAAACTTTAGCTTGTAATGATTATGATTTAATCACCTATGTGAGAGAGAAGTGGGGTCGCTTCAAATGGAATTGAATGGGAAAGTTCCTAAGAGCTATTACAGAACTAGACAAGTGTCTACAACCAAAACAGACACATCAATGAGAACCTAACTAGGCCAGGGAGAATCATGTGAGACATGTATTGATTATTTACACAAATGGCATAACAATTCAAGGACATTGAGTCTACTTGTCTGCTAGTAAAATAAATATGTATCTTAAGGGAAGGTTCAAAGGGTCAAAACTACCTATCATGTGCATGATTTAACTGCTAGATTTTACCTAAAGCAGCTTGGAATTGCGGATGCTGAAGCAATTTTCATTCATGTGGGGGATTGTTGGAAAATTAAATTTATTAATTTCCAAAAATCTATTTTCTCCATTTTTTGAGCACAAATTTTGGACTCTAAATATAATCAAAATGAACTATTGATTATATATATTCTTTTTCTCCTTAGTGATATCTTCATTTCGATATATCACACGTCCAAAACGGATTAAAAATGAATGAGAAATTACTTGTCAAAGTAGGGCAATTGGAAGAGAAAAATAAAAGAGTTAAGTGAGTTTTAAACTCATCCCACATTGGTGGGAGAATGAAAAGGAAATTGGTTTATAACTATAAAGACTAGCTACCTTTGTAAGATTTATTAGAGCCAAGGATCTCTCTTGCGCTCACACGCAGGGGGAGGTGCAAATGTGAGCCAAATTGGCTTTGGGCGACTAAGCTTGTGTGCAAGAGCAAGTCCTGCGGGCACGAATGTAGCACCGGTCGACCAGAAAAGTTCAAGGACTTTTTTTGCAAGTTTTTCCTTTTGGTTAACAGTTACAAAAATGAATTAAGAGCTATTAATCATAGATTTCGGTTTTGATATCTTGATTAATTGTATTATTTAAATTTTGACAGTTACAATTTTGTTTTAATTACATCAGTTACATTGGGCAGTATAAATACAACGCCTATGTGACTGATTTGATACATCGAATGAAATGAAATCACTCTCTTCCTCTCTTACTATTCCGCTTCATCTTTTCTCTCTTTCTGCAACCAAGGTATAATCTGGGCCAAGTGAGGGTTCGGGCAATCTAGAAGAATTGCTTTCCACTGTTGTATCCTGGGAAACAAACACCCATATAGGGTGAATTTGTTTTAAGGAAACTTTGTTAAACACGGGCCTCGATCAACAATTTTACAGTTTTGTTCTTTCGTATAATTTTTGGGTTATATTTTCCGAACATTTATCGTTACAATCTCACGAGATGATATGACGTTTTGGTAACTAATTACGAGATTTTGGCAATTTTCGGCAAAGGTTAAATGTACGAAGGGTTAAAATGGAAAATAAAATGGGTAAAAGAAAGAATTTTACCCTATCCATGCGCATACATGCTCCCTTCTTTACTCGCTCCACTCTCAGACACATGGCAATCTCTCATTGGCTCATCCCTTTTCCACGTGCAAATTTTTGTTCTCTAAATTAGAAACCCTTTTAAAGTTTTATTGTATATCATATATAATGAAATTTTTTAAAAGAAATTTTTATAAATAAGATTGTTTAGATACCAAATTTTATTTTAAAAGATTATAAGTTATATTTTTAAAACAAAGTTGAACAAAATATGATTCAAAATATTTATGATTCAAAAAAAACTTGGGATTCAACATTTTGATCCTTAACTTGTTACGATCTAAAATCCTCAACTCTGTACAACCCGTTTTTGAAGAACACTCGCACAACTATTGTATGCACTAGTGAGATAAAGGATACCTAACCACTTAGTGTTATCTTTAGATAGCCGAGGTATATTCGCGATTTTTGTAACCAAGTTATAGGCTGATTACACAAGTTTTTCAAATTAGATGATTTGATCAGAAATCTTTTGTGATAAAGGATAAGTAAGCAAGAGAGTTTTGAGGCATAGATGGAATCAAACATTTCTAATCAAATTTGTTATTAGCGATCAAATAAATTTAGGAATTATATAGTACGACATAATTGATGATCAATATCTACCGGGTTGAATTTAAATGGATGGGATAAAGGATACTTAAGCATTTATTTGTTTTGCAACTTGGATCCTAGACTTGATAAGTAATGTTTTTGGAAACTAAAAGGGTATTAATTATTAAAGAGTTCTAAATATTGAAAATACTAAATGAATTTTTTTTATATTTTTGTGGTTAAATAATTCATTATCATTACCATGAGCTGTCATTTTTTTCTTTAATGACTTAATTAAACAATAACATTCACTAGATACAACTTCAACGAATGGGTTCATGTCTTAAGAGATAATATCGTGAGAGACGTGAAATTGTATACACTTAAAGGTCCTAGTCTTAAACTATTTGTTTGAGAAATAAGCACGGACATGATGTCACACCCCCAAACTAGAACGACGGAAACGCCTGGGAGCGAATGACTTCATTGTACAGTATCATAACAATTGAATAATAGAGATCAAAGCATTACAACCATTGTATTAAATATTTAGTAAGTTACATTATACTCAAAAACATTGTTTACATGATATCAAATGCTTAGGTCAAAAATGAATAACAAGATGCGACGACGTCCCATCCAACAAAAATCCTTGTGGTTACCTATTTACTGGTTTCCTGAGAATGCAAGTGATTTTGAAAAGTGTCAACAGTTAAGTTGGTGAGTTCATAAGTGTTTTTGTATGAGAAAGATTTGTAATTGTTTCGTGTAAAATGGTCAACTATGCTTCCAGAAAATCTGATGTTTTCTTTATAAACGAACTATAAGTCTTGAATCCCCAGACTAAAAATGTAAGTAATATTGTACTGAAAAGTAATGTTATGAAATTTTATCTTTAAATAAAACTACTTCAATGTATGTTAACCCGTAAATCAAATGTGCTGTCGATACCCTATGTGAGTTATTATAATCATGATAATGCGACTAGTTGTCTGAACGACGTGCTTCGGACGTCGGAACTGTTACGATATTTATCACCCCAGACCTGACGGTCTAACTGTAGCTAACAGTTTAGTTGCGGGGTTGTCAATCCCGTATAGATCTATACAAAAGTGTCACGCTCTCCCTACAAGAGACTCTGGAATAAATCCTTGGAGGATTTGTGCTTAATCTTGAGAGAGTTTAGAGTAGAATGAAAAATGGTGGGGAGTTTGTGGATGTTTATGCCGTGTTTAATAATGGGAGGAAATGATTTCATGGTTTCCTAGTTGCCTGTTGGATATTACATGTGATACTGGTGGGTAATATTTTGCATGGGAAAAGATGGAACTTCAAATCACTAAGTCAACTATTCTTATCCCTTTTCCCACCGAATTCACATAGAAAACTCACAAGAAAACACCCAAAACACATGTGATTTCGGCCCATGCTCCAACCGAAATCACATGTGATTTCAGTCTAAGCATGACTGAAATCCCATGTGTTGGGTCGTATGCCGAAAACACTTAAAGGAAGTGGTGCAATCTTGATTTATTCTAGCTCGTTGACTTTTCAAAGATTAATTACAAACATGGTTTTTGTTATATATATATATATATATATATATATATATATATATATATATATATATATATATAAAATCATACAAATGATGCCCTTTTGGCTTTCTAAATTTTATTGCAACAAATTAAGTTGTGAAATCACTTGTACACTGTTATAATTTACACCTTGGTTAACTCAAAATTTTCAGTTCTGTCACATGATACCTAGTAAAGGATCACTGTGATGCTAAAGATCTTTCTAACATCAAACTAGGAATAGTACAAGGCCAAAAAGAGTCATCTTGTGTGATCTAGGAAACCTATGTTTTATAGACTGAACACCTTTAAGCCCATGAAATCCAATAAGGCCCACATAGATGGATCTTCTTTCTTTTGTGGAGAAACTGGACACCGGAAGAGGATCTCATCCTCTTATCTGGAAAGAAAGTCTGTAAGAGACTAGTACTTTAGATATCTACTAGATAAAACTCATACTTTTCATTTAACACTTAGGTACTTGGTACATAAATGTTAATCTAATATTTGTAAATTGCTTGCAGATATTTATAGAAGAGTAACCTGTTGAGCATAATCAAGTTAAAACTACACTCTCAAAGATTAGTTTATTAATTATGCTAGGAAGATAATTTACTTGTAATATAAACACTGTTTGTTTTAGAGCAATATATGTTTTAATTTAGCTTGTCTAAATACATGTCTCAATTATTTTAATTTATGAATGATTGACTATTTGCTTAAATATTTTTTCATAACTATCATCTTCATATTCCGAAATGATAAAAAATCTTTTTAAGAGACTAGATCTCCTAATAAGAATTATAAAATAACTATCAATGTTTTATAAATAACAAAGTTCTATATGAAAATATTTTGAGTTAAACTTGTTTTAAATCAAACTCATCTTTGACATTGTTATTTTTATTATATAAATGTCATTCAGATCTTCCGACTTCAAGAAAGGGATCCTTGAAGGAAAATAATGTAGTTTATTTGACATATATAAATCTTATTTATATATAAATGATTCCTAATGTTATTTTCACTAATTAGTAGAGAAAATAATTATTAAGGAACTATACGCCATGGTATATGACTTCCTTTCTAATGAATGTCTAAGATTTAGCACAAGATACCAAATCAACTTTATTAACAACTATAGTAGTTATATGTTAAAACATAATTGTGAAATATTTGTTGAAGGTTTTCAAATATAAAGTTGAAATACAAACTGGTAAGAACTATCTAAGGCCTTAATGATAATAAAGGATGAATTAAATTTTACTTGGTATGATTTACTTTCTAATCAGTAGAAATGTTCTCCTTTTATTTCCTTGGGATAACACCTAGAACATTATCAGTTGTACCTTGAGTACAAAAACCAACTAAATAATAGATATAACACTTCTTCATAACTTTTTGTATGGAAAGGATTCATCTCTATCTTACTTAAATGTTTTATGGATTTTAAATCTAAAATCTACTAAATACATATTATATAATACTCTCAATGTGGCTTAGATTATTATATGCAAACCACCAAGAATAAGTTCTCTTACTCCTCTGATAGCTAAGTTAGCAAAAAACAAGCTTTTAATGACAAATCAAGTGGGAGCTACATGGAACTTAAAGCAGCTCGAAAACCATTACCTGACGTAGTAATAGTTGGCACTAGTTTTAACAAGGGATTGTTAAATTTGAATAATAACTATTCACAAACATAGATTTTTCACATTAGTGGTAGAAATCATCTATGACTTGAGAAATGGGGAATCTCTCATTAATGAGCTTTTATTGATGGTTTATGGCAAATCCATCAAATACCAACATGCTATATCAGATCTCAAATTTGATAAATGAAATAGAGTCATGAACATGAGATTTAATCCATGTATCATAATAAAGTATGGTCTTGATTGAAATTTTTCTATATACCAAGGCTAGAAGGAGTAAGTGATTATTCTTGGAAGAATAAATTACATGGATAACCATATGTAGTTAAAGCATGTCACACCCCAAAACCATGAACGGCGGAAACGTTCTAGGGCAGAGGACGTCATGTATAGTATCACAACAATGAATAATAGAAAAACAAGCAACAACATCATCCATTGCATTAATAATATAATTTCATACATGTGTGTTCTGCCAAGTTACATAGACACCAAAAATATACATATCAAAATAAAAGACGAGTCTTGAACGAACTCCATCTTCTCAAAACCTGACACCTGTACCTGTCTATTGGTGACCTAAGAATACAAGTTATTTTGAAAGCGAGTATCAGCTTAAAGCTGGTGAGATCATAAGTATATTAATGTCTGTGTTTGTATGAAAGCATTTGTAAGATGATTTGTAAGATGTTTTGTACAATGTTTTGTAAAATGTTGGAACTCTCAAAGAAAACCCTATGTTTCCTACTAATGGTAGCCTTCTACCAAGGCATCTAGTGTCTGTGTGTATGTCTTTTGTAAGAGTGTGTATTTTCCCAAATCCGACTATCATTAACCAAACATATAGTTTTTACATTACCATGCATCGTATGAATATTCACGAAGTGAATGTAATGGGAAAATATCATAGTACTGTAGTATTTGTAATAAGTGACTACTGCTATACTAACTACCTTAAAAACAAAAGGCGTTTAAAGTAACATGTGATCGGCCTGTATCCTGCTACCGACTCTAGTAAAATGACGATGTAAGACGCCGTAAGAAATGACATTTGACACTCGTAGACTTGCAAGTCCCACTGTAGCGAGCAGCAAGGTGTAGGATAGTCAATCCAGTATAGATCTATACACAAACTCATATGCTCCCCAATTAAGGAGATTCTGGATACAAAAACAGTCATGGTAGGAAGTGCCATGACCCGTTCAATGGTTCACATAACTGCATGAATGTACATGTAATGAATGTGCTAACTGTAAAGTGTACCCTTTCTCTGTCTAGCCTGTATGTATTGTAATGTTCTGCATGTGTTAGCTGTAATGTGTGTTCTCTCTCTATCTATCATGTATAGTAATGTACTGTGTGTACTAATCGTATTGACTCATGAATGAACTGACTCATTGTATGTTTCATTGTTTTAATAATAGTATTAGTATCCTCCTGTGCTACCCCTATGGTAGCTTACTAGTGATGTATGATCATGATTGTAAACCCTTGCTACCCAAAGGTATGGACTGATGGAAAGGACTTTTATGTCTATATATGTATACATAACATATAACTGATATTTAGACGACCTTCGGACGGATAACCGATGCCCTACAGCCACATCCCAACGAGCAAAAGGAGATAAAGCGAGCTGGCCTTCCTAAGCCCTTTAAACATTACTTATATAACTATACATACATAGGCATGCATTTGATAATAAGTATAAAAGAGTTTAAGAAAAAGTATTTGATAAGTAAAAGAGTTTGAAGCAAAATAGTTTGATAAACAGTTTGAACAGTAAGCAATCTACTGGTTTGGTAGTTATTAATCACATGTGATTGATATAATAATTATAAGTATTCAACTTTTATCCCCCCATAAAAGCATTTAAAAACATTTAAACCATTGATTAAGGGGTATGAAATCACCTGTAGTGAGTGGTACTGATGAACTGAAGATGTAGGATGGCTAGGTGTCAAGTGAAGTCTTGAACACTCTCTATGATCCTAGTTAACATATAATATCACATATATGTAACCAATTAGTCTTTATACAACTAATAAACAAAGTTAAGAAACCCTAGGACATGCTAAACACCTTATACAAGTGTTATAAGTCCCTACGATTGCATCTAAGTGTTGTAGGGAAAGGCTAGTGTGCTTAGGGTTCAAGGAAAACTCCATTAGGGAGTTTACGGTTTTGTGGTCACAACCAAAGGAGTTTATAGTCGTAAACCCCTGAGTTTACGGCCGTAAGCTCAAACACTTTTTGACCATTTGATGTTTGAAGCATTAAAAGTCCATAGAAGCTTTTCTACTTGAAGGTTTAGTCCCTAGAAGAGATTAGGGCACCATTTCCCTCCTTTGAGGAGTTCACGACCCTTAGACCAATTTACTTTGTGTTTGCGGCCGTAATCTCCTATGATTTATGGTATTTTGGGGCTTTCAAGTCCTTTGCTCAACTAGGAAAGGATTTAGACATTTATTAAAGGTTAGAGAAGGACTTAGGCACACTTTGGTACCCTTACTTGGTGTTTACGGCCCAAGAACATTCTTGGACCGTGAACACCTTGATCTTGGTGTTCTAGGGATGATTTCTTGATGTAAATATGTATAAAAAGCTCTATGATACCCTAATATAGAAGTAATTACAATATAGAAGCTTGAAATGAGCTAAAAGTCCAAGAACACTAGTGTGTTCTTGGTGGAAATGGAAGAATCAACCTTTTGGAATGATTTCACGGTTAGAAGTGTGTTCAAACACTAGATTAAGGCTTATAATCACTTAAGAAAGCTAGAATCACTTACTAGATTGAAGATCTTGAAAAACTTTCGGATGATACTGATGGGGTTTGGGTAAAACAAATAAACCAGAAAAACAATTCCTAAGTTCACATGCAACCTACTTTGGATCTATGTTTTAACTATTGAACATACAACTTTGAATTGCAAAACAAGAACCCTAGAGGAGGTGACTATTTTTTGAAAATAATAAACTAGGTTTAGGAGTTACATACCTTTCAATTGTTATAGAAAACAATTGACAATTCCCTTGATCTTGATCTTGATCTTCTTGGAAGCTTAGCACCACAAGTGTAATGCCTCTAATGGAATCACACCCAAAATAGAAAGAAGGAAAGTAGAGGAAAGAGGGGAGAGAGTATGCAATTCAGCCAGGGTTTCCTCCAAAGAAATTAGTGTCCTCCAATGTGAACCAGGAGGCTCCTTAAATAGCTGAAGGATCTAGGGTTTATGGGAAACCCTAGTTATCCTTTGCTTAGGGCCTAAGCAAAACCCAAGGGCCTTATCTTGGACCCCTTGGACGAATTCTCTAGTGTTTCCCCTAGGGTTTTCGTCCACCTCCTTCCAAGGGGGTTCTGGATCCTTCCATTCAACTATCAGTTAATTGCAAACTAGTCCCTGCACTTCATAATTAATTCTTTTAACCCCAAAATCAATTCTAATTAATTTCTGGCTAACAATTAATTAAACATAATGATTTCTTATTAATATATTAATATTTTAACATATTAATAAATTCATTTATATTAATTTATTAATCTTATAATAAATTAATATCTCTGCTTTCATAATTTCCTTGTCCGGTTGTTAGGTTTGAGGGCAACCCAAAAGGACTGTGCTGTTATCAATTCAAGTACATACCAATTATAGTTATGGGCTTAGACACCTAATCTAACAGTCTCTCACTTGGATAAGTCTGTAACTATAATTGCTAGTATGCCTTCTAAATTTGACCAGCAAATTGTAGCTTCCAAAAAGCTGCTGCCGAATTCTAACCCAGTCAGTTACGTGTCCTAAGATAAGTGATCATATAATCCTTCGTTCTGCTAGATATCCCTAGACAAAAGACATGGAATGTAATCAACCTCTTTTGTCCAGAATATATGTTTCCCGATTCTTGATTTTTGATGATATAGGACTTCTAATCGAACACATCAATTCAGTCCTGGCTGGGCCCAACACAAAAGTCAACACCAAATCATCGAGGGGCCCACATATATCGCTTTTCCTGTTAGGGAAAAAGGAACGAATAAACATTGACTCGTATGCTTGTATCTTTTACTCATCAAACCATACATGACAATACGCTTATAACACCAAGTTACTAATGAGTTTTCGTAACACCAATGTATAGCCGACTTGCAAAATTACAACTCATATATCTCTGTTCCCAGATCATAGATATTATCGTCTCAGTATTACTCGTGATGAATTCCATGAAGTAATACTCTGAGCGTGGGTTTATCCAATACTCAAATCTCAATCTGTGAGTACTCATGAACATTGCAACAATTCTATTCCCATGTCTATCCTTAGACAAGCTACAATCCAATTCATGACAGTCTTAAATCACTACTTACTTCCAAAAGTACGAGTGACTGTGGAGTTTGAACAATCATATTATTCGGGAAGTAAAACATGCAAAATATGAAACACAATAACAAACAATTGACAAAAGGCAGTAAACAAAACTCATAAATAATACTTTATTATTTAATCACCAAAAGTCAATTACATTTATTTTGTAACAAGTTTCAGGACAAAACTAATCTAACTACTAAAACTAACATCATCTTTCAGAACTATTCTTCGAACATCCTGAATATGCTTAACCCTACTCAGACCCTTTGTGAGGGGGTCTGCTGGGTTATCTTTAGATGATACCCTCTTTATAACAAGATGGCCTTCTTCTACTTTATGTCTGATGAAATGGTACTTTCTGTCGATATGTCTGGTCTTACCATGGTCTCTGGGTTCCTTAGTTAAGGCAACCGCTCCCTCATTATCGCAGAACAGTTCCATAGGCTCCTGGATGGTTGGAACAACTCCGAGATCCCTGATGAAGTTCCTCAACCAAGCTGCTTCTTTAGACGCTTCACTCGCTGCTATGTATTCTAATTCACAAGTAGAATCAGCCACCGTATCTTGCTTGGAACTTTTCCAAGTAACTGCTCCTCCATTCAGTAGAAATACCCAGCCAGATTGAGAATGGAAGTTATCTCTATCCGTTTGAAAACTGGCATCACTGTAACTATCTACTCTCAAAGTATCATTGCCACCAAGTACAAGGACCCAGTCCTTCGTTCTTCGCAAATACTTGAGTATATTCTTTACTGCTGTCCAATGAGCTCTACCCGGGTTTCCCTGATAGCGACTGACCATGCTCAAAGCAAAGGCCACATCAGGTCGAGTACATGTTATAGCATACATGATCGATCCGACAGTGGAAGCATAAGGTACACGACTCATGTCTGCTATTTCCTCGTCTGTACTACGGAATTGAGTCTTACTCAATTTTGTGTTGCTCTGGATAGGTAGCTCTCCCTTCTTGGAATTTTCCATACTAAACCTCTTTAGTACTTATCCAAGTATGTGCTCTCACTAAGTCCAATTTTTCTCTTCTTTCTATCTCTCAATATCCTAATCCCAAGAATATAGGCAGCTTCTCCGAGGTATTTCATGGCAAAACACTTTCCAAGCCAAGACTTAACTTCGTTCAAGGTTGGAATGTCGTTACCAATGAGTAATATGTCATTGACATATAACACTACAAAGGTTACTATACTCCCACTAGCCTTGATATACACGCAAAACTCATCTTCACTCCTAGAGAAACCAAACTCTTTGACTTTCTCATGGAAGCAAAGATTCCAGCTGTGAGATGCTTGTTTGAATCCATAAATGGATTTCTCAAGTTTACACACTCTATTGGGAAACTTTGCATCGACAAAACCCTATAGCTGATTCATGTAAACATCCTCAGCCAGCTTCCCATTAAGGAAGGCAGTCTTAACATCCATCTGCCAAATTTCATAGTCATGAAAGGCAGCTATGGCGAGCAATATCCTGATAGATTTAATCTTGGCTACTGGTGAGAAAGTTTCATCATAGTCAACCCCTGGGCTTTGTGTAAAACTTTTCGCAACCAGTCTAGCCTTGAATGTGTGTACATTCCCATCCATGTCTGTCTTCTTCTTGAAGATCCATTTGCAACCAATTGTCTTACGACCTGGTGCATTATCAACCAAATTCCAAACTTGGTTGTCATACATGGATTTTATCTCTCTTTCCGTTTCCTCTTTCCACTTGGAAGCCTCTGGGTCTGCCATTGCTTCCTTATAAGAGACTGGTTCATCCAAATTCACCAGTGTCCTATCAATGATGAATGTGTCACCGTCTGAAGTAATATGAAAACCATACAACTCAGGTGGCACACTCACCTAGTGGATCTACGAAGACGTAATGATTTATCAATTGGTTCAACAGGAACTGTTTCCTCTGGTTGAGTGCTAGTGTCATCTAAGGTTCCTTCATTGGTTGACTCTTGAATCTCTTCAAGGTCAATGGTACTCCCACTGTCCTCTTTGAATATGAGCTCTCTTTCTAGAAAGACTTCTCTTCGAGCTACAAACACCACATTCTCACTAGGTCTGTAGAACAAATATCCAAAAGACTATTTTGGATAACCAATGAAAACACATTTCTCACTTCTTGCTGCTAGCTTGTCATGAGTCTCTCGTCTTACGAAAGCTTTACAACCCCAGACTTTAATATGTGCTAACGAGGGAACTTTCCCTGTCCACATTTCGTGAGGTCTTTTGGCAACCTTCTTTGTTGGGACAAGATTTAGGATGTGGACGGCCGTTTCTAAGGCATAGCCCCAGAAATGAATTGGAAGTGGAGCACGACTCATCATAGAACGAACCATGTCTAACATGGTTCGATTACGCCTCTTGGCCACACCATTTAACTTGTTGTGTCCTAGGAGGAGTCAATTGTGAGACTATCCCACATTCCTTTAGATAGTCGTTGAACTCAATGCTAAGATACTCTCCGCCTCTATCGGATCTAAGTACCTTTATTTTCCTGCCTAATTGATTTTCGACCTCATGTTTAAACTCTTTGAACTTTTCAAAGGTTTCTGACTTATGTTTGATTAAGTATACATAACCATATCTACTATAATCATTAGTGAAAGTCACATAAAATCAATTAGCATCTCTTGTGGTTGATCTAAAGGGCCCACACACATCTATGTGTATGAGATCCAACAGACCTTCACCTCTTTCACAAGACCCTGTGAATGGCGATTTTATCATCTTTCCCAAAAGACAAGATTCACACAGATCATCTGATTTCGGGTCAAATGATTCCAAGACTCCATCCTTTTGGAGTTGGACTATGCGTTTCTTGTTAATGTGTCCAAGACGACAATGCCACAACCATGCCTTGTCTACACTATTAGACAAGTCAATATTAAAACGCTATTTCCTAAGCTATCAACACAAGTCACTGTTTCATACACACCATCACAAGGTAAAGCTTCAAACACAAAAACACCATTCTTATAAACAGAAATTGAACCATTCAAATCATTAAAAGAGTATTTAAAACCTTGTCTGAACAATGCATGAAATGAAATAATGTTTCTCGTCATCTCAGACGAATAGCAACAATTCAACAAATCTAATCTAACATCATTACTAAGAAAAAGTTGATAAACTCCGATCTTGGTTACTGGTGAAGACTTCTTGTTTCCCATGATCAAGTTTATCCTACCTCCCTCTATCTCCTCACTTTCCATTAACCCCTGCAAATCAGAACAGATGTGAAAACCACATCCTGTATCAAGGACCCATGAACGAGGAGATAATGAGTTATTAGAAGAAATAGTGTAAATACCCACTGAAGATGGCTTCACTTTGCCATCTTTGATGTCCTGCAAATATTGTGGGCAAGTTCTCTTCCAATGCCCTTTTTGATTGCAATAAAAGCAAACAGCTTCCTTTGGATCAGAGACATGGGGAATGGAAGCATTGGGCTTGGCTTTCAAGCCATTGCTATATGACCCTACTTGGACCTTTGCCTTCCAGTTTTGCTTAGGGGGACCTTTCCTCTTTTTCCCTTTTCCTTGTCCAATAGCTAGAACAGGAGCACTTGCAGGAGTGGAGGCTATACTTTTACCCTTCATCCCTGCTTCAGCAGTCTGAAACAAGTTGTGTAGTTGGGCTAATGTCTGCTCAGTGTTGTTCAAATGGTAACTTAAGATAAACTAACCATAACAATCAGGTAACGAGTTCAAGACCATGTCAAAGGCCAATTCCTCATCAAAATGAATGTTGAGCTTGACCAAACGCTCTATGTAGTGTTGAATTCTTTGCACATGAGACACAACCGATTCCCCCTCTTTCATCTTGCAAGCCATGAGTGACTTGACTACTTCAAACTTTTCTTGACAAGCTTGCTTATGGTACTTTTCCATAAGGTCCTTGTTCATCTCAAAAGTCCAGTAGTCCTCATAGTACCTTTGTAGTTCTGGGGACATGGTTGCGACCATGATGCATGCCACTTTGGTAGCATCATCAAAGTGCTTCTTATAGGCAGCATACTCTTCGAGAGTGGCTTTGGACTCATCAAGTTTTTTAAGCTCCTTTTCAAGGACATACTCTTTGTCCTCGAATCTGAGCACCATCTTGATGTTACGCATCCAATCGTTATAGTTAGAGCCATCCATAACGACTTTGGCGCAGATGTTGAGTAAAGAGAAGTTGTGGCTGGAGGATGATTAAGCAGAAGTGTTTCCAGGAGTAGAAATCAGAAAAGAAAGATAATTTTAGTTAGATTTCAAAACACCTCAATACAATAACCCAAAGATATCATACCAAGGTTAGGACCCAACTATGACGATTTACAACTTAGAAATGGGATGCCGAGATCCAAGTTTAAATCTCATAAAGGTAGGTGAATGACGATTCACCAATTCCACCATTAGATAAAATAAACGAAGTGAAATTCCTAATTCTTTTGAGATACATTAAAACTATTTAACGACATGTTTTAATCTCAGATTATGCTCTACTATTTGTGACTGAGATACCGAGGATCACAAACTAGATGTGAATAACCATGCAAATGTGCTTGTTAACCTTATTGTCTTTATCATTAACTATTGATGTGCCGGTAAACCACACACGCTCCATCAAAATGATAATTGTAAGATACCCATTACTACTCTTTATTTGTGCCTTTTAGTGTGCTGGTTAACCACACACGCTCCACTAACGACCAATAAAGCATAATGTGCAATTTCATGGATTAGCATACTTTTCACATTTTTCCTAAAGTAGCTAGAGTTGGGATTTTAAAAATAATGTTCTAGTACTTTCTTTAATAGCATTATACTTTTAATGAGAAGTAGTTTTCCTATCAAATCCGTTCTGCTAACGACCCTCCACTAATCAAGGAAGCGGTGGGTGAGAGTGGACACCCATTCAAGTACCATTTTAATGGCAGTTTCCTTATACCCCCTTATAGATTAGCTTCGTGAATGAGGCATACTAGCGATTTGACTGACCATATTCTTATACATATATAATATTAGACTTTTAATTATATAATATATATATATATATATATATATATATATATATATATATATATATATAAGGTGTGTTTTAAAACATTTTAAAACTCCAAGGGCTTATATAAATTTCGAAATTTAAACTACTAAATTTTAAATTTAAACAAACCAATTAATTAGATTTAATGTTTATCTATTAATTAACTTTTAATTAATTTATTAAATCTTGTAAGGATTATCCAATTAAATTAAACAATTAATTTAATCCTAATCCTTATCCCTCTAAATTTCGAAATTTAGGATAAGGATAATTATCCAATTGATCTAATCAAGTAACAATTATCCAAAACAAGAAACCCTAAATGTCTAGCATATTTCGAAATTTACAAGGGAGGAGGCTAGGGTTTTCAAAACCCTAACCCTAATTTCGATTAGGGTTCTTTGGAGGCTAGGGTTTTCGAAAACCCTTTGATCCACAACCCTAAAAATTGAAAAATGGCCTTTAGGGTTTAATAGCTATAAACCCTAATTTGCAATTCAAGAATTATAGCAATTCAATTTAAAACAAACAATTTCTCTGATACCACTGATGGGTTTTAGGTAAAACAAATAAACTAGAAAAATAATTCCTAAGTTTACATGCAACCTACTTTGGATCTATGTTTTAACTATTGAACATACAACTTTGAATTGCAAAACAAGAACCCTAGAGGAGGTGACTATTTTTCAAAAATAATAAACTAGGGTTAGGAGTTACATACCTTTCAATTGTTATAGCAAACAATTGACAATTTCCTTGATCTTGATCTCGATCTTCTTGGAAGCTTAGCACCACAAGTTTAATGCCTCTAATGGAATCACACCCAAACTAGCAAGAATGAAAGTAGAGGAGAGAGGGGAGAGAGTATGTAATTCGGCCAAGGTTTCTTCCAAAGAAATCAGTGTCCTCCAATGTGAACTAGGAGGCTCCTTAAATAGCTGAAGGATCTAGGGTTTAGGGGAAACCCTAGTTATCCATTTCTTAGGGCCTAAGCAAAACCCAAGGGCCTTATCTTGGACCCCTTGGACGAATTCTCTAGGGTTTCCCCTAGGGTTTTCGTCCACCTACTTCCAAGGGGGTTCTGGATCCTTCCATTCAACTATCAGTTAATTGCAAACTAGTCCCTGCACTTCATAATTAATTCTTTTAACCCCAAAATCAATTCTAATTAATTTCTAGCTAACAATTAATTAAACATAATGATTTCTTATTAATATATTAATCTTTTAACATATTAATAAACTCATTTACATTAATTTATTAATCTTATAATAAATTAATATCTCTCCTTTCATAAATTCGTTGTCTGGTTGCTAGGTTTGAGGGCAATGCAAAAAGACCGTGCTGCTTTCAATTCAAGTACATACCAATTATAGTTATGGGTTTAGACACCTAATCAAACAGATACTTGAGAGAGAAATGGGTTTGGATCTTGAGAATTTGGAAAAGTGTAAATAATGACAAGATTCCATATATATACTTCCAAATTTAGGGTTTTTGGGAGAAAATATTTTATTCAGGCAGTAAACTCTAATTTCTTGAAGTTTTGGAATAACAGTTTTGCACAATAACCCTAGTGCATCCTCTCTCCTGATATCTCTTAAAGTGTGAATCCTGAAATACTCAAACTTATTCTAAAAAGTCTGAAAATTAACAGCAACTGTTTTGACTTCTATTGACTTGATATGTTCGTACAGAATAGAAATTTCGGGTTGTCACATCACCCCCTCCTTAGAAGGAATTTCTTCCCGAAATTAGAATTTAAGCAATTTAGTAGTTACAAATAAATAAGTAAAAAGATGAGGATATTTCAGTTTCATCTGATCCTCACGCTCCCAAGTGAATTTCGGTCCTCGCTTGGCGTTCCAGCGAACCTTCACTATCGGGATACGGCTTTGTTTCATTTGCATGACCTCTCGGTCCATGATCTCTGCTGGTTCCTCCATGAAGTTGAGGCTCTTGTTGATCTCAATCTCATCGAGTGGAATAACAAGAGTCTCGTCGGACAGACACTTTTTCATGTTCGATATGTGGAAGGTAGAATGTACGTTACTGAGTTTGTGTGGTAAGTTAAGTTTGTAAGATACAGGGCAGATTCTTGCGAGAATCTCGAAAGGCCCAATGTACCTTGGATTTAGCTTTCCACGTTTTCCGAAGCGTATCAAGCCCTTCTAGCGTGAGACCTTCAATAGAACACGGTCACCCACCTGGAATTCCAAAGGTTTCCTACGTTTATCAGTGTAGCTTTTCTGTCGGTCTCTGGAGGCTTTCAATCGTTCACGGATCTGAATGATCTTCTCCGTCGTTTCCCGTATGATCTCCGGACTTGTGAGAGTGCTGTCAAGAACTCGTCCTTTAGCTAACTGGGTATCACCCACCTCAGCCCAGCACAGAGGGGATCTGCACTTTCGGCCATAGAGGGCCTCGAATGGAGCAGCCTTTATGCTTGTGTGATAACTGTTGTTGTAGGAAAATTTGACAAGGGGTAGATGAGTAACCCATGCTTTCCCAAAGTCGATTACACAGGCTCGCAACATATCTTCCAAGGTTTGGATAGTTCTCTCACTTTGCCCGTCGGTCTGTGGATGGTAGGCTGTACTCATGTCCAGCCTAGTTCCTAAGGAACTTTGTAACGACTGCCAGAACCTCGAAGTGAATCTACTATCTCTTTCCGAGATAATGGATAAGGGAACACCATGCAGTCGTACAATCTCCCTAATGTAAGTTCTTGTAAGTTTCTCCGTCTTGTCTGTTTCTTTGATCGGCAGGAAGTGTGCAGACTTGGTCAATCTGTCGACGATGACCCATATGGTATCAAGTCCACCCGTTATCTTGGGCAAGTTGGTTATCAAATACATAGTTATCCACTCCCACTTCCATTCTGGTATCTCAGGCTGTTGTAATAGACCAGAGGGTTTCTGGTATTTGACCTTGACCTTTGCGCAAGTAAGGCATTTACTCACGAAGGTAGCAATCTCTACTTTCATGTTAGGCCACCAGTATAACTTTTTAAGATCCAGATACATCTTATCCGATCCCGAGTGCATGGAATAACGAGTGTTGTGTGCCTCGTTCATGACCAAGTCTCTGAAACCACCGAGTTTCAGGGTCCAGATCCAGTCCATGAAATAATAAGCTCTGCCACCCTTAACCTCCAAGTTGTTATCCATGCCTCTCAGGGATTCAACCGTAACATTTTCAGGCTTCAAAGCGTCGAGCTGAGCCGCCTTAATTTGTGTGGACAAGTGTGAATGGATAGTGATAGTCAATGATTTGACTCTACGACCAGAATATTCCTTCCGACTTAGGGCATCAGCTACTACGTAGGCTTTACCCGGATGATAACGAATTTCGCATTCGTAATCACTGAGTAGCTCGAACCATCGTCGTTGTCTGATGTTGAGCTCTTTCTGATCTCCAGAACTAGTTAAGTAATGTCTTGACCAGTTCTCAATGGCCTTGATTTTGGAAGGGTCCATGATGTGCCCTAAGAATTCGACTCGTCGAAACCAAAATTTGCATTTCGAGAACTTCACGTAGATCTTCTCCGAACGTAATGTTTCGAGGACTTGACGCAGATGTTGACCATGCTCCTCCTTATTTCGAGAGTAGATAAGTATGTCATCGATAAAGACGATGACGAAATGATCCAAGTAAGGACGCCACACCCTATTCATTAAGTCCATGAATACAGCGGGCACGTTTGTCAATCCGAATGGCATCACTACGAATTTGTAGTGCCCATAATGAGTTCGGAAGGCTGTCTTTGGAACATCCTCCCCTTGTACTCGTAGTTGGTGATATCCGGATCTCAAGTCGATTTTTGAAAAGAAGTTCGCCCCTTGAAGTTGGTAAAATAAATCGTGGATACGAGGCAATGGATAACGATTTTTGACCGTCAGCTTATTGAGCTCCTTGTAGTCGATGCACATACGAAACGATCCATCTTTCTTCTTGACGAAGAAGACTGGAGCTCCCCAGGGTGAGAAGCTTGGTCTTATAAATCCCTTGCTGAGCAGTTCGTTAAGTTGACCAGACAGTTCTTACATCTCTGCAGCTGCGAGACGATAGGGCGATTTGGCTACTAGGGTAGCCCCTGGAACTAAGTCGATTCGAAAATCGACTTGACGTTGCGGAGGTAATCCTGGGAGTTCTTCTGGAAAGATGTCGGGAAAATCGCGTACTACTGGAATGTTTTGAATGTCCTTCGTTTCTTGGCTCACATCGACCACATGAGCAAGGAATGCATGACATTCCTTTCACAAGAATTTCTGAGCATGAATGCTCAAAATGATACAAAGGTTCATGCAGGGTTTGTCGCCATAAACTACTAAGTTTTTGCCAGACAGCAGATTAAGGTGAATTGCCTTTTCGTAACACATGATATCGGCACGATGAAGACTCAACCAATCCATGTTGAAAATGACGTCGAAACTTTTAATGGAGACCGGCATGAGATTGATTGAAAATGAATGACTATCTAAAGTTAGGCTACACCCTATGAATATACTTCTAGTGCTCTCTATTTTCCCATTAGCCATTTCTACAGTGAACGGTTCATTAAGTACTCGTGATTTTTGCCTAAGTGAATGAGCAAATTTTTGGTTCACGAAACTCCTCTCCGCTCCACTATCAAATAGAATGCATGCATAAGAGTTATCGAGGAGGAACGTACCAGTGACCACTATGGGGTCGGCACCTGCTTCCTCATGGCCTATGGCCAGAACTCTTGCCGCTCCACCGGCAAACCCTGCCTTCGGGCAGTTTCTTTTGAAGTGTCCTACCTCGCCACATCCGTAGCAAGTTTGGCCCATTCCAGCACCGGGGGCTTGGTTGATTGGCTTCGCCGGAGCTTTATAGCAACGAGCAGTGTGCCCCTTCCCATTGCAGTTCAGACACTGTATCTCCCGGCAGGCGCCGACATGATGGAAGTTGCACTTGTTGCACTTAGGCAAACTTCCAGCATACTGCTTTACCAGAGCAGCAGTGGCAGGTGCTATCACAGCATGTACTGCCACGACCTGCTGCTTTTTGGCAGCCTTAGCTTTCTTCTTGTCATCCTAAAACTTCCGCTTGGAATTAGCGGTTTTTGCGGGTTCTGAGATGGCCAGGGTAGTTGTTGCGGACAGGGTACGAACCCCATGGTCGATGAGCCGATGAGCCAATCGTTTGGCACTATCAAATGTAGAGGGGTGTGACGCCAAAACATTTCCCTGGAATGGCGGCACCAACCCCCATATGTATCTCTTGATTTTCTTTCCCTCTGAAGGAATCATGTTAGGACAGAGGGCCACCAGCTCGCAGAATCTGGCGGTGTAGGTGACTACGTTGGAGCCCTTCATGGTTAGGCTCCATAGCTCTTCCTCTAGCTTCTAGATCTCGCCCCTCGGGCAGTACTCCACAATCATGAGGTCTTTCAAAGTTTCCCAGCCTATAGCATTAGCCCCTATAAGAGATAGTGAATTAACATGGCTGTTCCACCATGTTAGGGATTTCGTTTCGAAGGTGCAAGAAGCAAACTTCACCTTGCTCTCCTCAAGACAAGAGTAGATTTTGAAAACTGATTCGGTTTTCTCGAACCATTGCGAGAGGGAAATGACTCCACCAGTCCCCTTGAAGGACACTGGCTTGCAGTTGGTGAAGTCCTTGTATGAGCACTCTCTCGAGCGCACCGAGATTTCACCATGACTTGACAGGACATGGGTTCCTCCTCCAGTGGAACCAGATGAATGATATTAAGACATGGTTGTAGCCACAGCTGCAGCTACAGCAACATTTAAGGCTGTCGTGTCGAACTGAGGAGTAGGTGGTTGAGGAGGTGAGGGAGGTGGTGTTTCGTTATTGAGGTTTCTCCTTGGGTTTCTGCAAGGTGGCATCTTTGATCTATAAGTTTAAGAAGATGAAGACATTGATAAGAATCTAATGTAAGAATTGATGAGAATGACTCATGGACTAACTCTTCATAGCCCAACAATACAATTGAATTTAGATCTAGAACTAATAGATGATCACATTTGGATAATAACTCCCATAAGATTAGGTACCTGTCAATATTACTGGAATTACAGATGTAACAAGTTTGGGAAAAACGGCCAACAGAAGGAGGCCTTACATCAACCAAAATGGGAAAATTTTGACAGAATTACAACCTAACCAAGACCTAACGGGTTTATGATTTACACAAATAGGGAATTAGACCATAGTTTTACATAACTAGGTTATATCCAAAAGAGAGAAGTTGATGAGAATCTATCGGCGACGAGAACTACCAGAGTGACTTCTTGATCCCGACAGGAGACGTTCTATGTCCCTCATGCGCCTATCAGCTCTTGCTTGCTGAGCTCGGAGTTCTCTGACTTCATCTCGGGTTTCAGTGAGTTCCCTCCGAAGAGCTGCATTGTGAACTAGAGCCCTTTCGTGAGCCGAATCTAGCTGGCGAATGCGGACAATGTTGACACCAGATTTGGTGTCAATCTCCAAGACTCGATTGATAGTTGATTGACCCAGTATTGTGTTCCAAGAAATCCTACGAACAATGACGGGTGGAAATCTGTCAGCAGAACCTCCCTCAGTGAGGTTGTAGAAGCTTCTGTCCCCGTTGTAGGGAATGGGTTGACCCTGTTCCTGGCTCCATGTATTCAAGTTTGTGGCCCACAGGGGTGTGGGTCCTTGAAATGCTGGACGAGGATTTGGGTTTTGATCAGCTGGAAGCAGGTTGTTGACTTCTAGCTCTGAGTCAGAACCATTAGAAAAGCCTTCAGCTTCATGATCATCCAAAGGAATTGGGTGATCATCTTCTGGTTCTTCTTCCAGCCATCCTGCATTGCCGTGGTTGGGATAGTACGGGTCTCCGGGAAGGTGGAATCCAGCCATTAAATCTATGTGAGAAGAGAGGTATAAGAATCTAGCACATAAGTAACTAATAGTAATGCAAAATACTTGTATAGTATTTTAAGTTTAGGTTCTATTGCTCTCATTGTGGTATTGTGGGTAAGTTTTTAGACTTGTTGCAACCTCACAATCACACTTAGGCACATGCTAGTCAACCCTCGGATAATATAGTTGATCAGGCTATATCTTCCCAGTTTTGACTATATGTCTCTAAGTCTACTTGTGCTGCCTAACAATCGTAATACTTTTGTATTGTCTTAGTGACATTGATTTTAGTATGAATACAGGCACATATACTTAATTAAATATTTTAATATTTAAAGTATAAACTCTTGGTCAGAGTATTTTTATCCCATTGTATTTATAGTTAGTATATCTTTTATGGGTTGATATACTCAATTCACTATAAACAATACTCTGATAACAATCTGTCACACCCCAAAACCATGAACGACGGAAATGTTCTGGGGTGGAGGACATCATGTACAGTATCACAACAATGAGTAATATCAAAACAAGCAATAACATCATCCATTGCATTAATAATATAATTTCATACATGTGTGTTCTGTCAAGTTACATAGACACCAAAAATATACATATCAAAATAAAAGATGAGTCTTGAACAAACTCCGTCTTCTCAAAACCTGGCACTTGTACCTGTCTATTGGTGACCTGAGAATACAAGTTATTTTGAAAGCGAGTATCAGCTTAAAGCTGGTGACATCATAAGTATATTAATGTCTGTGTTTGTATGAAAGCATTTGTAAGATAATTTGTAAGATGTTTTGTACAATGTTTTGTAAAATGTTTGAACTCTCCTAGAAAACCCTATGTTTCCTACTAATGGTAGACTTCTACCAAGGCATCTAGTGTCTGTGTGTATGTCTCTTGTAAGAGTGTGTATTTTCCCAAATCCGACTATCATTAACCAAAAATATAGTTTTTAAATTACCGTGCATCGTGTGAATATTCACGAAGTGAATGTAATGGGAAAATATCATAGTACTATAGTATTTGTAATAAGTGACTACGGCTGTACTAACTACCTTAAAAGCAAAAGGCTTTTAAAGTAACATGTGATCGACCTGTATCCTGCTACTAAGTATAGTAAAACGACGATGTAAGACGCCGTAAGAAATGACATTTGGCACCCGTAGACTTGCAAGTCCCACTGTAGCGAGCAGCAAGGTGTAGGATAGTCAATCCAGTATAGATCTATACGCAAACTCATATGCTCCCCAATTAAGGATATTCTGGATAAAAAAACGGTCATGGTAGGAAGTGCCATGACCCGTTCAATGGTTCACATAACTGCATGAATGTACATGTAATGAATGTGCTAACTGTAAAGTGTACCCTATCTCTATCTAGCCTGTATGTACTGTAATGTTCTGCGTGTGTTAGCTGTAATGTGTGTTCTCTCTCTATCTAGCATGTATAGTAATGTACTGTGTGTACTAATCGTATTGACTCATGAATGAACTGACTCATTCTATGTTTCATTGTTCTAGTAATAGTATTAGTATCTTCGTGTGCTACCCCTATGGTAGCTTACTAGTGATGTATGATCATGATTGTAAACCCTTGCTACCCAAAGGTATGGACTGATGGAAAGGGCTTTTATGTCTATATATGTATACATAATATATAACTGATGTTTAGACGACCTTCGGATGGATAACCGATGCCCTACAGCCACATCCCAACGAGGAAAAGGAGATAAAGCGAGCTGGCCTTCTTAAGCCCTTTTAACATTACTTATATAACTATACATACCTAGGCATGCGTTAGATAATAAGTATAAAAGAGTTTAAGTAAAATTATTTGATAAGTAAAAGAGTTTGTAAAACAGTTTGAAGCAAAACAGTTTGATAAAAAGTTTGAACAGTAAGCAAACTACTGGTTTGGTAGTTATTAATCACATGTGATTGATATAATAACTATAAGTATTCAACTTGTATTCCCCCCCCCCCCCCATAAAAGCATTTAAAAAAATTTAAACCATTGATTAAGGGGTATGAACTCACCTATAGTGAGTGGTGTTGGATTAGTGTCTAAGGCTGTAACTATATTTGGTAAGTACTTGACCCGATTATGCATGGTCCTTTTGGGTTGCCTTCACAATAGCAACTTGATAGGGTGATTTAGAGAGAATGAGATATTATTATTAATGTATTATAAGAATAATATGTTATAGCAATAATAATATTATTTGATTAATGTAAGTCATAAATTAATTAGGAATTAATTTGGTGACTTAAAGAGATTAATTGAATAAAGGGGTATTAACTGTCAAATGTGTGAAAGTTGTATTTTGAGCTGATAACCCTTAGGGATATGGTTTGGATGATTTTAGGGGTATGGATCACCTAGAAATCGTCCAAGGCCCTATCTAGGAAAGGATTTGGATTGCTTTGAGGCTATGTTATCCAATTAGGGTTTTAAGGTGAAACCCTAGGAGCTCACAGTATAAATAGACCCATAGGGTTGAGGAAATCGGCCATCATTGTGATTGAAGAAACCCTAGAGCCGATTTCCCTCTTCCTCATCTCTCTCAAGTCACCTTCTTGCTAATTGGTGTTTGTAAGCCATTAGAGGAGTGACATTTGTGACTCTTAGCTCCAAGAAGGAGAAGGTTTCAAGCAAGTAACTCAAGGTATTATTCTAGATCTCGTTTTATATGGTTTGTTCTTAGATCTAGCCATGAAAGTCTTGGAATTAAGGCATGTTCAATTAGTGAAACCTAGATCCAAGCTATAGGGTTGTATGTGCACATAGGAAAGTTCTTATGTCCAAAACCCATCAGTGTTATCAGAGCCATGATTGGTTTCAAATGAATATGATGCTTGCTGAAAATCGTTTTTCTTGCCCTCTGTCGACCCAACTCGGCGAGTCAGTGTTTGGACTCGGCGAGTTCGAGCGTCAGACAGAGGATAATTCGGGATTTTGTTGCTGTTCGTCTTGGATTGATACGTAAATCGTTTTATTATGTAAAAATACGAATTTTAACTTAATTTAATGATTATCCTTGACATAAATAAAGATAATTTCAAATCCTTTAAATATGGATTATTTATATGATAAATATTGGACTATTTAAGATTATTTGGTAATTATCTAATGACTAAAATTCAATTAGATCAAATATAGATAATTATGAAATTATTTGCTTAATTTGAATTTTTTTTTATTTGATCCTTATTGTTTTGAAAAGTTCAATTTTTATCCCGGAGTTTTGAAATTTGAATTTTGTGATTAATAGTTTAATTTAGAAGAATTTAAATTTCAACCCCTAGAGTTTTACAAGTTTAAAATTCAGTTCTATACTATTATATTATTAAAAGCTTAATATATATATATATATATATATATATATATATATATATATATATATATATATATATATATATATATATATATATATATATAAGTAAAATTAAAATGCTAGTCTTACCGTTAGTAGGCCTCATTCACGAAGTCGGTCTATAAGGTGGGTATAAGGTTGTTACCTATAAAATGGCGCTTAATGGGTGTACACTCACACCCACCGCTCGCTTGACCGGTGGAGGGTCGTTAGCCGAACGGGTAGGATAGGGCAACTCTCTCTCCTCATTAATAAGTATAATGAACACATAAAGTAACTAAACTATTTTATAAAATTATCAATCTTAGTTACTTTAGGAAAAGTGAATTGATGCAATCCCATTAAATTGCACTTTGCACCCTTGCTAAAGAAGTTAGTGGAGCGTGTGTGGTTTACCGGCACACTAATTGGTTCTAAGCAAAGGTGGCAAAGGGTGATTCATTGTTTATCATAGTTCGATGGAGCGTCTGTGGTTTACCGGCACATCGAATAGATGATTGTAACAATGAAGGAACCATGTAGATTTGCATGGTAATTCACACCCACTTTGTGATCCTCGGTATCCCAGTCACAAACTAGAGGGGCATATCGAGATTTAAACATGCCATTAAAAGGTTCAATGAATCTCCAAAATCTAGGAATTCTCAATAAAACTTAAAGTTATGTTTTCGTGGTGAAGAATTAGTGAATCGTCATTCAATTACCTCCAAATTATTTGCATGATTGGATTACGCCATCCCTTTTCTAATATGTGAATAATGTTGTTGGGTCCTAGCCCTAATTTTTCTTTTTTGGGTGTTTAATTAGGGATTCGATTCTAATCAAACTTTGTCTTTTCTATTTGTAGATGTCAAACGCAAACAACGTTGCTGCTAACTCATTCACCTTAATGAGTCTTTGCCAAAAAGTGACCTTTGATGGTACGAACTTTAACGAATGGATAAGATACATTCGCACCATTGCACGCTACGAGGACAAAGAGTATGTCCTTGACGAAAAGCTTGAGAAGGTCAACCCGAAAATCGCTACTCCCGAAGAAATGGCTGTCTTTGAGACACATGAACGTGATGCAACGAAAGTACATTGTATCATGATAGCCACTATGAACCAAGAATTCCAAAAGTCCTATGAGGACATGTATCCGTATGAAATGCATCAAGAATTGATGGAGAGGTACCAATAAATCGCGAGGCAAGAGCGCTACGAGATCATTACCAACATGATCACTGCCAAGATGGGAAATGGAGAATCGTTGACTGTGCACTTGCAAAAGATCCAACGATATGTTGATCGTCTTCGCAAGTTAAATGTTAACTTTGGGGAGGATTTGGCCATCGACATCATCGTTCATTCCTTGCCTTCATGCTACAACCAATTTAGGATGACCTACCACATGAAAAAGGAAGAGGTCACCCTAAGCAAACTCCAAGGACTCCTTAGGACTGCTGAGAGCAACCTAAAGGGTAAGTCTGTTGCACCATCTCCCGCACCAACCGCTGCTTCTGTTTTGGCAATAGGACAGGGAATGGGCAAGAAGAGGAAGGCTCCGTCAAAGAGACACCGCAAGGGAAAGTCCCAAGATGGTTCCTCCTCTAGTGGGACCAAAGTTGATCCTTCTAAACCCAACCCTAACCCGAAGGAGGCAGAGTGCCATCATTGCCACAAAATAAGGCATTGGAAGTGAAGTTGCTCGGAATATCTACAAGCCATCAAGGAGGGAAAGATCAAGCCATCTTTTGCAGGTATATACACAATTAAATCTAGTAATTCATCTCACACTATTTCTTGGGTTCTTGATACAGGATGTGGTTACCACATTTGTTCTGATTTGCAGGGACTAAGAAGAAATAGAGATGTGGAGCAAGGAAGAATAAATCTAAGATTGGAGTTTATTCTTTAGTGCTTAGTAATGGATTCGGTCTAGATTTAAACAATTGTTGCTACTCCCCTGATATGGCAAGAAACATCATTTCATTTCATGGTTTATTTAGACAAGGATTTAGATATTCGTTTAATAATATGAATGGTTCTATTTATGCTTATCTAAATGGTGTTTTATACTTTGAAGCAATGCCTTGTAATGGAATTTATGAGACTTTTATGGTTGTAGATAACCTAGGAAATGATGTTTTATGTATAGATTCTTCCAATAGTACGGATAAGGCATCTTTGTGGCATTGTCGTCTTGGACATGTCAACAAGATGCGCATAGCCCAACTCCAAAAGGATGGAGTGTTGGAGTCATTCGACCTTAGGGAAGATGACACGTGTGAATCTTGTTTACTTGGAAAGATGACCAAGTCACCCTTCACTGGTACTTGTGAAAGGGGTGAGGGTTTATTGGATCTCATACATACCGATGTATGTGGGCCCTTTAGATCCACCACAAAGGATGGAAACCGCTTCTACGTGACTTTCACCGATGATTATAGTAGATATGGGTATATTTACTTAATCAAGCACAAGTCTGAAACATTTGAAAAGTTCAAAGAGTTCAAGAATGAAGTGGAGAATCAATTGGGCAGGAAAATCAAGATGCTTCGATCCGATCGAGGAGGAGAGTACCTAAGTCTTGAATTCCACGACGGAATGTGGAATAGTTTCACAATTGACGCCACCTAGGACACCGCAGTTAAACGGTGTGGCAGAAAGGCGCAATCGAACCTTGTTGGACATGGTTCGTTCTATGATGAGTCGTGCTTCACTACCTATCTCATTTTGGGGGTATGCCTTAGAGACTGCCACCCATATCCTTAACCGAGTCCCTACAAAGAAGGTTGCCAAAACACCTCACGAGATGTGGACAGGGAAAGCTCCCTCATTGGCACATATCAAGGTTTGGGGTTGTGAAGTTTTCGTAAGACGAGAAACTCATGACAAGCTCGAACCTCGTAGTGAGCGATGTATTTTCATCGGCTACCCGCAAAAATCCTTTGGATATCTCTTCTATAGACCGAGTGACAATGTTGTATTCGTTGCGAGGAGAGGGGTTTTCCGAGAGAGAGAGAACTCATAAGCCAAGGAGACAGTGGGAGGCAAATCGATCTTGAAGATATTCAAGAATCGAGTGATGAAGGAACCTCTACCGCTGGCACTCAACCCGAGGAGGAAACTCCGGTTGAACCAATTGACGTGTCATTACCTCTTAGACGTTACGAAAGAGTTAGAGTTCAACCCCAGTTTTATGGTTTTCATATTACTACTGAAGGGGACACGTATATTAGTGATGGAAAACTAATAAATCTAGATGAACCTAATTGCTATAAGGAAGCCATGGCAGGCCCAGAGTCTGCAAAGTGGAAAGAGGCGATGGACAGCGAGATTCAGTCCATGTATGACAACCAAGTTTGGAATTTGGTTGAAAATGTGCCCGGATGTAAGACGGTTGGGTGCAAATGGATCTTCAAGAAGAAGACCGACGTGGATGGGAATGTGCACACATATAAGGCACGATTGGTGGCGAAGGGCTTTACTCAAACTCCCAGAGTTGACAATGATGAGACATTCTCACCAGTTGCGAAGATAAAATATATTAGGGTAATGCTAGCTATTGCCGCATTTCATGATTATGAGATATGGCAAATGGATGTCAAAACTGCCTTCCTTAATGGGAAGTTGGCTGAGGATGTTTACATGGCTCAGCCAGAGGGTTTTGTCGATCCGAAGCATCGAAATAGAGTGTTCAAGCTTGAGAAGTCCATTTATGGACTTAAGCAAGTGTCTTGCAGATGGAATCTTTGCTTTGATGAGAAAGTCAAAGAGTTCGGATTTGTACGAAGTGAAGATGAATCATGTGTATATGTCAACGCCAGTGGGAGCATAGTTAGCTTTCTCGTTTTGTATGTCGATGACATACTACTCATAGGAAACAACATCCCGACTCTGCAAGAGGTCAAGTCCTGGCTCGGGAAGTGTTTCGCTATGAAGGACCTCAGAGAGGCTTCCTATATTTTGGTAATAAGGGTAGTGAGAGGAAGAAGTAAGAGACTAATAGGACTTAGTCAGAATACTTACTTAGATAAGGTACTAAAACGTTTTAGTATGGAAAACTCGAAGAAGGGAGAACTACCGATACAGAGTAATACCAAGTTCAGTAAGACTCAAAGACCGAGTACCAAAGCTGAGATAGATGAGATGAGCCAAGTACCTTACGCTTCCGCAGTTGGCTCGATCATGTATGCTATGACTTGTACTCAACCTGATGTGGCGTTTGCTTTGAGCATGGTCAGTAGATATCAAGGGAATCGTGGTAGAGCGCATTGGATTGCGGTCAAGAACATCCTTAAGTACCTTCGGAGGACCAAGGAGTGGTTTCTAGTCCTCGGAGGGAGTTATGACTTAAAGGTGCGAGGGTACAGTGACGCCAGTTTCCAGACCGACAGGGACAACTACCGTTCGCAGTCGGGATGGGTATTTACCCTTAATGGAGGAGCGGTAACTTAGAAAAGTTCCAAACAGGAAATTGTAGCTGATTCAATGTGCGAATCAGAGTACATTGCAGCGAGCGAAGCGTCAAAGGAGGCAATATGGTTGAAGAACTTCATTGGCGATCTTGGAGTTGTGCCTGCCATAAAGGAGTCCATGGAGATTTTCTGTGATAATGAAGGAGCGGTTGCCTTGACCAAGGAACCGAGGGATCATGGTAGATCTCGGCATATCGACAGAAAATATCACTCTATTAGACATCGAGTAAAAGAAGGACACCTCGTGGTTAAGAGGATATCATCAGAAGACGCATGCTAGGAGTATTGGACTGAAGGATGATATTAGTTTAGATTAGATAGTTTTAGAAACATGTAATAGATAAATGTAATTGTCATTTGATGATTAAATAAAAGAGTATTATTTATAAGTAGTGTTACTGTCTTATGTTAATTGTTTAGCTATTGTTTCACTTTGCATGTTTTGACTTCCAGAATAATTGAGTTTATTTAGAATAATCGAATTATTCAAACAATCCACAATCGTTCATATGTTGGAAGTAGGTATGAATGAAGATTGTCGTGAATTGGTGTGTAGATTGTCTAAATGGTATTAGACATAGCAATGGTTTGCTACAACGTTCATGAGTGCTTATGAACGAGTTTTGAGCATTGGAATAAACCCATGCTTGCTGGAATCACTTTGGAGTGATCGCAAGACGATAATATCATATGGTCTTAAAACCTAGATATATGGTTTATTATTTACTAATTGGTTGTACATTGATAATGCGAAACCACATCAGCAAATTGATGTCATAAAACGCATTGTTGTGTATAGTTGGTTAGTTGATAAGTAAATGCATATAAGCCGAAGTTTATCTGTTACTTTTATCCTAAAAGGGTAAAAGCGATATCATGGCCGCTTGATGATTTGATTTGACTTATGTGCCGGGCCCGGTCAGGACTGAATTGATGTGTTCAATTAAGATCTATGTCAAATAAATCTAAGATCGAGAAAAATAGTTGTTGGACGATGAGAATGACTATGTTTCATGAAATTGTCTGCACGATATCAAAATAGAGGGCCATACGATCCCATATCTAAAGGACAGGTTACTGATAAGATCAGAGTTAACAACGTCTTTGAGAGCTACGATTGCTAATCGGATTGTGTTTGCATTTATAGTTACTAGACTTATCCAAGTGGGAGACTGTTGGATTAGTGTCTAAGGCAGTAACTATATTTGGTAAGTACTTGACTCGATTATGCATGGTCCTTTTGGGTTGCCTTCACAATAGCAACTTGATAGGGTGATTTAGAGAGAAGAGATATTATTATTAATGTATTATAAGAATAATATGTTATAGAAATAATAATATTATTTTATTAATATAAGTCATAAATTAATTAGGAATTAATTTGGTGACTTAAAGAGATTAATTGAATAAAGGGGTATTAACTGTCAAATGTGTGAAAGTTGTATTTTGAGCTGATAACCCTTAGGGATATGGATCACCTAGAAATCTTCCAAGGCCCAATCTAGGAAAGGATTTGGATTGCTTTGAGGCTAAGTTATCCAATTAGGGTTTTAAGGTGAAACCCTAGGAGCTCACAATATAAATAGACCCATATGGTTGAGGAAATCGGCCATCATTGTGATTGGAGAAACCCTAGAGCCGATTTCCCTCTTCCTCATCTCTCTCAAGTCACCTTCTTGCTAATTGGTGTTTGTAAGCCATTAGAGGAGTGACATTTGTGACTCTTAGCTCCAAGAAGGAGAAGGTTTCAAGCAAGTAACTCAAGGTATTATTCTAGATCTCGTTTCATATGTTTTGTTCTTAGATCTAGCCATGAAAGTCTTGGAATTATGGCATGTTCAATTAGTGAAACCTAGATCCAAGCTATAGGGTTGTATGCGCACATAGGAAAGTTCTTATGTCCAAAACCCATCAAGTGGTACTGATGAACTGAAGATGTAGGATTGCTAGGTGTCAAGTGAAGTCTTGAACACACTCTATGATCCTAGTTAAGATATAATATCACATATATGTATCCAATTAGTCTTTATACAACTAATAAGCAAAGTTAAGAAACCCTAGGACATTCTAAACACCTTATACAAGTGTTATAAGTCCTTAGGATTGCATTTAAGTGTTGTAGGGAAAGGCTAGTGTGCTTAGGGTTCAAGGAAAACTCCATTAGGGAGTTTACGGTTTTATGGTCACAACCAAAGGAGTTTACGGTCGTAAACCCTTGAGTTTACGGCCGTAAGCTCACACACTTTTTTACCATTTGATGTTTGAAGCCTTAAAAGTCCCTAGAAGCTTTTCTACTTGAAGGTTTAGTCCTTGGAAGAGATTAGGGCACCATTTCCCTCCTTTGAGGATTTCACGGCCCTTAGACAAACTTCCTTTGTGTTTGCGGCCGTAATCTCCTATGATTTATGGTATTTTGGGGCTTTCAAGTCCTTTGCTCAACTAGTAAAGGATTTAGACATTTATCTAAGGTTAGAGAAGGACTTAGGCACACTTTGGTACCCTTACTTGGTGTTTACAACCCAAGAACATTCTTGGACCGTGAACACCTTGCTCTTGGTGTTCTAGGGACGATTTCTGGATGTAAAGATGTATAACAAGCTCTAAGATACCCTAAGATAGAAGTACTTACAATATAGAAGCTTGAAATGAGCTAAAAGTCCAAGAACACTAGCGTGTGTTCTTGGTGTTCTTGGTGGAAATGGAAGAATCAACATTTTGGAATGATTTCACGGTTAGAAGTGTGTTAAAACACTAGATTAAGGCTTATAATCACTTAAGAAAGCTAGAATCACTTACTAGATTGAAGATCTTGAAAAACTTTCGGATAATACTTGAGAGAGAAATGGGTTTGGATCTTGAGAATTTGGAAAAAGTGTAAATAATGACAAGATTCCATATATATACTTCCAAATTTAGGGTTTTTGGAAGAAAATATTTTATTCAGACAGTAAACTCTAATTTCTTGAAGTTTTGGAATAACGATTTTGCACAATAACCCTAGTGCATCCTCTTTCCTGATATCTCTTAAAGTGTGAATCCTAAAATACTCAAACTTATTCTAAAAAGTCTGAAAATTAACAGCACCTGTTTTGACTTCTATTGACTTGATATGTTCATACAGAATAGAAATTTCGGGTTGTCACAAAGCAAGACTTGTTATGATATGATTTTCTCATACTCATGTCATTGACTATGGTCCTTATCACACTCATGACATTGACTATGATCAAACCTTTTTCACATGTATCTATGATTAGATCAACAAGGATATCGTTTCTTATAAATTCGTATTTTTAATATGAAATATATCAAATAGATTTCATATTTAATCATATTTAATAGTGGTAGCATAGTGACATTTTTAATCTAGTATAAGTGAGACATACTTAATCATAAGAAATTATATTCTGACCATGCCAAGCTTTTTCACCTTGACTCGGAATGTGTTTCTAAAATGAAAGACTTAGGTAGAACAAGACACATTCTTGGAATGCAAAATTTATTGGGATAAATAAAATGAATGAGAAAAGTTTTATATCTTTATGAATATATTGACAATATCTTGGAAGAGATCAAGAGAGAAGATTGCTTTAGAGGAATCTTGGCATTGTCACATGGCACTAATATTGAACCATCCTTAAAAGGAACCTAGCTCATATGTTTGAACTATTTGAAATGATTTATATTCGATTTAATTAGAAAATGAATCCATCATTTATGCTATATTATGCATAAGCCTTGGTATAAATCATCCTACGAGCATATCATAATATACCAATTAAATGCGTGGTTAAGTCACTAGATGACTATAGAAACTTTGTAAGAGTACTTTATAAGAACTAAGAGAATGTATGTGAGACAATTAGTTTATAATAAAATCTTCATGTAAAGAGCTACATATGATTCTGATTTATTAAGAAATATAGATAATTATGAATTATAGTTGGATTATGACTTCATTGTGGAATGAAAAGTAAGTTTAGTTGGAATGAGGTCCAATTAAAACATAATGACATAATATACTACAAAATTGAGAATACACTACTTTACAAGTTCAATTCTAATATGATTGGATGAATGAGTTCAGTGAAAAGCTATGTTGATCTCTTCCATTCAAGGATAACATAGAAATATTTGTGACTTCGAGAGTATATTTAATCAAGCTAAGAGACTCTATGTCACGAAAGAATATCAATCATATACTCCAATATATTTTACTATACCTTAAGTAAATTCAAATATGGAAATGATAGTATTCATAGAATTCACACAAATTAATTTTAGTCGAACCCATTAATAAAGTCCTTCTTTGAAGCTAAGTATGAATGGTCAGAATTCAACTATAAGACTTTATTATTCTAGAAATGAGATTTGGATTTGGATTTAATATTTAGATATTTGAACATTGTAACAACAACTATTATATAATGTTTTGATATAATGGGATATGATCATAACATCAATACTTGTTGTGTTCTATATTAACATGTTTAATCCAGAAATAATTTTATTATTCTAAAAGTTCATAGTTAGTTATAATTATGGCACCAATTATGAAGTAAGACTAATATGAATTGAGTTGCTTGACTTTCACCGAATAAAGGTAGGCAATGGGTTGTAACCAAGTTTCATAGGTACTTATCAGAGAACTAGTATTGAACTGACCCACATCAAGATCATCTCATGGATCGCTATCATGAATGATACTTGATTAAAAGGTACTCATGTGTCTCCGAGTCCATCCTCCATATTAACAGAGTTATGTAACTTCTTCTAACGATGGGTTACCAAGAAACAATCACAAACTCATGAATTAGTTGCCTCAGAAGGGATCCTGGAACAACGCTCCGATGATTAAGTTAGTTTGACAAATTGAAAAGGTTACTAGAATATATCTTAAATAGAAGTGAGATATAGTTCCTAGTGTATCTTGCAGAGGTGTATTGAATCCCCTATTTATAAATGGTATAGGAAACATCCCGTTGAACTGAACTATTCCAAGATCTTGTCGCATTTATGGTCGTACCCCCGAAGATACGAAAAGGAACAGATGGAAACTGTTATATACTTGTACAAGGTTCAATTAACCATTCCTGCACAATTATTCCGAGGTTCGACAGTTCGGTCATTCCGAGGGTATAAGAGTGATGGTCAATCTTATACCCTATTAAGTCCCCTCCCCCCCTCCCATTTTGGATTGTCAAGATTTTGGTTGTCCTTTTGAAAAAAATTCCACATTGATTCCCAATTCCTTCCTTGCCTTCCAGAGCCTGGAAATGCAATCATTAATTCACCAATTGGCTTTGTTGGAGTGTATAGGTTTCACTTCAAATCAGGGCTTCGCCTCCCTGCCCCTGATTTTCTAAAATCGATTCTTGACTACTACCAGTTGCACATCGCTCAAATTTCTCCTAATGGTTTTCGAAAGGTGATGTGTTTCATGATCTTATGATCTTCTCTAAATATCCCTCCCTCTGTAACTCTATGTCGTCATTTCTATATTACCATGTCTAATGGCGATTTGGTATCCTTTTCCCTACACCATGGCCTAGTAGAACTTTGTGATGGGATTCCTACTTTTGTCAAAGGGTGGAAAGAGGAATTCTTCTTTGTTGATGCTTCTACTTTATTTGGCCCCATTTTATATGGGGCCACTACTGATAGGGTTTTTGATGCTCCCCCCGACTTATCCACTGAAGAGTGATAAAGCGTTGTTTGTTTGGCTTAGAACTATCTTAAGTGGGCGGATCCAAAAGAAGTAACCCTAGGCGTGGCTGGCCTAAGTCCTATTTGGAACAAATTAGGTAAGAAAATGGTTGAAACTGTGGCAGGTCGAGAAGTAACTCTGCTAGATCGATTGCATAAGAAACGGTTAGTAGATTCATCTGTGGTTGTAGAAGAAGTTGTTGTACCAGACTCCCCTTCTCTCTAAGAATCGAGCGTGGATTCCATCGTGAATCCTCCGTCTTCAGAAGATTTAGTACCAACCGTCTCTTCTCCAATGAAGAAAAATGTGAATATGGAGTCAGGCAGCGGGAAACCTCCATCCTCCTCTACTAGGGCTTCCGCAAAAGGCTTGTTAAAAAGAGAAATTGGTTTGGAAAAAAGGTATCCTTGGAGGTCATAATGAATCGTCCTGATCTGTCGATCACAACCTCCCTTCCAAAATGAAAGAGGTCTGTCCAGGCTCGTGAACCAAAGTTGCAGGAATCTGGAGGATTCAACACCCAGGTTCACCCTACATCTATTAAGTCCAATGTGTTGAATTAGTGTCTAAGTTCATAACTATAATTGGTATGTACTTGACCCGACTCGGCACGGTCTATTTGGGTTGCACGGCATCAGAACATTTGGATAGACTGTTTGTGAGAAGAGGACATTTGTGACATATTAATATATTATAAGTTCTAGTATATTAATATGAAATAATGTTATTTAATTAGTATTGATCAAGAATTAATTTGGATTTAATTTAGTGATCAAAAGAGACAAATTAAATATATGGGGAATGATTGTGAAAATCGTTAATTCTTTTATATGTGGGCTTATGATCCAAGATTCCTTATGTTGGGTTTAACCCATGTGGTGACCCATGGATACTCCATGGAGGTTAAAACCCATGGAGCATATGGAATGGGTAAACTCATGAGTTACATGGTGTAACCCTAATAGCCACACTATATAAAGACCCCTTTAGCTCAAGAAATTGGCACTAGTGATACATATATGAGGGCTAGCCAATTTGAGCATGAAGTGTCTTCTTTTCATGGTTATTCCAAGTGTTGATGATGTTGTGTGAACCATTTGAGGTGTCACACTTGGGGCACAAGGCTCTCGAGCTTCATGGAGTTAAGCTACATCAACAAGGTATGTATTTCTATCTAGTTTATTATTCAAGTATCAAAAGATTGTATGCTAGTTAGGGAAATACCTTGGAATATTCATATTTGCATGTATAATAGGGAAAACATAGATCCAAGGTATTTAGGGTTGCATGTACACTTAGGAGTGTTAGAATGCTCAAAACGCAACAGTGGTATCAGAGCCATGGGTTGTTTTTTATTATATTGATGCAAATGTTTTATTTTCAAAGTTGAAAAAAAAGAAAAAAAACATGACGTTTGTCAAATTTTAAGATAATTACTTGTTTTTGTGAAAAACTAATTATTCGTAAAATTTGAATCATTTGCTATATGAGTTGAATTAGGTCAAATTTAGTAAAAGATAAAATGATATGATTATTTTATTAGTTTTAAAAATTTGATCTAAAGAGTTTTTTTTGAAACCTCCATAAGTTATGGATATAAAAAGGTTTTAAAAAAATTGATTCAAAGTTTTTATGGAGTTACAAAATTTGGTGTTAATGTTTTAAAAGAATTCCATAACTTATTCTTAAGTTATGGAACATGAAAAGTTTCATCATAAAACAAGCATTTAACTCCACAAGTTATGGATTACCAAAAGTTTTATATTTCCTTGATTTATGAGTTACTTTAGATTAATGGAAAAAAATTGTGTTTTAGTTTTTTTCAATCCTAATTAATCTAGAGGTAGTTCATAAAATTTGTTTTTGTAACTTGTCCTCAAGTTACATAAAATGTCGCATTTGTGAATCTTAACACTCATAAAAGTGTCATAGGTTACATAAAAAATGAAGAGTCGTTTTCATTAAATTGTATTATGACTCCATAACTTGTCCTCAAGTTATGGATATTTAAGAGTCACTTCTTTAAAAGTGTTATTAAAGAATAAGAGGTTACTTAAAAAAATGAAGAGTCTTCATTTTAATGAACCATTAAACTCTTAAGTTATGAAATAAAAAGTTTTGAATAGTTTCAAAAACTTGCCCTCAAGTTTTGGAATTTGTAAAGTTTTCCCATGAATACTTTAATTCCAAGTTAAGCCCTTAGAAGTTTAAAAGTTAAAATTCAACCCTTATACTTTATAATATTATAAGTTAATATATATATATATATATATATATATATATATATATATATATATATATACATACATACATATATATATATATGTATGTATGTATGTATGTATGTATGTATGTATGTATAAGAGCAAGTCGTCATACCATTAGTAGGCCTCATTCACGAAGCCGGTCTATAAGGGGGGTATAAGGTTAGTGCCTATAAAAGGGCAGTTTAATAGGTGTCCACTCTCACCCACCGCTTCCTTGGCTGGTGGAGGGTCGTTAGTTGAACAGGTAAGACAAGGACTATAACTCTCCCTTCATTAAAAGTATTAATGATAAATATAAAGTAACTAAATGTTTTTTATAATTCCCAATCTTAGTTACTTTAGGAAAATGTGAATAAGGTGCTAATCAATGAAATTACACTTTACACTTTGTTTAAGTCGGTTAGTGGAGCGTGTGTGGTTAACCGGCCCACTAACTCGTATTTAACAAGGTAGGCAAAGGGTAGCTTAATGTTTATCATAGTATCAATGGAGTGTGTGTGGTTAACCGGCACATCGATTGAGGGGTAAACACTTAAGAGTACCAAGTAATTTGCATGGTTACTTCACACCTTGTTTTGTGATCCTCGGCATCCCAGTCACAAAAACTAAAGGGCACACTCGAGATTGAAATATGCCAGTGAACAGTTTAGTGAATCTCAAAAGATCTAGGAGTTTCAAATAAAAACCTAATAAATTATTTCGTTTTTAATGGTGGAATTTGGTGAATCTTCATTCACCTACCTTCAAATATTCTATATCTTGTATTACGGAATCCCTCTTCCAAGTTATAAAATATTGTGTTGGGTCCTAGCCTTAATATTTCATATTGGGTGTTATATTAAGGACTTTAGATCAACTATCTTGAATATCTCCCAAAAGATGTCTAGTTCAGACATCTATGATCTTCCCAAATCTCTTGGAACTTCACTTCCTCCACCTCCCCAATTAATTCTCCCTAACCCACAAGTTCAAGGTCACTCAAGCCCTATTGGCAAGGCAAGGTCTAGGTGTGATCACATCTTGGAGATGAAGTCACATATTGACAAGCCGGGAGAGCTGGGTGTCAAAGTCTTGAGAAAGTTGGTGATTCAATCACTTTCTAAGTCACATAGTGAGTTCCTTTGGGACTCCTATGAAATAGACTATGACAAGACCCTTAATGATCTTATCTATTTGCTTGGTACTGCTGAATCAGCACTGATTTGGAAGGCTAGTAAAGCAAATTTGATTAGAAGATCGACTTCCCAAAACTTTATGGACATTGACAATGATGACACTGGAAATTTAGAAAAAGCATTCTCTTCCCAATGGAAAGGGATCGACCATAGTCAAATCGGCTGACGAAATGGTAAAGAGAATATCTAAGTCTATGATAGTTCCATGTACCATTACCAAATGGTCCGTTTGTTAAAATTGCCAAAGGAATGGGCACTGGTTGCGAAGCTGCCAAATTTACCTAAGAATGTTAAAGTCAATAAGTTTGACTCTACTTCAGGTAAAGTCAATTGTCTAACTCTGTTAAGCTCCTATTTGGAGATTCTTATTACATAATGTGACTGATTCACATGGTGATGTTATGAGAATCAAAGAAAAGAGAGAAAGCTTAAAGGAAGTTTATGCTGCTTCTGATCGTGAAGATGGACTTCGATCGCATCAGAATTTTGAAGCTGTTACTTAGGAGTTATGACACATTGCTTAGGAATATATAACAACAAGGTTTTCATATCGATTGTAAGGATAAGTTTTTCCGCAAAGTTTTTAAAATAAAAGGAAATTTTTTATTTTATTTATTTTAAGTATCCTTACAATGGCATGTGTGAAAGAAATTGTTGTTTATATGATTCCATTGCTAGTAATATATGAAAATGGTTTTTATGCTTTCATTTGTAGTAGTGTCTAAATTTACCAAATAAGGAAAGTTTGTCATCACCCAAGTTTCAATTGGACCAAAACTTGGAATGATGCAAGTTGTATAGTATGATGAATGACAACCTTCAAGCGTTGGAAAATTAAGACTAATTACTTGTTCACATGGATGTGTGCGTCAAGTGAAGGGCTAAGGGATCGAGTACACATTCATGTGCACTGATCAAGCCCACCACAAATAATCGTTAAGACTATTCGTCATGATTTACTAAAGTTTAGTAAATATGGTTATACTTACAGGTTTAAGTGTAATTCTGATACATTGGAAAATTTTCGATGTATGGCAGAACAAATGAGAAGAATCAAATTAGGTAGAAGGATAAAAGTTTCTCAAATCTGAAAAGATGGGAGAGTACTTTAGTATCATGTTATATGATAATCTTAATCATTAATAGACCTTATCACAATTCATCCTCTAAGTGCATTCTGATAGCTAAGAAGAGGAGCTATGAATTGTTGAAGTGGTCAAATCAAGAAGATGAGTCATACTTCGTTCCAAAAAAAGTCTTAGAGTCATACTCCAAGATTGTAGGTTGAGTGACATATCCCAAAGAAAGGTTTAAAACACTTGTCAAATGTAAGAGTAAAAGCGTCCTACTCTTGTACATTTGAAATTGGCAAGTTGTGATGTTTTGAATAAAAATACAGACCAGTTTAGGCTAATTGTGTGAAGAGTTTGTCTTGATAAAGAATCTGCACTATCTCTTGAATATTTGGCAAGATAGTCTTATATGTCAAGAGGACAGTGGGAGTCTTAAAGATCCTAAAAAGAATTTCAAGATCTAATCAAGAATAAAAAACCTGTAGTAGACATATTTCTATTTCTGTGCCCATTCCAGTTAAAGTTGGCTTTGCATATGAGTTCTTAGATTTATCAATTAGTTGCATATCCAATTGGAAGCAATGGCAGGCCCTTGAGCTGCCAGGTGGCAAGAATTTAAGATTGCACAAGTTCAGTCCATATGAATTTGTAATTGTCAATAATCTTGTCTTGTGATTATGGTTTTGACAAAAAAAATTCACATGGAAAGGAACACATATACCATAAAATCTAAGGGTCATAAGGTTTCTCTCCGATTCATGAAAATGATGGTGAGGAAACACTTCCACCAAGTAGATTTGAAGCAGATAGCAAAGGTCTAAACAATTGAGACTACGATTACCACATCCCTTTTCATAGTTTTGAAATTGTTTAGACACAACTATGAGCTATCTAAGATAAGGTGTATGATTTTGATAAAGTCTATCAAAGCAATCTAGTATTGACCTCTACAAGTCCAGTTGTTTTCTGGATACATGTCAAAGCTAGTGGGAGCATAAGTGTTATGCTAATAATCATCATGTTAGTGGGAGCATGATAATTATGATAAGTATTGCAAGATAGCAATGTTAATTATAGAAAACAAAAGTTTCAATTCGTGAGATTTCATGGGTTGAAAAAGTTGTTTTGCTATAATTAAGGGAGAGGAAATTATACTTCATTTCAATTCTAAAAATCTTAGATTACTCTAAAGAGCTTATATTGAGATTTTAATCATCTTTAGTCAAGAATATATATATATATATATATATATATATATATATATATATATATATATATATATATATATATATATGAATTTCATGTTGGATTGGTTCAACTTAAGAAAATTCTATATATTGCATTCTCAAAATTCGATTATGATCACGACATCCCTTTTCATAGTCAAATTTTGATAATATGGCAAACAAAAATTATTATGGCAAAAGACTGCTCTAGAACCATGTCTTTATGTGAAACATCATGAATCATGTCCCATTTACTTTGGGTACAAGATTGATTACATGTGCTATAATATTTATCCTTTCTGAATTTTTCCTAATACCTAGGGGCATTAAGGGGAAAAATGTCTAGAATTGGATATGACTAAACGGATTAAGGAGTTTTCGAGGACAATCTAAGGTTTACCAAATATTGTTTGGTCAAGGACAGTTGGAAATATAGTGTTAATTTTGGAAGGGCCATATTGACATAGTCTGAAAAGAGGCAACTCTTGTTCAGAAGTGGTAGTCAAAATGGGAATATAGAGTTGTCTCCACAGATAGAAGCAATCTGTGTAAGATTAGAAAAAAACTTAATGCAAGAAGAATGTTCAAAGCAATGCATACTTTGAACATAAGGCTTTGTGTCCATAAAGTAGGTCTACATTGGAATACCCTGTAATGGTTGTTGACAAGTCTTTGTGACTTTGTACACATTCATTGCAAGAGGGTAGTGCATTTAAGTCTAAAGTCTAACAAGGTTTTGATTTGGGAGTTTGAAATTAGAATCATTGAAAGTTTGGTCAATTGGTTTATTTCACAAAGTAAGGAATAAAGACAAACATAGAGTGCATACTTGGTGTATGGCAAAGCTATTGTTTAGAAAAAAAACAGTGTACATGCTTGGAGCATGGGACAACTAGTGGTTTTAATTCAAGTATGAGGTTGATAAAACCAAAACAATGAATAATGAGTAATCAGTATGGTGATAAATAACATTGGTCTATTTATATTCATAGGGTTTGATACCATATTTGATTAATTTATTCTTGTGTTTCACTTTTCATGTTTTGACTTCCATAATAACTAGGTTATTCTTACGAATAACTAAGTTATTCAAACCATCCACAGTCGTTCATATGTTGGAAGTAGATATGAATCAATACTGTCATGGGTTAGCTTGTAGATGTCCAAGTTGGTGGACAAAGTTGTGCTACAACACTCATGAGTGCTCATAAGTTCTGAGTATTGGATTCAACCCGCGCTCATTTGAATCACTTCATGGATTTTATCACGAGTGATCATGAGACGATAATATCTTATATTCTTCAAACCGAGAGATATGAGTTGGTACTATGAGTTGGTTGTACATTGATTGCACGAAACCGCGCTGGTAACTCGATGTTATAAAACATGCCTTTGTGTATGATTCAACAAGTAGTAGAACAAGCCATATGAGTCGAAGTTTATCCATTCCTTTTACCTTCAGGATGAAAGCGATATCTGTGGGCCCCTCGATTATTTAATGATGATACATGTGAGTGCTTGGCCAAGCCAGGACTGATTTGATTTGTTCAATCAGTCAGTTGTCATAAATCGGAAATGGGGAAACAAAAAATGGACAGAGATAATGATTTTAATCCATGTCTCGGTCCATATGATATCTAGAATGAAGGAATATATGATCCCTTAGAGTTCATCGACAAGGTTAGAGTTCGACAACGACTTTTGAGAGCTACGATTGCCAGTTAGGTTTTGAAGTCATACTCAATAATAGTTTTAGACTTATCCAAATGGGAGACTGTTGGATTAGTGTCTAAGTCCATAACTATAATTGGTATGTACTTGACCCGACTTGGCACGGTCCATTTGGGTTGTGGCATCGGAACATTTGGATAGACCGTTTGTGAGAAGAGGACATTTGTGACATATTAATATATTATAAGTTCTAATATATTAATATGAAATCATGTTATTTAATTATTATTGATCAAGAATTAATTTGGATTTAATTTAGTGATCAAAAGAGTCTAATTAAATATATGGGGATTGATTGTGAAAATCGTTAATTCTTATATATGTGGGCTTATGATCCAAGATTCCTTATGTTGGGTTTAACCCATGTGGTGACCCATGGATACTCCATGGAGGTTAAAACCCATGAAGCATAAGGAATGGGTAAATTCATGAGTTACATGGTGTAACCGTAATAGCCACACTATATAAAGACCCCTTTAGCTCAAGAAATTGGCACTAGTGATACATATATGAGGGCTAGCCAATTTGAGCATGAAGTGTCTTCTTTTCATGGTTATTCCAAGTGTTGATGATGTTATGTGAACCATTTGAGGTGTCACACTTGGGGCACTAAGCTCTCGAGTTTCATGGAGTTAAGCTACATCAACAAGGTATGTATTTCTGTCTAGTTTATTTTTCAAGTATCAAAAGATTGTATGCTAGTTAGGGTAATACCTTGGAATATTCATATTTGCATGTATAATATAGAAAACATAGATCCAAGGTATTTAGGGTTGCATGTACACTTAGGAGATTTAGAATGCTCAAAACCCAACACAATAACCCTATAGAGACCCATACATCCTTTGCTCTTCATTACTACCCTGTGATCACCGAACTTGGGCTAAAATATGTTGAGGATAATATCCCCTTATCGAACTTCGACATTCATTATAATGAAGTTTTTTCCACTTCCTCAAGCCAAATGGAAGTCCCCCTTATCTCTGTTGTTTCATTTGAGGATCTAAGTTGCACGAAGGTATCTCGGCCTTTTTCAAGAGGTTATGTTACCTCTGCTTTGTCTGCTGCTGAGATTTTTTGCCAGAAGTTATTTGGGGCTTGAGTTGGTCATTTTCAGGCCACTACCGTGGAAGCTACTGTTTTGATTGTGAATCCTTTAAACATGGAATCTGATATCCCTGGGTCTTCGTTGATGCTTATAGACACTTCATCCGCTAAACTTTCTTCCAAATCAAATCCCCCTACATCTGTCATAGATCGTAAGTGTCTTTCACTCTTTTTTTATGTATATGTATATATGCCTTCTTGTGAGCAGATTTATCAGGTCCTGTTCTCATTTAATGTAGGGTATGCATCTCCTTAATGAAGTATTTGCTCGTACCAAGGTCCAAACAGAGCTTCTTGCCCAACGTCAGATTATGTTTGAAGAGGGCCAACAATAGCTAAAAGAGCTTGGCAAGATTCATGAACGAACTGAACAGGAAGCACAAGAACTCCGAGAAAGGGTGCAAGGGCTTTTTGAAAGGAATGTTCTTCTTATGAACGACCTGAGTAAAATTATTCGCTACCAAAATGAGTTGAAAATTTTGAATAAAGATCTTCATATCAAAGCAGATGATTCCCTTGTTTATCGTTCAAGTCCCCGAAGCTCCGATTTACTGAGAAACTCTCTGAGCTGGAGATCTCTTGCTCTGACAAAGATGTGCTTATTAAGATGTTAGTGGAAGAACTTACTATTTAGGAGGGGCTTCTTGCTGATAGGGATGCAGAGATCCTTCAATTGAATTAGACCGAAACCTCCCTTTTTCAAAATGAATCTTGTTTGACCTCGGCAGGCGAAATTAGATCCTTCGAGCTTTGGTGGTTGATGTAGGAGGGCATTAAATCCTTCGTTGGCGTTTTATAGAAATCTACGAATTTCGGGGATCTCAATGCTGCAGTGTACAAAACAACTATTCAGCTCGACTGAAGGAAAAATATGTTGATGCTTTGGAAGGGAAGAATTTTCTTTATTCATACCATGATGATCAACATCAATTGCTAGACCAGTTTCTAATTATGGTGACCCACAAGTATTCCTTGTTTGAGCTTTTAGAAGGAGATGTTGTGGACCTTAGTCTTTTAAAGGAGAAGTTGGGTGCTTTTGATACCCCTTCAAATCCTAATGGTGCTTCTAGTAGTATTTAGCATGTTGATTGTCATGCATCGTTTTCTTTTATTTGCACTTTGTCTCTTTTTTTCTTTGTAATGTTATGTGGATATTTGTGTGCCCGTGTTGGCTAAACCGTGTAACTATTTAAAGCTTGCACTCAAAGTACATTCCTTCTATCTGCTTCAATTTTTGTGTATCGTCTAGTCGTTGGATGTGAAATAATTTTTGATTTTGAAGATTTAGATTCTCTCCTTGTGGTATCACCTCCTAAGTGATAAGTTATGATCTTATCATTTAGATTGAACATATGTTGATCATGCATATTTTCGTGGTAAGTCTGATACCAGTTAGGTAGTTCTGTTTCGTCTCCATAATCATTATGCAATCATGGTAATGAGTCCCTTATTCTAAACTTTTTAGTTTGAGGAGATGCCAATAAATTACACACTTATAGTTCGATATATGTATATATGTCATCGAGGTATGATGTGGCGGATTATATTGATGTTAAAATTTTTACTGAACTGTAAGTTACAAAAATATAGTTCAAGGTAAATATATAGATCCTCGCGGTATGATGTAGCGGATCATATTGATGTTAAAATTTGTACTAAACTATAAGTTACAAACTTATAGTTTGCAGTAAATATGTACATCATCAAGGTATGATGTGGCAGATCCTACCAATGTTAAAAAATTATACTAAACTATAAGTTATAAACTTATAGTTCGAGGTAAATATGTACATGATCGAAGTATGATGTGGCGGAGAATAACGATGTTAAAATTTATACTTAACTATAAGTTACAAACTTATAGTTCGAGGTAAATATATATATTATCGAGGTATGATGTGGCATATCCTACCAATGTTAAAATTTATACAGAACTATAAGTTACAAACTTATAGTTCGAGGTAATTATGTACATCATCGAGGTATGATGTGGCGGATCCTACCAATCTTAAAATTTGAACTGAACTATAAGTTACAAACTTATAGTTCGAGGTAAATATATATATCATTGAGGTAGGATGTGGTGGATCATACATGTTTTAAATTTTATATTGAGTTATAAGTTACAAACATATAGTTTGTTATAAATATATACATCATCGAGGTATGATGTGGTGGATAATACCGATGTTCAATTTTTTTTACTGAATGATAAGTTTCAAACTTATAGTTTGAGGTAAATATGTACATCGTTGAGGTATGACGTGGTGGATCACACCAATTCTAAAACTTGTACTGAACTATAAGTTAAAAACTTATACTTGGAGGTAAATATGTATATCATTGAGCTATGATGTGTCAGATCATACCGATGTTAAGTTTATACTGAATTATAAGTTACAAACTTATAGTTCGAGGTAAATATGTAAATCATCGAGGTATGATGTGGAAAATCATACCGATGTTAAAATTTGTACTGAACTAGAAGTTAGTTCAAGGTAAATATGTACATCATTGAGGTATAACGTGTCAGATGATACCGATGTTAAAATTTATACATAACTATAAGTTACAAACTTGTAGTTCTAGGTAAATATATACATCATCAAGGTATGATGTGGCGGATCATACCGATGTTAAAACTTATACTGGACTATAAGCTACAAACTTATAGTTCAAGGTAAATATGTACATCATCGATGTATGACGTGGCGGATCATACCGATGTTAAAATTTCTACTAAACTATAAGTCACAAACTTATAGTTCGAGGTAAATATGTACATCATCGAGGTATGATGTAAAGGATCATACCAACGTTAAAATTTATATTGAACTATAAGCTACAAACTTATAGTTTGAGGTAAATGTGTATATCATTGAGGTATGATGTGGCGGATCACACTTATGTAAAAATTTATATTGAACTATATGTTACAAACTTATAGTTTGAGGTACGTATGTACTTGATCGAGGTATAATGTAGCAGATAATACCGATGTTAAAATTTATACTGAACATAATTCGAGTTATGATATGGAAAGCAAAAGTGTGAGATATTTCATTCAAGATTGTAGTTGTGCTACATACAAAATACGATAGTTGCCTAATGGTATTGGGTTTCAACCCATCTCCTATTGCTATGCTTGCTTGTTCGTCTTTTCTTCAAAAATTTGAATATGTGTAGATTTCGCATATTCCATGTTCTTGGCAACCGAAATCCATCCATATTCTCAAGAACATTCAAACCATTTTGTCTATCTTCCACGACTAGATACATCCCTTCCCAGTTTGGTCTTAATTTTCCAATGTGTTCTTGTCTACTAGCTTCATTTGTTCACACGATCAAGTCCCATACTTTACATTCTCCTACCTTGACTCTTGCGTTGTAATACATCTGTGTCATCATCTTATAAGCTTCTTGTCATATGCTTGCATCTCCTCTTCGTTCTTCCAAAAATCATGATTCACTCTGAGGTCCACCTCATTCGTGCTTCCCTGAGGATTCCTAGTTCGTGTGCTTCGTATGGTGACTTCTATCGGGATAAATGCTGTCGTTCCGTATACCAGACTAAACGGTGTTTACTTAGTCGATATTTACATTGTTGTTCTGTAGGACCATATCACATTCTGTAACTCATCCACCCAATTTCCTTTAGTTTTTCTTAATATATTCTTTATCCCTTTTACCAAAGTTTGATTTGTAACTTCCACCTGCCCGTTCGCCTATGGGTGTGCCACTGAAGTGAAATTTTGCTTGATACCTTTTTCTTGAAACCAACTTTTGAAAGGATTGTCCACAAACTGGTTTCCATCGTCACTGATGATGGTGTGTGGTAGACCAAAACGATATACAATATATTTCCAAACAAACTTTATTATCTTCTTTCCAAAGATTACAACTACCGCCTCAGTTTTGACCCACTTGGTGAAATAATCCACTACTACAATCAAGAATTTCAAACTTCCTAGTGCTTCCGGATGTGGTTTGACAATATTAATTCCCCACCGAAAGAAAGACCACAAATTGGTAATACTTGTCATCTTTGTCGGTGGTAGTGCAGGGACGTTTAAGTGTATTTAGCAGTCGTGGAGTTTTTCTATGAATGTGTTTATATGGTTAGTTATGCAAGGCCATTAGTATCTTGTTCATAGGATTTTCTAAGTGATCACCCTTGATCCCGCGTGTGCGCCACAAACACCTGAATGTACTTCTCAAATGACAATATCCATTTCTTTCCCTGTGATGCATTTTAGCCATGGGGTGGAACACCCCTTTCGATACAAGCTCCTTCCATACATGGTTTAGTTTGGTGCATTTGTTTGTACTTTCTTTGCATCATTATCGTCGGTGGGAAATATTCCTTTTTTGAGGAATATGATGTATGGTGTCATCGATGAGTCTTCTTCTTTTGATAATTGCATCACCTCTAAGGATATTCCTTCGATACTCCTCTTGGATAACACTTCTACCAGAAACCTTTTGGAGATATGGTGGAACACCAATGATGCTAGCTTGTTCAGGACATCTGCTTCTTTGTTTTGCAATCTTGGGTTTTGTGTTATTTCAAATCTCTCAAACTTCCTGATCCATTCTTTAGATTGAGCAAGATATTTTTGTAAGTATGCTTCCTTGGATTCTTAATCACCTTTTATTTGATTCATCATGAGCATCGAATCACTAAATATCTTCAGGTCCAGAACATTCATGCTGCTTGCCAACCATATTCTTATGAGTAAGGCTTCATACTCTGGTTCATTATTCGAACATTTAAATTCAAATATGAGTGCGTAAGTAGAATTATCCCCTATGGGCTGGTGAGGATAATCCCCACCCTGAGCCATCTTTGCTTGATGCTCCATCTGTATACAATGTCCAACACCCCGAGGCGATTTTGTTCGGTATTTGTAGATGACCGATGTTACCATCGGCAGGTGTTGAGGGGCATCCCGGATCATCAAGCATTTATGTTAAGAAATCTTCAAGAGCCTGACTGTTGATACTATATCTGGGTTTATAGACTATATTGTGCTCACCCAATTCAATTGCCCGTTTCTTCATGCGACTTAACCGATATGGCTGCATCAGGATCTGCTTTATGTGTTGATTTGTTAATACTAATATTGGGTGCGCCTGAAAGTACCTACGTAGTCGTCTTGATGAGTAAACTAGAGACAAACTAGATTTTCTACTATCGAGTAGTTCTTCTCAACTCCCTGTAATACCCTACTAATGAAGTACACTGGCATCTTTTTTTTGTCTCATTTTTCGAATAACACCACACTAATTACCTATTGACCTACCGAGAGGTATATGATGAGCATCTCCCTGCGTTAGGACTCGTCGGGGTCGGTAAGTGTCGAAGGCATTCTTTTAACATTTGAAAAGCCTCCTCGTCCTCTTCTGTACGTTCGATGTTTTTTTTTTCATTGTGTGAGTTTTTAACACCTGGAAAAAAGGTAGTGTTTGCTTGGTAGACTTGGTTGAGAAACACACCAAAGCTGTTAGCTTACCATTTAAGCTCTGTACATCTTTTATCGTTTGAGCAGCTCCCATTTCCAGCAAGCTTTCAATTTTCTCTCAATTCGGTTCTATTCCCGACATAGTGACTACATGACCCAAAAAAATTTCTTTTTGTGCTCTAAAGACAAATTTTTTCAAGTTCAACTTCATATTGGCTCGTTTAAGCTGCTTCAGAGTTTCTTCCACATCAGAGAGAAAGTTAGTATCATCTTAGCTTTTGATCACCATATCATCCACGTACACCTCTATATGTCTCCCTATGTTTTGCTCAAACACCTTATCGACCAACCTCTGGTAAGTTGCCCATGTATTTCTTATCCCAAAAGGCATTTTGGTATAGCAGTTGTTCCCTTCTCTGTGTGGAAAGTTGTCTTATCTTCATCTGATTTTGCTATCTTCAACTGGTGATATCATTTGTATGCACCCAAAAAAGATTTCCACTTGAATCACCCTAAAGATTCAATCTTTATGCTCTATTTCTAGGAGGGGATAACTGTCTTTTTGGCATGCCTTATTAAGGTCGGTAAATTCGACGCAGATTTGCGTAGTGCCATCACTCTTCTTTACTAAAATTAGATTTGTGATCCAGCCCGGGAATTGCATGGCCCTCATAACCCCTGATGTGACCAATGCTTGGACTTCTTTGTTAACCACCGCGTTCCTTTCTTTAGCCATAATGTGTTTCTTTTGCTTGACAGGGACATAGGTTTGATTGATGTTCAATCGATGCTCTATCAATGTTCAGGGGATCCCCGTCATATCTTTTGGCTTCCATACGAAATCGTCTACATCTTTCTTTAAAAATTTGATTAAAATTTCTCCCAATGACAACGGAAGCTCCATCCCACCTTGATTTTCTGATCGTCGTGCTTTTCGTTGATTACTATCTCTTCCATGTCCACTGATGAACTTCGTTCTTCAAATATTTGCTCGATCAGGTTGAACTGCATGACTTCACTCAGGCGGGTCTAAGGCCGTGCTTTAGACTATTGTAATACCCTCATCTGTAGGAAACATGAGTAGTCCATGCACCGTAGATGGGACTGCCTGTAACATCCATAAGCCAGTTCTTCCTAGTAACATATTATAAGGAGAAGGTGCTCGATTTACCTAAAATTTTGGCAGGATGATTTTCCGAATGCTACCTCTGTTGTCTTCTACTGCAAAGGGTAATGAAATTTTCCCCCTTGGCCATACGGATTGTCCAAGGAATCCTACTACAACCAATGTGGCCGATTTGATGTATTTTTGAACCTTGACAGGCAAACCTTTCAAGCAGTGCTCGTATATAATGTTTTCCCACTGCTCCTACAATTATCAAGGGCTCGGTTCCCCGATGAACTAAAGGTATTGGGTCATGGTGGTTGAACTTGATATTGATCATCTTTTGCTTCTTTATTGGCTTGAAATCAAATGTACCTCAACCTTATATCATGGAGATTTTTGTGGCATAGGTTCGGGCTTCTTCTTTCTTAAATGCTCGACCTTTCTCTCTTTCCCTTTTTAGGCCCTCATTGTCTTCTATAGCATGAACCAACTTTTTATTGAAATCACAATATTTATTGGGGTCTCAAGGGTATTTTTTAGATCTTTCCATGTTTCCTTTGTTCGGGCTCCTGGGAGCATGTGTCATGTATCTCCTGCCGATATAGCTGAAAACGTTCCTGACGTCGGTTTCGAACCTTATGAGCAAATCTTATGTTTAAAAATCTTTGGGATTGATTATCAGATCCCAATGCCTAATGCTATTTAGCTCGGTCATATGATCCACCACCTCAAGCTACTATGCTCCTTTCCATCCTTGCTTTTTCTACGCTCTCTACTTCTTTCGTTAAAAACCAATTAACCTTACATATCATTTCTACTGCGTTCCCCTAATCTCTTCCAACTAGTTTTCGAAATAAGTCACCCTCTAGGAGGCCATAAGTGAGTGTTTCTATGATCATAGCATCATCTCTCGTCAGCATTCTTCAGCTGATTTTGTTAAATCACTTAAAACATACTCTATTAGATTCACCTGCCCTTTTCAGCAAGCAAATACTTCATGTGCTTGCTATTGGAATCGTCTCTGCTGGATGAAGCTATTGCAATATTTCTAACACAGCTCCTCAAGCTTCCTATGCTCTTGGATGTAGAACCGCTAGTCATTATCGGGCAGATCCATCTAAAGTTCCTGCAAAGTATAGACTCCATAACTTTAGATCCATCGGCATAATCTTAATGGCCCACTAGAAGTTGGTGAATGGCGACCAAAAGTTCAGATTTTCGGCATAATCACCCTTCCCGTCATACGTCGGAACTTTTGGCCCTTTCAACCCCTTAGGTATAGGGGTTTCGTTGATTTAATCTGTGAATGGCAACCAAAAGTTCAGATTTTGGAAGGCTCGATTATACTATTTAGCTTCTACTATTTCCCGTATTTTTTCTTGATCCTTCTGAGCGTCCTTTTTAGCTTTTGTACGACCAAAACTTTCTTCCTTTTTTCTTAAACTTTTCTCGTGTTCCCTTACTTTCTCTTCTTCTTCGTCCGAATCCTTCGTTTGATCTGTGTGAATAGAGACCCGATTCCACTATTTTTCTTTGTGAAATTGCTTTTCTCTCTATGACCTTATCATGTTGTTCATGAGCTGAAGGTTTTAAATGCCTCGAATTCCTCTAACCACCATTCTTCCATTGTTTTATATCGCAGATTCGTCCTTCCTTCTTTAGCTACACCCATGTTCTTGCATTTTGGTGTCTTACCACCATGGTAACATGCAACATTTCTCCAGCAGCTTCAAGGTTTCGCATTCTCGTGACGGGACTCGCATTAGCCACTGAGGCATTTATGTCGGCCATTTGTAACGGAGTCCCACGGGTGGCGACACTTGATGTGTCTCCGGGTTCGTCCTCCATATTAAAGTAGTTATGTAAGTTCTTCTAACAATGGATTAACTAGAAACAATCACAAACTTGTGAGTTGGTTGCCCGGGAAGGGATCCCAGAACAATGCTCTAATGATTAATTTAGTTTGAGACCTTGATAAGGTTACTAGTATATATGTTAGATCGAAGTGAGAGAATAGTTTCTAGCGTACATCGCAGGGGTGCTGAATCACCTATTTATAACTAGAATAGGAAACATCCTGACCTTCTTTTATACCGAATGGGTCTGAATTCTTGTCTTATTTATGGTCGTACACTCGAAGGTATGAATAGGAATACTCGGAAACGATTATATAGTTGTACGAGGTTCAATCAATCATTCCTACATAGTTTTTCCTATTTTTTGATTTCCCATGTACTTTGTGTACTATAGAGACATTGTCTTGTGAAAACTACCATCCCTTCGCCTAAGTTCGGTGCTTTAGGATCGGTTAGGTATCGAATATGGTTTAAGGTTTTCAAACAATTTGGGGGTCATACAAGGTTCGACAGTTAGGTCATTATGAGGGTTTAGGAGTGGTGGTCAATCTTATAGCCTATTAGGTACTATTTTTGTATCCTTAACACTTGAGATACATAGTGGGTCTTAAGTGTAGGAAGTTTTGTGCTTAGATATTGTTACACATTGGTCCTAAACCGGGAAGTTATAAAATACATTTTCAGGTATGGCGTGAACTATGAAAGAGGCTTATGTGGTCAAGATGGGTTTTGTTCCTCTTATGCATTGAGAGTTAGACATCTAAGGAGCCTTACCAAAAGTTGTATACCATATGAGATTGATTGCAAGCCGTATCTCATGTTTAACATGATATCTGTGACAAATGGATAATTTATAAACTTAGCATATATACACCAATTATAGCTTTGAGCTTTTTGGGAATTAGGCGTTGATATAATGACACACAGTCGTATGTTGTTGGGGGAAGTGAAATGTTGCACGACGTTCACCATTGTCTATATCGGTCTAATATGAATTTTGCGCGAGTGGGAGATTAAAGGATCTTTTATGCTCAAGAATCATATTAATGTGATATTGCTATTCAACAAATGATACTAATGGGTCACACTAACAATAACTTGATATTCTTGGTTATTTATTAGAAATTGATTTTAATAAACATTTAGTAAACACTTATAGTTAAATTGGAAAATATTTATATCTAGGAAATAATTAATTTTCATTAGCAAGTAACATAAGATATCATATGGTATGGTTTATTAAGTTACGCACATCTTTTTGGACTAGAAAGACTTTTTGTCTTTATCCTAAAGTTAAGCTTTATATTTTAAAAGAGAGTTTATAAAATTTATAAAACTTTGAATTTCTTTTATAAAATGACTAACTAGTTAGACTAGTTATGGGCTTTTAATTATTTTATGTAAAAGAAAGACATGCCTGAAACCATGGGCGAACATTTAGACTTAATGGGAGATGATTGTCTTAAAGTGTGAAGGACTTGTGGGTAAAGAAACCTGATTTAAGAGAATTCTTTCATTTCATTCTTCATTTGCTTGAAAAAAAACGTAACATGCATTTAGAATGCATGTGCTCTCCATTTTGTTCATCCTTTTGAGGAATACTTGCTTATTTATTCTCTCTTTATGTTCTTATTTTGATAAGAACATAAAGTTTAGAGTTTAAGAGTTTTACGAGACTATCATCTTAAATCAAGTTGGTTTCATGTTGGTGTCTCAAAAAGTTCATCATTCTTCATCAACTTCCAAGCATCCTAAGAGGACACAAAGAACTACAAAGGTTGTTATTTATTCATCTCTTGTTTGGTTGGTGTTTAATATTTCCATAACTTGCAAGATGATCCTTGGTGGTTTTAACTTGCTTATGTTATTCAAAATTTATAAGTCTTCCATTGCTAAAAATCATGTTTTTCAAAACCAATTTTTTTGAATAAAAACCCAACATGTGTATGTGTGTGTGTGTGTTCATATCTTTTTTTTTGAACCGGTAAATCCAATCTACTACTAAGCTAACAACACCTAATTCCACCTATGTCCACGACAGGATTTGAACCCTTGATCTCAAAGAGGCAGGGCACTACCTAATACTGCTGGGCTAGAAGCCCTTTGGTATGTATGTTAATATGTGGAGATGTATGTGAACAATGTTATTTTGTAAGAATAACTAAGAGAGTATGTTCAACCTCAAACAACTATTGTCATTATCATACATTCTCATTAATTAAATACTCTACAAGGGTAAGTATGAGCTTTTTTTTTATAATTGTTATTTTGTCAGAATTTGTTCTTGTTAATCGTATTCTATAAGAATATGAACTAGTGAATGAGGAAGCGTGAGAACAGTAATGAATGAAAAATACTAAGAATGCATGATAATGACAATAGTTATGTGAGGCTAAACATATTCACATTACTAAACAACCTATCCCCCGCCACCGCCACCTTCTCTGTCACCACAATCGCCCCTATCGTCATCGTCACCTCTACCTTCACCATGAGCTAATCCCACTAGTGCCGCCTCTATCGCCTCTACCACTTCCACTTTTGCCACCACTACTTCCTCCGCATCAACCACCATAATCATATATGACTAACCACTTTGTGAACAAACATAGATGTATAATCATTTATGATTTGAAATATATGTATAAACATATATAATCATATATGATGGTAGCTCTTTGTCGTATAATCATTTATGATTAGCTCTATGATTATACCACCCTCGCCGCACCAGTTTATTGGACGACAGATGAGAAATATGTGGTTGATGTTGAATCTCAAGATCTCTATTAATTCTCTAGAATGTCATAGGAACTGTCATATATATATATATATATATATATATATATATATATATATATATATATATATATATATATATATATATATATATATATATATATATGAATGACTGTTCCGTTGAGTTTCTGAAAAAATAGAGATCTTCAAATTCAAACTTTTTTTTGAAGTATAAACTTACAGTAGTTTTTGGAAATTATATTAAATAAAGAATAAAGTTTTACATAGATGTAGTGGGTAAACGAGCAACAAGCTGTGCCGCAACCCCTTTTTGAATGGCAAAACTAATTCTTTTAAAAGCAACATCTATAGATCTCGGAGTCATAACATTACTATGCATGACCTGTTGGACTCTATTGAGTAGCTCCACAGTTCTAGCGCAAGGAAACCGAAAGTATCAAATTCAAAGGGTATAAACGTGTGTTGATTTTCCATGCACGCTTTCTCATGTTTTGCCACTTTGTTTGATGCAACTTTCCCCATAGTGAAAACCGCACTACCCAAGCCCAGAAGAGAGGAAACCTCTATTAGATCCACGCATTCATGTTTTCCTCCAGCCTATCCAAATACTAAAACATCAGCTGGTCTAAGTGTTGATCTTCCTTCCAATGGGTCAGTCAGAAAATTCATGGGTGCCTCTTTCTTGGTAGAAACCCCAGTGCATCTAAATATGTCAAAAAGAACATCTCTAACCAAATTGGGTTGGTACTTGAAACCTGGGAGCTCTTTACAATGAACCGCATGCTCCCCAAAGGAGTCCAAGCATGCCTTGCGACAAACAAGGCAAGTCTCGTCAGCCATAAATAAAGGGATCATAAAGCGATACTTGATGATGGCACGATACTCCACTAGCGATATATGCTGGCCTAGACCATCAATATGAATAGTCATAAGAAAATTCTGAGCATGTGGGACCCTTAGACACTCAAAAATTGATTTCTGCATGATCGTGATGTTAAGGTGAGCTTCATGTCTTCGACAATTTTACTAAAAAGGGCATTTGCCAATGAATGTTGGGATTTTGGAGGGGTGGTGTCCTTATTAGTGAAACCGCTAAAATCAAAATCATATCACGAAGACAGGCCAAAGCACAACCATAATCTGAACCCATACCACATATGCCGCTATACTGTAAAATGTGGTCTTGTAACACCCACGATTGAACTCATGAAGCCACAAAAGCATAGGAGGAAGCCTCTACTGCTGAGTACAACCCCAAACCACCGAGGCTAATTGGTAATGATGCCAATCGCCATTGAAGGTCCCTAAAGAATGGTCCCCCGCAAACCACAATCTTCTCAATCGACCCACATAACCCTTTATCAAAACACAAAGCAGCCTCTTCTATGTTAACGTGTTGGCACGTTCTCAGGCCAAAGAAAAGTTTGGCAATTCCCATGCAAGAATGAAGAAATAGGAGTTCACTCTGGGTGTCATGTAACTGTGGTAGAAGGCACATCAAATCAACAGCCTTGGCAGCCATCTTCATGGCTAACCTACTAATAAAACTCGCATCTCTACTAGCAGCACCCCCAAGAAACTTCATCCCTACTGACAGTGACCCAATCTCAGCAGGGAATAAACATGTACGAAGCTTCCTACCATTACATGAAGGCTAAAATAGATTAGTTGTCGTGATATTCAGCTCAAGCCCCAATCCTGGGCCTACCACCCTAATGATGTCCAATACCCTGTCCACATCTTCTGAATCTCCAATGAAGGTTCCATCATCGAGGTACTAAGCATGAAGAAGAAGCTTGAAATTGTCTCTAATTTGATGTCTAAGTGGTGTAGTACAAGAGCAAAAAGAAGTGGTCCCAAAGGGTTGCCTTGCCGGACCCCAGTAGTGGACCAAATATGCTTATCTCCCAAATACAACCTTGCTGTATGTCCATATAAGAATTCAACCCATAAGGAATTGGAAGGGTACCTCATCCTGACCTCGTGAAGTAAGGCATATCTATCCACTAAATTGAAGGCATTCGAGAAATCCACAGTATGTCATTAAGTTATTGTGCCATTTTTTACCAACTCATTTCATAGCAACCTTTGAGGCCAAACGCCTCCATATAGTGCCTACATCAATAAGATTGATTCCATTGTCAGGTTTTAGGAGCGCAATAAGAGGTGTATGCGATACAAATTCTGCAAGACATGACAAAAATTTTCCCCTAAGCCACAGATTAACCACTACGGTGATGACATGTAAGATATCTGTAGCTATAACAGACCCCTCCCCACATATAGCATCCAAAATGTGTTGAGCTCTCAAGCTGTCTCTCCCACACAAAGTTCCTTTAGGAAACGATTTAATACAACCAACGACATTGTCAATATCTACTATAAGGGGAGGATCGGAGTAACTGGTGCTCGACATGGATGGGGGTGGCTTGTATGGATGCTTAGTCTCTAAAGCTTTGATAGTGTCACTGTCATGTGAAGCAATACCTGAGGAGCACAACACTTTCACTTCTGCTGTAAAATGACAATTAGCAACCTTACGAAGAAATTTTCTGACATTGGTGTTGCCCATAGTCCTGCCGCCTAGACCTGCATTGTCGAACATATTTTCAACTAATGTGACAATACCGTCCTCTTTCCCCCATGTAGCTAAAGAATTCAATATGTAACGATTTCATGTTCCCATACCTACGTTCTTATCTGTTCTTAGGTCTAAACACCTGCAAAGTAAATCGGGGAAGAAGCAATATCCTAACCCATAATTCCACAGACTCAGGGTGAGCGGCCATGTAACATCCCAAAATTCAAGACCAAAAATTTCATTTGTAATATAAGAAAATACTTAGTAACGTTGTACCAAACATTGAAAACATTTCATTTAAAATAAATATCAGAGTCTAATTCTGAAAATCATGTAATGCAGAATAATATGGGTGAATGCGATGCGATCGTCCCGAGCTCCTTATCCGAAAACTGAAGGTACCTGAAACCAAAACTGTAAAACATAAGCACGAAGATTATTGAGTTCCCTAAATATCACATATCATACATATAGACTGGGCCATACATGACATACATACTGTGAGCCACACATATCAATCATATACCAAATAAGGTGTTATGTGTTGCACATAGTCTTGCTGTTATGCCACGGGCCGCTACGTGGTCTTTCTTGCCAAGCCGAGAACCACCCCCTGGGTCTTACAGACAAGTGCCAAGAGATGCCTCCTGGTCTTCCTTACAAGTATCACAAAGACAACCAGCATACATACTACTCTACTTACCTAATGAGCATACAGTGTGCTAGGAGACACCTCTGGGTCTTTCATGCATATTTCCTAGGGCTAACCCCCGGGTCTTCCTATCATACATAATAGCATATTGTGTGCCAGGAGCCAGCTCCTGGTGTTTCATATATAGTGCCTAGGTCTAACCCCCGGGTCTTCCTACCATACATAAACTAAATGGGTCGGCATTGGTGTCTTAGACCCATACAAACAGTAAGGAGACTCACCTCGCACTGCTGAAGTCCTGTTGGTACTCCTCTGGCTGCTAACCGAAAATTCCTAGACTGCTGCTCCTTTGGCTCCTTGAGCTATCAGCACAAAAATAACACTTAGACCAAAATGCCCTCAAAAGTCAAACCAAGTCAATCTTGGTCAAAGCCGAAGTCAACGGTAAAAGTCAACGCTCCGAGTTGACTCAACTCACTGAGGTGCTCCATCAACTCGTCAAGTTCTAAGACTTAGAATCCTGAAATCTTGATCCAACTCGTCGAGTCAACCCCTGACTCGCCGAGTTCCCAGGCTACTCATGATCGTGATTTATCATATCAACTCATCGAGTCCTTCCTCAGACTCGTCGAGTTCCTCCATACAGAAAACGGGACAACTTACTTCGACTCGTCGAGTTCCTCCCTGGACTCAGCGAGTCCCTTAGTCAGTTTGGGCTATCTTAATGGATTAAGCCCCTATACTTCAGATCCCAACTCTAAACTTCGAATACACTCTGGAAATGACCTTAGAAGGGGAAAGTTTCCAACTTTACCCTTTAATACCCTTGCCTAAAGGATTTTACTCAAACCCTAACTCTTCTTGGTCCACATGCCAACCATACACCAAATTAATGCATCCAAACATAGATCTGCACCCAAACATCTCATAACTATGCAAAGCTTCTACCTTTTTCCTTCCATACATGACCTTTTGAGCTAAAGAGGCCAAAAGAACACTATATTTTTTGCATGGGGACTCCTATGGCATAAAGGTTGTGCCTTTATGCCATAACAACCCTTAATGGTTCTAGATCTGGAAATATAAGCCTTTGGGATGTTTATTCTTCACATGCTCGGATACTTGGACCCAAAACCCTCATAAAGTGACAAATAAGAGATCTAAGTGCACAATGATCAAGGTTGGAACTTTCTTACCAGGAAATGATGAGGAATCCAAGACGTTTCTGGATCTACTAGTCTCTTCTTGTATCCCCAAGGCTTCTCCTTCTTCTTCAAGCTTCCAAGCACTCAAGAACACTCATAAATGGCTCACAAGCTCATGGAAGGCACTAGGGTTTTATGGATTAGGGTTTGGACAGGGTAGGATGGAAATGAGGCTAATAGGAGGAGAATAAGATGCTTAAATAGGGAACAAAAACCCAAATTTAGGGTTTCCCAAAACCAAACCAACCCGCTGAGTTGGTCTTCCAATTCGTCGAGTAGGTCACTTAACCCGCATCCCAAAACTCGCTCCTACTCGTCGATTCATTCCCCTAGAATTGACGAGTAGACCTCTTGACTTGAGTTTGTTCTTTCTTTAATTGGCCTTCTAGATTTCAGGTGTTACAACTCTCCCCCACTCAAACTATACTTTTTCCTTGAAGTCCGCTACGACCAACTACCCCACAACCTCTCACAACATTCCTATAAGATGCATACTTTGTCTGCTCGGTCAAATCCTCGGAGGACCGCTTCTATAGGCCTTCCATCTGGTCATTCCGCAAAAGCAAATCCCTGGAGGTAGAACCTCGAGAGCACCCTAATTATTAATGATCCTAAGTATATCGCTCTTACTCATCCTACAATGCTTCCGGTACTCCCCGAGTACTTACACTTGACATCCAAGGGGTTCACCCATTTTCTCTGTGCAGTCCACGACCCTCCCAAGGAAACTGAACCTAAACAACAACCCTTCCTATCTTTGTGAGGGACAAATCCTTCGCTGAAACTAAATCTCTAGCCACTCCCAGTGCCGATCACTTTACTGTTACCTACTGAATGCTTCCTCCTACTATATCTTAGTGCCGAACACCCCTCCCAGCAAATGGATCAAATAATCCTTTGAGTAAAAGATTCATCCTTACAATGGTTAGACTCATACGAGAGCTGCGCTACAGAGACAAATCATTCCCCCCTGAGATTATTTAATCCTGTTGTGAATGACTTGGCACTTCTCGATCAACTAGTTGCTACACGCAAGAATCTCTTTTCACTACTCCTGACCGAAGATCCCAGTATCTCTTATCTACTTTCCGGATAAACTGATACCATCCTGGTCCCTACTGATCCATATTTATCTGGGTTACCGGACTCCTACCGGTTACTGAACCCAAGCACAATCTCTCAATCACTTCCAGCGACTTCCGAAGAGAGCTTCATCTATGGAAACTACTTTATCCCATTGCCACTCATGGCTACAACATTCCTGCTGATCCTCTCGATCTCACTGTCTGACCACTCCTTGCCAGCATAATCTACTATAAAAGGTGAATGCTACCCGAACTACTGTAGTCTTACATCAAACTTGGTCTCCAACGACCTACTAATTTCCGAAACCAAACATACTTTGGCCTACTCACATTTTTCGACTGCCCCACCCTATCTTAATCAATCTAAAGAATTTTGGGAGTGAATCATACATCTGTCGCACTTTCACCGCCGAATAGGGTCCGAAAAATGCTACGGGCCACCCCACAGTCTTATTCTCTCATACTAATTGACCGCTAATGAATGCTACGAGCCACCCCACAGTCTTACTATACCCATATACAATTGGCTAATAAACAAATGCTACGGACCACCCCACAGTCTTACTAATTGCTGACTATCAAATGCTACAGGCCACCCAACAGTCTTACTATACCCTTCCTAAGAACTCGTGAATGCTACGGGCCACCCCCATAGTCTTACAACACTTCTACACTACCTTTCAACTAATGATACGGGCCATCCCTCAGTCTTACCACATTTCTCATACTATCTGACCACTGATGAATGCTACGACTATCCCATATTCTGACAACACCTTCCACACCGACTGGATGCTAGTGAATGCTACAACTGACCCACAGTCTTACAACACTTTCCACACTGACTGGCTGCTAGTGAATGCTACGGCTAATCCGCAGTCTTACAACACCTTCCCAAAGTCGGGCATGTGCACACGACCTAGTGATCCAGCTGAACTCCTGTCCTGACCAAAATTCTCAACCAAATTTCCTGAAACTGGTCATCAAACATTCCGTGGACGCGATCTCATCATTGACAAGTTTTCCAAACTTACAGTTCACACTACACCCAATCCATGTAGCCGCTTGATCCGTTCTTCCCCATGGAAAGGATGCAAAACTCATCCTGGTTTAACAACCGCTTCTGCTTCTGAATCCCAGGACGAGTCTCCCACACTTGGATTCTACTAAGTCTTCATAATACTCAACAACTTAAGGGTTCCCATTCCTTTTCTCTTACGGGCTAGACGCCCCGGTTACCAATACTTATCCTGGCTGGTGATCAATTACTAGCCCACTTCCAAAGGTCACACAAGTATTGAAAACTGGATGAACACTTTCTGAATCTCTCTACCGATGATCCCATATGTTCGATCTAACATCCCAATCAAATATTAAGGTCTAATTAGCCAATGCTCATAGCAACCTTTTCAGTGATAGACCACTTCCCTTGATCCTTCCAAAAGCCATCCCAAACACCAAGACTGAAACCACCGAATACTGACGATGGTTGGTAAGCACCCTGCAGACCCTGACCGCAGACTTTCACATGATGCTCCTAAACTGATCTCGGCCGTAACTGAGAGAACACTGAACGCTTCGAACCAGAAAAGGGAAATAACCTTACACTAGCTACTAATAATTCTCGTTATGTAATTGGCATATGACATTTTCGCAAATACAATTCGAATACAAGCAGGGAGATAACTCATACATACTCTTACCCGAGACCGAGGCAAGAACAACCATAATTCAGATAGAATCAAAAAGAGCAATTGATACATACCTGCAACATTACCTGCTATAATCCGGATGTCTCCTGCATGTCACTGTAAAGTCTAACTCCTCTCTGCTGGGGCTCCTTCCCTTCCCTCTCGCCCATTAGTGATCCTCAAAGTTTCCAGAGGAAACATGCTTGTACCCCTCCCCTCATCGTTAGACAGTTGGCCTTCTTGTGTCCCACCTGATTGCAGTGAAAACATAATGGGCTTGCCCACTGTGGGCAATCCCTACTAACCTGACCATATCTGTGACACTTGTAGCAGCCTAAACCCCTGGAACGACAAACTCCCTCTTGTAGTTTCCCGCACGTGCTGCACTGAATTCGGCCCTGCCAACCTACCAATCGCTGATTTGAAGTCTTGGGCCTCTTCTCGGGACCCTGTAAAGTATGCACCTGATCCGACCTCCTCTTCTCAATGTGCTCCAAATCAATCTCCCACTCTCGGGCTCTAGAGATCATATCGTTCAGGGTCTCGCACCCTGAAATACTCACAAACTTCCTAATGTTATCCCGCAGCATGTCGAGATACCTCACTTTCTTCATCTCTTCATCCACCACATACTGCGGTACCAATAAAGCCCTTTTCCCGAAACTTGGCAGTGATCTCTGCCACAGTCTCCATGGTTTGGCGGAGATCCAGAAACTCTCGCACCAACTGTTGCACCTCAATCGCTGGTGCAAACTCAACTCGTAATCTGGTCGAGAAGTCATCCCATGACATGACATCGACTGCATCATCACCCAATTCACTACCGATCTCTTCCCACCAATCACGTGCCTGATCCTTCAATAGGCAAGAGGCATATCTGACCTTCGCCTCCTCGGGGCAGAAAGTTGTCCTGAATGCATTTGCCATATCTGCTAACCACCTCCTACTGGTAATGGGGTCCATCTCCCCATGTAACGCAAGAGCTCCACAAGCATGAAACTCCTGGAAAGTTATTTTGTGAGCTCCAATGATATCCATAACCTCTCTAAGGAAAGCGCCCAAGCGCTCATCCATTATCTCTGATACATAGCGAGAAACCTCTGTTGAAATAAACTCTTGCAACTACTCGCTAATCGGCTCAGCATTTGCACCTGAGCCAGAACCCGAACCTGTACCATCTCCTTGAGAGCTCATCTCCAATCTGAAATACAACATTCTAACTATCAAACATAACCAAGGATCCTTTCCTCAAAAGATTCTTAGATTCTCCAAGACTTCTCACCAATTCGAGTATGGATCCTGTGCTTTCAGTAGTACGGGCCCAACACTACCTTCCACACCTATCCATACTTTCTTCAGTAATCATCCTGAATCCTCCAAGTCACAATCTCAAACAATTATGCCAGTACTCAGTGAACCATACTAGTAAACTTCTGAAGCATGTCCTAGGCTTTCCTAGGTTCCCGAACCCACCCCGTCCTCAGCTGTTGAAAGATTCCCAGTAATGTCAACTAGCAACCTCATGAACATAGCCACATGGAACAGAGATAAGATAATCCTCGAGTAAAGGTCCCATCTCTAGAATAGTTGGACTCAGACAAGAGTTGCGCAATAGGGTCAAGTACATCACTCTGAGATTATCCGGACTGTGTCCCATGTGGCTTAGCATATTCACTTAGTAGCTAACTCACATCACTAAGAGTCCCACAAAGAACATAGCAAGTAGCATTCAGACAATGGGAAGTCTAACCAAACAAGCCATTTTATCGTCTTATCAGGAACTTGTACTAGCATGCAATTCAAAGGCTCATACAATCAGGCATAGCCTAAACATGCCATCCTACTACTGGCTGATCATTTCTAGCATGCAAATCTACAAGCTCACATAAGCATACTAAGCAACTCTCATAGATCCTTAGCCATAATCTAGAATGCGAATCACATAATCATATCATATCACATAACAAACATGTATTGGTATTTTGGGAACCACTTACTCGAGCTCAGTCGATTGTACGCATCACCCTTTTTACTCTCTTCAAAACCCTTTTTATAAAAGAATGATTCTCCTTCGTAAATTTTCATACCGAGTCCTCGGTTTGAGTTCAAGAACACTCGAAAGCATGTCTGAATCCCTCAAACCAAGGTTTTGATACCGACATGTAAAATCCTAACATTCAAGACTAAAAATTTCATTCGTAATATAAGAAAACACTTAGTAAAATTTTCCCAAACATTGAAAACATTTCAATTAAAATAAATATCAGAGTCTAATCCCAAAGATCACGTAATGCGGAATAATATGGGTGAATACGATGCGATCGTCCCGAGCTCCTTATCCAAAAATTGAAGGTACCTGAAACTAAAACTATAAACCGTAAGCACTAAGCTTAGTGAGTTCCCCAAATACCACATATCATACATATAAACTGGGCCATACATGACATATATACTGTGAGCCATATATATCAATCATATACCAAATAAGGTGCTATGTGCTGCACATAGTCGTGCTGTTATGCCACGGACCACTATGTGGTCTTTCTTGCCAAGTCGGGGGCCACCCCTTGGGTCTTATAGGCAAGTGCCAAGAGCTACCTCCTAATCTTCCTTGCAAGTATCACAAAGACAACTAGAATACATACTACTCTACTTATGTAATGAGCATATAGTGTGCCAGGAGCCACCTCCTAGTCTTTCATGCATATTTCCTAGGGCTAACCCCTGGGTCTTCCTATCATACGTAATAACATATTGTGTGCCAAGAGCCACCTCCTGGTCTTTCATATATAGTGCCTAGGTCTAACCCCCGAGTCTTCTTACCATACATAAACCAAATGGGCCGACATTGGTGTCTTAGACCCATACAAATAGTAAGGAGACTCCCCTCACACTGCTGAAGTCCTGCTGATACTCCTCTGGCTGCTAACCGACAATTCCCGGACTGTTGCTCCTTCGGCTACCCGAGCTATCAGCACCAAAATAACACTTAGACCAAAATGCACTCAAAAGTCAAACTAAGTTAATCTTGGTCAAAGTCAAAGTCAACGGTAAAAGTCAACGCTCCGAGTTGACTCAACTCGCCGAGTTGCTCCATCAACTCGTCGAGTTCTAAGACTCAGAATCCTGAAATCATGATCCAACTCGTCGAGTCAACCCTGACTCGCCGAGTTCCTACGCTACTCATGGTCACGATTTATCGTATCAACTCGTCGATTCCTTCCTCAGACTCGTCAAGTTACTTCATATAGAAAATGGGACAACTCACTTCGACTCATCAAGTTCCTCCCTGGACTCGGTGAGTCCCTTAGTCAGTTTGGGATATCTTAATGGATTAAGCCCCTACACAAAGTCTGTTCTTGTATCCCCAAGGCTTCTCCTTCTTCATCAAGCTTCCAAGCACTCAAGAAGACTCATAAATGGCTCAGAAGCTGTGACAACCCGAAAAACTTCTCGCGTGCACTCTTCAATTCTTTCCAATATTAGACTTATTTTACTATATGGCAATAGTCTTTAGAGTCTAATGAAGCGTTCTAAATGTGATATAATCAAGGTAGGAGTGTTAATAAGGGTTAACTCGAAGTGTAGGAATCAAAACCGGGCCAAACACTCCAACACATGGAGTGTGCGGCCATACACTTGAGTGTGCGGCCACACACTCTTGTTTGCGGCCTCACACCTTCCCAACCGCACACTCCACATATATATGCCACACTTAGTTCATTATTGAACACTTCATTCACTTCTTCAAGCATAGAACACGAAAATCCTCTCAAGTATCATCTATTCTCCTTGAAGATCTTCATAAAAGGTACCAAGAACACCAAGAACACCAAGAACACCAAGATCATCATATGGGCGCACACATGGCAGCACACACCACCTGGCAGCACACATGGTCGCACACATGTGCTGGCAGCACACTAGGCTGCACACCTGGCCGTACACACACATATAGTGTGTATTTTGGCCATACACCCTCTTGTATAGCCTTATAAACCCTCATACAATCATATATGATTATAACACTTCATTTTAAGTGTTTACTAGTCCCTAAGGTGGTCCCAAAATCATCAATTAGTTGTTCATAATACTAAGTAAATCCATATATGTGCCAATATATGCTAAATAGGATTCGCGTGTGTACTCAAGTCACCACTTGGAACCTAGCGTCTAATCCAACATTGTCATCAAAACCACTCACTACAGGTGAGTTCATACCCCTTTAATTAACCTTTGAAATACTTTTAAATGTTTTAAATGCTTTTATGGGGGGGATACAAGTTGAATACCTATAGTTATTACATCAATCACATGTGATTAATAACTACAAAACCAATGATTTCTTCACTGTTCAAACTGTTTATCAAACTGCTTTACTTCAAAATGTTTTACAGACTCTTTTACTTATTAAATACTTTTAATTGAACCTTGTTATACTTCTTATAAATTGCATGCCCATATATGTATAGATATATAAGAAATGTTTAAAGGGCTTAGGAAGGCCATCCGCCCTATTTCCCTTTTCTCGATTTGGATGTGGTCTGGTGGGATTTCGGGTAGCCATCCGAAGGTCGTTTCAATATTAATTATATATCAAATGTACATATATAGACATAAAAGTACTTCCATATTCATGCGTATTAGTCACATCCTTAGTAAGTTACCATCAGGGTAACACATGATCATACTACTACAATTTCTAGATCAATGAGTCAGTTCATTCATGAGTCAGTACTTATTACTATGAGTACATATACAACTATACTAGGACGATAACATATACAACAATACTAGAACAAGTAACATTACATTAGATATACATGAATACGTTAACAATTGTGATCCACTGTATGGGAGCATGCCTTAATTGTCATGCCCCGAGTTGTAGCCAGAGTCTCTTGAAGGGAGAGCGTGAGTTTGCGTATAGATCTATACTGGATTGACTATCCTACACCTTATTGCTAGCTACAGCCGGACCGACAGGTCTGCGGGTGCCAAACGTCATACCTTATTTTTCGACTATACGTTGTCGTTATTACCAGTCTATAGTATGGTGCAATTTATCACATGATGCCTTAATATAAATCTGGTTTAAGGTAGATAGTACAACAGTAGTTATTATAATACAATACGACAAGTACTACAGTAATTTATCCTTTATATACATGTAGTGACTACTTCACTTAAATAATAATGTATAAACTATATTTTGATAATGATAGTTACACTTGGAAAATTACCCACTTTTACGATAAACAAGCATACAAAACAGTTACACCTTGGGAGAAGGCTACTTTTAATAGAAAATATAGGTTTTTCTGAGAGATTCAAACTTTTACAAACACTTACAAACATTTACATACGTTTTACAAACTTACAATGGAGACATGTTCAAACGTTTTGATACAAACACCGACACTAAAATACTTATAAACTCACCAGCTTAATGCTGATACTCGCTTTCAAAATAACTTGTATTCTCAGGCCATCAGTAGACAGGTACCGAGACCAACTTTTGAGAAGATGGAGCACATTCAGGACTCATCTATTTATTTTGACTTACATTATTTTTGGTGTCTATAACTGAGAAGATGCAATGGATGATGTTGTTTGCTTGTTTACTATTACTGTGTTGTGATACTTTACATGACGTCCTCCGCCCCAGAACGTTTCCGCCGTTCTCGATTTTGGGGTGTGACAGATTGGTATCAGAGCATTATTTATAGTGAATTAAGTATATCAACCCATAAAAGATATACTAAACTATAAACCCATTTGGGAATAAAGCACTCTGACCAAGAGTCTATACATTAAATACTAAAATATTTAATTAAGTATACTAGGCTGCATTCATACTAAAATCTGTGTCACAATGACAAGAACAAAAGTATTACGATTGTTAAATATCACAGGTGAGCTCGGGGATGTATGGTCAGTCTTGGGAATGGCATAGCCTGATCAACTATGCTGGTCCGAGGAGTGATTAGCATATGCCCTAGAATGGTTGTGATGTGTTAACAAGTCTAAAAACTTACCAACAATACCACAAGAAGATCAGTAGAACCTAAACTTAAAATACTATAGGTGTATTTTGTACTACTAGCTACGCATATACTATATTCTTATACCTCTTTTCTCGCATAGATATCATGGCTGGATTCCATCACGGCGACCCGTACTTTCCAGATGAAGGCAATGCAGGGTGGATCAAAGAAGAAGAGCCCGAAGATGAGTATCCAATCCGTTTGGATGATCACCTCGCAGAAGGCTTTTCTGATGGATTCGACTCAGAGCCTGAAGTCAATAATCTACCTCCCATAGGTCAAGCCCCAAAAAATGATCCCCGACTAGCATTTCCAGGTCCCACTCCTTTGTGGGTAAACAACTTGAATCGCTGGAGCGACGAACAGGGTCAAACCTTACCTTACATTGGGGATTGAAGCTTTTACAATGTTAGCGAAGGTGGTTCTGCAGATAGAGCTCTGCCAGTCATGGTCCGTAGAATTGCTCGAAACGTCGAACAAGGTCTAGTAGCCATCGAACGAGTCATGGAAATTGATGCCAACTCAGGCGTTAATACCGTCCGCATTCGACATCTAGAAGAAGCGCTCGAAGGGACGAGGAGAACCAATGACGCACTGCGACAGCAACTAACCACCGAAATCACAGAACATCGAGTCCGCCAGAGAGCTCACGAACGACACCTCCGAGAAGTGGTTCGCCAACTGGCAGATATGAGGATTCGCCCTAGGAATTCCCATCGCCATTAGAAGATGTCTAGTACATCTCTGTCTTTTGGATAAGGAATAGCCTTTAACATCTGTGCTCTAAGTAGCACTTGTCTGTAAAAAATATTCCTAACTCTCAGTACGCTAACTAAGAATCTAGTAACTGTCAAACTTTTCCGTATGGTATGATGTAAGACCTACTGTTAGGTCGATTCTTTTACCTGAACCCATTACATCAATAATACCAGGAATATTGACAGCTAGCTAATCTGTGAGAAAATCTTTATACTTACGTTTTCCTACTATTCTTCCTTATTGTGAATTCAATTCGTACACTCACTCAACTATTGGACTATGGCTATTTAGTCCATGAGTCACTCTCAACTTGCTTACAATTGATTCTTACCATTGTATCTGTCTTTATAAACTTATAGCTGAAAGATGCCTCCTCGCAAATCTCCCCGGAATAACCCTGCACCTCCACCACCTCCTCCTCCGGTCATCGATACTGCGGCTCTGAATGTTGTGGTAGCTGCGGCAGTGGCAACTGCCATGGCTCAATATCACTCAACTAACAATAGCCAAGGTGGAACCCCTGTTGAATCTACTCATGCTGAAATCCATGTGCGCGCGAGAGAATGCTCCTATAAGGATTTCACCAACTGTAAGCCGATGTCCTTCCATGGCACCAGCGGAGTCATTGCCCTCTCGCAATGGTTCGAGAAGACTGAATCAGTCTTTGAAATCTGTTCATGCCCTGCTGCGAGCAAAGTCAAATATGCCGCATGCACCTTTGAAGTAAAAACCCTAACGTGGTGGAACGGCCATGTTAAAGCTCTAACTCTTGTCGGAGCCAACGACATGGGCTGGGAAACAATGAAAGACCTCATGATTGAGGAGTACTGCCCGAGGGGCGAAATCCAAAAATTGGAGCAAGAACTGTGGGGCCTAACCATGAAGGGCTCCAACATAGTCGCTTATACCGTTAGGTTTAGTGAACTGGTGGCTCTCTGCCCCAATATGGTTCCCACTGAAGGGAAAAAGATCGAACGGTACATCTGGGGGCTGGTGCCTCCATACCAAGGAAATGTTCTATCATTAAACCCCACTACTTTCGACAGTGCCAAGCGGCTGGCACAGCGACTCATCGACCATGGAATTCAATCCCCAACAACGACAACAACTCAAGCCGTCTCAGAACCTTCCAAACCCGCTGACTCTAAGCGGAAGTTCTGGGATGACAAGAAGAAGTAGTGAGCTACCAAAAAGCAGCAAATTATGGCTGTACATGCTGCAATAACCCCTGCTGCTACTGCTCTAGTGGGACAGTATGCTGGAAGTTTGCCCAAATGCAACAAATGCAACTACCACCATAATGGCCTCTGCCATGAAATGCAACGCTCTAACTGCCACAGGAAAGGACACACAGTCCGTTTCTGTAAATCTCCGGCGAGACCGATCGCCCAAGTCCCCGGCTCAGGCGCGAGCCCAACCTGCTATGGATGTGGTGAAGCAGGCCACACAAGAGGGACTGCCCCAAAGCAAAGAATGCAGGTGGATCGGGGAGAGTACTGGTAATAAGCCATGGGGAAGCAGTTGCTGACCCGACAGTGGTGACTGGTACGTTCCTTCTCGATAACTCCTATGCATGCATTTTGTTCGATAGTGGAGCGGAGCGAAGCTTCGTGAACCATAAATTTGCTCACATACTTAAACATCAACCACACGCACTTAAAGAACAATTCACGGTAGAAATGGCTAATGGTAAAACTGAAAGCACCAAGAGCATATACTTAGGTTGTACCTTAACTCTAGGTAACTATTCATTTCCAATCGACCTCATGCCGATTTCAATTAAAAGCTTCGACGTAATCATCAGCATGGATTGGTTGAGTCTTCATCGCGCCGACATCAGGTGCTTCGAAAAAGCAATCCGTCTAAACCTTCCGTCTAACGAAACTCTTATAGTCTACGGTGACAAACCCAGTACAAGTCTTCGTATTATCTCCAGTATCCAGGCACTGACATATCTACGTAAGGAATATCATGCATTCCTTGCTCACGTTGTCGATACGAGCCTCGAAACGAAAGAACTAAAGAACATCCCAGTAGTGAGCGACGTCCCCGACATTTTCCCAGAAGAGCTACCAGGTTTACCTCCGCAAAGACAGGTCGAGTTCAGAATCGACTTAAATCCAGGAGCTACCCCTGTAGCTAAGTCGCCATACCGATTAGCACTAGCTGAGATGCAGGAATTATCTGGTCAACTTAACGAACTGCTCAGCAAGGGCTTCATAAGACCAAGCTTCTCGCCTTGGGGAGCACCAGTCTTGTTTGTTAAGAAGAAAGACAGATCATTCTGTATGTGTATCGACTACAAGGAACTCAACAAACTGACGGTCAAAAATCGTTACCCTCTGCCTCGCATCGATGATTTATTCGACCAACTGCAAGGGGCGAATTATTTTTCCAAAATTGATCTGAGATCCGGATATCACCAGTTACGAGTGCTAGAGGAAGATGTTCCGAAGACAGCCTTCTGGACTCGTTACGGACACTACGAGTTCGTGGTGATGCCATTCGGACTGACCAATGCGCCCGCAGTTTTCATGGATCTAATGAATCGAGTATGCTGACCTTACTTGGATCAGTTCGTAATTGTTTTCATCGATGAGATTCTGATTTACTCCCGGAGTAAGGAGGAGCATGGCAATCACCTACGACAAGTTTTAAGAACTTTACGAACAGAGAAGCTCTATGCCAAGTTCTCGAAATGTGAATTTTGGATCCGAAGAGTCGAATTCTTAGGACATGTGGTAAGCGAAGAGGGAATCCACGTGGATCCATCCAAAATTAAGGCTATTGAGAATTGGTTAGCACCAAAGACGCCTACAGAAATTCGTCAATTTCTAAGTCTTGCTGGCTACTACCGCAGATTCATACAGAACTTCTCCAGTATTGCAAAATCTCTTACAACACTGACCCAGAAGGGCGTGGCTTTCGACTAGGAAGAGAAACAAGAGAGATCATTTCAAACGCTCAAACGAGCCTTGTGCACCGCACCAATACTATCCCTACCCGAAGGGATAGAAGACTTCGTGGTCTATTGCGATGCGTCAAACCAAGGGCTCGGTTGTGTCCTGATGCAACGGGGTAAGGTCATCACCTACGCCTCGAGACAGCTGAAGAAACACGAAGTCAACTACACCACACATGATCTTGAACTGGGGGCAGTTGTGTTTGCCCTGAAGATATGGAGACATTACTTGTATGGCACAAAAAGCACTATTTTTACCAACCACAAGAGTTTACAACACATATTCGATCAGAAGGAGCTCAACATGGGACAACGACGGTGGGTCGAGCTACTCAATGACTACGAATGCGACATTCGTTATCATCCGGGTAAAGCCAACGTAGTAGCAGACGCCCTAAGTCGGAAGGAATATTCTGGTCGAAGAGTCAAGTCGTTGACAATGACTATCCATTCGCACTTTTCTAAACAAAATTAAGTGGCTCAACTTGAAGCTATGAAACCTGAACATGTGGCGAGTGAATCCCTCAGACGAATGGATAAGAACTTAGAAGCCAAGGGTGACGGAGCCCTATATTTCATGAACCGGATCTGGACCCCGACGCACGGTGGTTTCCGAGACTTGGTCATGACCGAGGCGCACAAAACTCGGTATTCCGTCCACCCAGGTTCAGATAAGATGTATCTGGATCTTAAAAAGCTATACTGGTGGCCTAATATGAAAGCAGAGATTGCTACCTTCGTAAGTAAATGCCTTACTTGCGCAAAGGTCAAGGTCGAGTACCAGAAACCCTCTGGTTTACTGCAACAACCAGAGATCTCAGAATGGAAGTGGGAGCAGATCACTATAGATTTCATAACCAAGTTGCCCAAGACAACGGGTGGACTTGATACCATATGGGTCATCGTCGATAGATTGACCAAGTCTGCACACTTCCTACCTATCAAGGAAACCGATAAGATGGAGAAACTTACAAGAACATACATTAGGGAAATCGTGCGACTACATGGTGTTCCTATATCCATTATCTTCGATAGAGATAGTAGGTTCACCTCAAGATTCTGGTAATCGTTGCATCATTCCCTAGGAACAAGGCTAGACATGAGCACAGCCTACCATCCTCAGACCGACGGACAAAGTGAGAGGACCATCCAAACACTAGAAGATATGTTGAGAGCATGTGTGATTGACTTTGGAAAGGCATGGGATACTCATTTACCCCTTTTCGAGTTTTCCTATATTAACAGTTATCATACAAGCATCAAGTCTGCTCCATTTGAAGCCCTCTACGGCCGAAAGTGCAGATCCCTTCTGTGCTGCGCTGAGGTGGGTGATACCCAACTTGCTAGGGGGCACACTCCGGAAATCATTCGGGAAACGACAAAGAAAATAGTACAGATCCGTGAACGATTGAAAGCTTCTAGAGACCGACAGAAGAGCTACGCTGATAAACGAAGAAAACCGTTGGAATTTCAGGTGGGAGACCGAGTCCTTCTCAAAGTCTCACCCTGGAAGGGATTGATACGCTTCGGAAAGCGTGGAAAGCTAAATCCAAGGTACATTGGGCCTTTCGAGATTCTCGCAAGAATCGGTCCAATGGCTTACAAACTCAATCTACCGAACGAACTTCGTAACATACATTCTACATTCCACGTTTCCAATTTGAAAAAGTGTCTAACCGACGAGACTCTTGTAATCCCACTCGACGATATCGAGATCAACGAGAGCCTCAACTTCATGGAAGAACCCGTAGAAGTCATGGACCGAGAGGTCAAGCGGACGAAGCAAAGTCGGGTTCGCTGGAATGCCAAGTGCGGGTCGGAATTCACTTGGGAACGAGAGGATCAGATAAAACTGAAATATCCTCATCTTTTTTCTTAGATATTTGTAATAATCTAGTAACTTAAACTCAAATTTCGGGACGAAATTCCCTTAACAGGGGGATGATGTGACAACCCGAAAAACTTCTCGCATGCACTCTTCAATTCTTTCCAATATTAGACTTATTTTACTATATGGTAATACCCTTTAGAGTCTAATGAAGCGTTCTAAATGTGATATAATCAAGGTAGGAGTGTTAAGAAGGGTTAACTCGAAGTGTAGGAATCAAAACCGGGCCAAACACTCCAACACATTGAGTGTGCGGCCACACACTCTTGTTTGCGGCCTCACACCTTCCCAACCGCACACTCCACATATATATGCCACACTTAGTTCATTCTTGAACACTTCATTCACTTCTTCAAGCATAGAACACGAAAATCCTCTCAAGTATCATCCATTCTCCTTGAAGATCTTCATAAAAGGTACCAAGAACACCAAGAACACCAAGATCATCATCTGGGCGCACACATGGCCGCACACATGTGTTGGCAGCAAAATAGGTCGCACACCTGGCCGCACACACACATATAGTGTGTATTTTGGCCATACACCCTCTTGTATAGCCTTATAAACCCTCATACATTCATATATGATTATAACACTTCATTATAAGTGCTTACAAGTCCCTAAGGTGGTCCCAAAATCATCAATTAGTTGTTCATAACACTAATTAAATCCATATATGTGCCAATATATGCTAAATAGGATTCGCGTGTGTACTCAAGTCACCACTTGGCACCTAGCGTCTAATCCAACATTGTCATCAGAACCACTCACTACAGGTGAGTTCATAACCCTTTAATTAACCTTTGAAATACTTTTAAATGTTTTAAATGCTTTTATGGGGGGATACATGTTGAATACCTATAGTTATTACATCAATCACATGTGATTAATAACTACAAAACCAATGATTTCTTCACTGTTTAAACTGTTTATCAAACTGCTTTACTTCAAAATGTTTTACAAACTCTTTTACTTATCAAATACTTTTAATTAAACCTTGTTATACTTCTTATAAATTGCATGCCCATATATGTATAGATATATAAGAAATGTTTAAAGGGCTTAGGAAGGCCATCCACCCTATTTCCTTTTTCTCGATTTAGATGTGGTCTGGTGGGATTTTGGGTAGCCGTCCGAAGGTCGTTTCAATATTAATTATATATCAAATGTACATATATAGACATAAAAGTACTTCCATATTCATGCGTATTAGTCACATCATTAGTAAGTTACCATCGGGGTAACACAGGATCATACTACTACAATTTCTAGATCAATGAGTCAGTTCATTCATGAGTCAGTACTTATTACTACGAGTACATATACAACTGTACTAGAAAGTACATATACAACTGTACTAGAAAGAGAATATATACAACTATACTAGGACGAGAACATATACAACGATACTAGAACAAGTAACATTACATTACATATACATGAATACGTTAACAATTGTGATCCACTGTATGGGAGCATGCCTTAATTGTCATGACCCGAGTTGTAGCCAGAGTCTCTTGAAGGGAGAGCGTGAGTTTGCGTATAGATCTATACTGGATTGACTATCCTACACCTTGCTGCTAGCTACAGCCGGACCGGCAGGTCTGCGGGTGCCAAACGTCATACCTTATTTTTCGACTATACGTTGTCGTTATTACCAGTCTATAGTATGGTGCAATTTATCACATGATACCTTAATATAAATCCGGTTTAAGGTAGATAGTACAACAGTAGTTATTATAATACAATACTACAAGTACTACAGTAATTTATCCTTTATATACATTTAGTGACTATTTTACTTAAATAATAATGTATAAACTATATTTTGATAATGATAGTTACACTTAGAAAATTACCCACTTTTACGATTAACAAGCATACTAAACAGTTACGCCTTGGGAGAAGGCTACTTTTAATAGAAAATATAGGTTTTTCTGAGAGATTCAAACTTTTACAAACACTTACAAACATTTACATACGTTTTACAAACTTACAATGGAGACATGTTCAAACATAGTGATACAAACACCGACACTAAAATACTTATGAACTCACCAGCTTAACGCTGATACTCGCTTTCAAAATAACTTGTATTCTCAGGTCATCAGTAGACAGGTACCGAGACCAGCTTTTGAGAAGATGGAGCGCATTCAGGACTCATCTATTTCTTTTGACTTACATTATTTTTGGTGTCTATAACTGTACAGAACACACTTGTATTAGAATTATATATTTAATGCAATGGATGATGTTGTTTGCTTGTTTACTATTACTGTGTTGTGATACTTTACATGACGTCCTCCGCCCCAGAACGTTTCCGCCGTTCTCGGTTTTGGGGTGTGACAGAAGCTCATGGAAGGCACTAGGGTTTTATGGATTAGGGTTTGGGCAGGAGAATAAGCTGCTTAAATAGGGGACAAAAGCACGAATTTAGGTTTTCCCAAACCCAAACCAACTCGCTGAGTTGGTCTCCCAACTCGTCAAGTAGGTCACTTAACCCGCTTCCCAAAACAAGCTCCTACTCGTCGATTCATCCCCTTGGACTCGACGAGTAGACCTCTTGACTTGGGGTTTCACTTTCCTTAATTGACCTTCTGGATTCCGGGTATTACAGGACACCTTATTAAGAGCTATTTGCAACACTTGAGAGAAAGCCATACGGCAATTATGAGGGATACTTTTGACGGTCGTGATTGGTGGCTTGAAAACATGATCAAGCAACTCAGCATCCAAAACCATCGCTTCAAGTACTACAGTCTCATTCCCTATGGAAGTTTTCTTTGAAATGCCAGTAATGTGTCCATTTATGTCGTCGACCCCACCAGTAAGTTGTTCACGACCATCAGGGGTGGCAATAGCGACTCAATGCGTAAATATTCATACAATTAGCACATATCCATTGACCAAACGCCTTTAATGTTTCTTCGACATCCATATACAATCCATGGTCCCTAGATATAGCCTCCTACAACACATTTTTACGTTCATCGGAAGCAAGGTGTACCCTCTTAATATGAGATATCAAACGAGAAATCCCCTTAGACCCCCCCTGACCATCCGGGTAACAATAAAACCACCGAAAAGGACATGGCCAAGTACCGATCAAAGAAGTAGAACAAGAAGCCATGAAAATAAAAGATAAGAAAATTAAGCCTCGAGCTGAAGCCCTAAAGAAAATGTCAAAACCCTATGATGGAAACACCGCAAACAAACGTTGGCGTGCACCAAATGAAGTAATCACCGGGAGGAAAACGCAACATTTCCTTAAAAGCAAGGGCTATGGGCTCATAATCAATCTTGATTCCAAATCTGAGGGATAAATATCCTTAAGGAAATTTGTAAAATAAAAGCCATGGTTTTGCGCGAGACATAAAATAAAACAGCTTGAATAGAGTTAAAAATGTGGTTGTAGTATTTGAAAATTTCACTTTGGCATTTTATCGAACACATGATGGGTAGTGAAGTTGGAATTTGATTTCAACTTGTAGGAGGCAAGCTTGAAACCCATCATTTGCTAACCATAAACAATAAACCCATTTGTAGGTGTTCAATTGAATGTGCAACCAAAAAAACAAATATCTCTTTCTTTCCTTTTTTGAAGCAGAATATACGTATCATTTGTTGAGTTCATGATGATTAGGGGTTTACAGATCTAAAATTCGAAAGATGTGAAGGAAAAATGGAAAGACGAGTGCTTCTTCATCCTTCACCATTTCCTATGCTCTTTCTCTCACGGTTACATATTTCTCATATTTCTCTCTAACGCTTTAACATAACGACGTGGGTGGATATGTTTAATTATAAATGATTATATGGCGGAGAGGTATAATCATATATGATTATACACGTTTATGTATATGCCTAATTATAAATGATTATAAATTTATGTCGGTTCACAAAGTGATTAATCATATGTGATTATAGTGGTTGGTGGCAGAGTAGATGGTGCTGGTAGAGGTGACAAAAGTGTCAATGGTGGGGTTGGTTGGTGGTGGTGGTGGAGGTTGTGGTGGTGAGGAAAAAATAATGGACGTCGCTGATAATTAGTATGAATATAACTCTCACACCATGCTAGTACGTTAGAGTGTTAGTGGGACGGATGATAAATATATGGTTGAGATTGATTATGAAGATCTCTATTTTTTCATAATATCAATAGAAACACCTCTCTCTTTCTTTCTTTCTCTCTGTGCGTGTGTATATATATATATATATATATATATATATATATATATATATATATATATATATAGAGAGAGAGAGAGAGAGAGAGCGAGAGATATGTTCAAATGTTTCTAACAACTATTGTGTTCCTGAATGCAGCAATCAGAAATTAGAAAATAATTAAATAATTAATTAAATCAAAAAGGGTATTTATATTTTTTTTGCACTTGTAATTAATGGGATCATTTAATAAAATCTTTGCAATTAAGGAAACAAAATAAATAGTTTTGACCTAATCTCTCTCTTTTATCTCATGATAGTTTTTCTTCTTCACCTACAAAAGAAAAAGAAATCAAAGGAGTCGGCCATAACTTCACTCATCCCAACAACCCTCCTCGCCACTAGTCCTCCATCCCTTCTTCACTATCATTCCTGTTATCATACAACTGCCAACACAATCGATCGTGAAATATATTCCAACACTTCGTTGAACACTTTTCTAGATGGCTTTCTTAATGTCAAATCTTTGATTTTTAAAGATGTTTTTCTTACCTAGTCGCAATCAAGTTCACAATTCGAAGTTTAGATTCACCATGTTCGTTATTTTCTCCTTCTTTGACTTCATATATTTCTATTTTATCATTCTTTGACTTCACATATATCTGTGACCCAAGTAAATCTTGTTTTTTCTGATATGTTTGATATGATTCTGTCATGGAATCCATGTGTTCGATCAATTGCCTAAATGAAAAAACAGTTAATAATATTTAATTTTTTAACTTCTCTCCAATAAGAAATCTGACGACTTTTTCTCCAACAAGAACTTTGAAAAATTAAAAGTATCATATATATGTACAGAGCAGTAGTCTCGATTGGGTAATTACCACAAAATTTTGATTATGGGCGTATTTGACAGCAATTCTATCGAAATTGAAGATCAAGATCTAATTCTGTCATAATGGAATCTCGATTTTATGGCATGGAATCTTAAATTTCTGGTTAGTATTTGAAGGTATACACTCTTTTATTGTAAATTTAGTCACATTCATGTATTTATTAATTACATATGTTGTATGTTTCATCAAATAGAGTATAAAGATCTGAGCATCTGATTTTGCCTGCCGAATGTTTGTTAAAATGTTTGAATCAAATATTTCAGTCATTTATTTTGTATTCTTTGAACTATCATATCTTTCTCATACTAGCTTGGAATGATCCGAAATTTTTTTTCTGCATATTCTCCTTTGTGTTAGCTACGAGTTAGGTTCCGAAGTCATTTTAATTGGTTTAATATTGGTTGAGTTATACTCCATCGAGCATGGGATGTTACAGCTGTATTTTTAGCACTTTTGCTTTGTTCAAAAATTTTCGTGATCTTTGAACTGTCGTATTTACCACATTCTAGCTTATAACAAGTTGACCTTTTTCGAAAGTATTGTTCTCCGTGTTAGCTGCAATGTAGGCTCTAGAATCATTGTAATTAGATTAAGTCGATTATTTAGATCAAGTGACGCGGGAAATACTTGATCAAGTGACTCGAGTATTGTAGGGTTTTGAGCATTCTAACACTCCTAAGGTGTTCATGCAACCCTAAATACCTTGGATCTATGTTTTCACTAATTATACATGCAAAGTCGTTTCCAAGGTATTAAGCCTATAACTAGCATACAAAGATGTAAACTACACAATATACTAGTTAGTGTAACATACCTTTTCATATGGCTGGAAGTCTTGATGCATTTGGCTTTAAGAGTTTAGCCCCAATAATGTGGAAGCCTCAAGTGGAATCACAACACATCACGGACAAAGGTAGGACTTGAGAGAGAATCTCCATGCACTCTAAAACCTTCATGAATTCCAAGAACATGCACCCACACACTAGGGTTGGCGGTTTTTAGGTCATCATATATGTATTTATATGTATTGAATTCAAAGAGTCATGGGTAAAACCCAAACCTATACCCATGGGTTTTATGATCCATGGTTCATGTGACCCAACTCTTTATGTATTCATACATAAACTTGGTCCAATATGGATCATAAGCCTAATACATATAAATGTAACTAATTAACATAATTACTCCCCATATATTTAATTAGTCTCTTTTTGATCACTAAATTAATTCCAAATTAATTCTTGTTCAATACTAATTAAAACCATATGATTTCACATTAATATATTAGTACTTATAATATATTAATAAATCATATATAACCTTCTCTCAAGATTCCATCCTAACAATTTGTCATGATGATATGCAACCTAAATGGACGATGCTACTCTCGGGTCATGTACAAACCAATAATAGTTATTAGCTTAGATATCTAATCCAACAGGCATTACATTATGTTAGAATAAATTAAAAGTCTTTAATGTCTAACACATGCTATTAGAATTTATAGTTTTATTCTTTTAGAATATACTGAAAAGTTTTAATACTTTAAAGTTGATTATATTTTCTTTTTTGCATTAGGTTTTGAAGGGGCTGTCATTGATGTGAAAAATAAAGAAAACATGGAGAACGAGAGTATTCTAGCATAATCTATTCTGCCAAAATGTATAAAGTGTTTCTTAACAATAATATTTTTTCAGAATGGATTAGTGTTTCTGATAGATTTTGCTGTTTTTTTTTCTTTTTTTTAACCATTCTTAGTTTTAATCTCTAAGAATAAATGTAATTCTTAACCCATTATTAATAATTATTTTTTTCAGAATGAATGTAATAATTGTTTACAGTCTTATTCTTTACAAATTTATGTAATTAGTGATTTTTAAAAAATAAAATCTGTACTTTTAAAAAAAATATTATTCTTGATAATATTGTATAATTCATTAAGTTTGAAACCATATTCTACAAAAATAAAATAAAAAATATTAGGTTAATTATAAAAAATATATGAATTGGAATTCTATCATTCTGACAAAATAAATTAGATTTTTAAATTTGAATTAATTTAAAAAATTCAAATATTTAAAAATAAGGGAATTAATTATCCCTTAAAATCTGAAAATTTTATTTTTTTAATATAGATTAATTGACCAAATTATCTTCATGCTGAGATTTGTATGATTATATGGTACATGTTACCATATTGTAATATCATAAATTTTTAAATCATGATCATTGATTATATTTATATGTTGGTCTAGATTTGTGCTTACGAGCACAATAGATGCTAGGAACACATGAACCTAACCATATATATATATATATATATATATATATATATATATATATATATATATATATATATATATATATATATATATATATATATATATATATACATATATATATATATAGAACACTCACGTGTGTCTATTATTCATTATTATAAGAAATGGATTCAGGAATTTTGAGTTTTGTTATATGCTTCGTCTTCTAAGTGTGTATGAATTGTTGTTCTTAAGATCTCTTTCTCTATCTCTAACTACATTCTTTTAAGATGATCATGTTCCACGTGTTTGAATGATTGGAATACTTATCAATCATCTACATAATGTTTTTATAGTTTGACATATACTTAAAAAGTGAGTTTTATTATGCATTTTCTTAAGAAAAGAAAAGAAAATTGAAGGTAAGGTCTAAGGAGTAAGGACTTAAGGAAGGTAAGAGAACAGTATGCAACCCATGTGGAGAGATGGGTTCCACCCTTGGCCCCTCATCATTATACTAATAACACTTACTATTCTCAACCATATGGAAGATGGAAGGTGATTTGTCGTATGTGGCCTCCTCAATCAATTTTCTATAATCTCAAATTCCTCCTTAACATTATTTTAATTCTTTGTAAGTTTCAAGATTATTTGCTCTTTTAAATATGATAATCTTGAAAGCGATTCCAATTTATGTTTACCAAAAACACTTTCTTAAACCCGTGGTTTGTTAATAATAAACGAGATCCATGGACTATTTTACTTTTGATAAAAAGTTTCTGGTTTCATTTTCAGATGTGAAGTGATATCTTTATTCTAAAGCAAATTATTTGTCCAGAGTTTAAACAGCATATGTACACGACTTGACACCTTGCAAAGACTTTACAAGGATGGATGAAGTAATTATCAAGCAACAAAACCAATGCATTATATTTATGTATTTTCAACTCAAATAGATACCTACCGCCTATTTTTCATAATATTTGGACAAATTTGCAACATGGTTCGTGTGGTTGTAAAAATATATATATAATTTTGATTTAAAATAGTTTTGACAATGTATTAAATCGTTTAATTTTGGATTTTTTTTAGTTATTTTCATATCCTATACGTATAAAAAGACAATTATACCTTTTATATTTGTTTTTATTTTTATTTTTTATATTAGTTTTAATGTTTTTAAGAGCATGTTTGGTTAACAGGAAATAAATGAAATTCGAGGGAAAATGATTCAAAATCTTTTGAATCCATGCGTTTTGTTGGATCTAGAGGGGGAAATAGGTCTAACAATGAAGCGGGTTTGGAGCGGATATGCCTTGTTCCAAACCCATTAAGCAATTTCCAAATGATGATACAAACTCATCCCATAACTAGTAGGGTTTTGAATGATTAAACCCACAACTTTATCCGCCGGATCAATATATTTCAACCATTTTATGCAACCCATTTACAATATTAAGTTTAGGATCTAATTACTCATTAAAACACATATAACATGATCACTAAAACCAAAAAATATTCATTCAAAAATAAACTTCAATTATAGCTACATAAATAACATTTCCGAAACAAAACAAATATCTATTATTGCAAACTTGCATAAGAAAATGTAGACATCAAAATATGAAATTCAAAATGCATCTTCAAAGAACCAAAAGTCCAACACGATCCACTCGCTCATTTTTTTTCCTTGACGGTAGCCAATCTTTTGTAGTCACTAATGCTTCTATGGTTTCAGGGGTTAAGAAAGAATGACATTCATTAATTATTCTTCCTCCACTACTAAATACCACCTCAGATGCAATCTTTGCTAGAGTCGGATGTTTGACACTGTTAGCTTTTCACCAATCTAGGATATTAAAATAATCGTTTCATGGAAACAAAGGTTCTTCTAAATAAAGCTCCAACTCGGTTTTGCTTGTAGCTACTGCATTAGATTTCTTCTTCTTATACCAAGAATCAATTCCATTCAACTTATCATCGGGAAAATGTACCTCACTTGAGGAACCACGAAAATCTAGACTTGATTGTGCTTTAGAATGAAATAAGCACTCATCGTACTCGTTGAAGAGCTCAATCAAAGCATTACGAACATTTTCAACATATGAAACTGATAGAAAACCATGGACCTTAGTATAGTAGTACTCAACCAAACTCATTTTGTACCTTGGATCAAATACAACAACAACTACTAAAACCAGGAAACATTCATTCCAATATTTTTCAAACTTTATCTTCATCGGGTTAGCCATCTTGCACAAAAACTCATCGTCACTACTTTCCCACTTCATCATTTGTAACTTAATATTACAAATATCAGTAAAGAAAAAATTGGAAGTAGGATAAGAAGTACCAGCAAACCGATTTGTAGCTTTATAAAAGTGCTCCAAACAGTTACTTATCATTTGTGCAACTTCTCACTCCTCGTTAATCGGACGGAATTTATAATTACATATGTTTGTGCCAAACGCCAAAACACACCTTTCATCTCTAACACACTTTTAATCATCAGAAAAGTAGAATTCCATCTTGTAGGGCGGTCCATTTGAACTTTCCTTTTATCCTTAACCTTGTGATGAACTTTAATATAATTAAACTTTTGTGTTGCATATGGAGAACACTTCAAATATTTTATGGTTTCTCTAACCTTGTGAATGGATTCACCAATAACTTTCAAACCATCTTGAACAACCAAGTTAAGAATATGTGCACTACAACGAACATGAAACATCTTACCGTTCAATGGGATAACAGACCTGTTACAAAGCCAACTTTTCAAGGTCCTCACCATTGCCTCATTAATACTATCATTATCTAACACCATGGAGAACAATTTTTCTTCAAGTTTCCAATCCAATATGTAGTCAATTATGTGTCTAAAAAGAGCTCTGCATCATGAGGATATTCTATACATCTACAGGCAAGTATTTTGTTAGACAAGATCCAATCATCATTAATAAAGTGAGATGTTAAACGTATATATAACCAATATTTTGATGATCAGATGTCCAAATATCAGTCGTAAGAGAAACCATGCCATGTAATAGTTCAAGTAATTATAAAGTTTCTCTTTTTCACTTTTGTGAACAAGAAGTATATCAGACTTGATAGTATTTCTGCAACGAAGACAAAACTTTAGTTGAAGACCATTCACAAAGAGTTCAAAATACTCATGTTCACACATGCTAAAAAGATAATTGTGCTTGATCACCATTTTTGCAAAGTCCATTATACTATTTTCTTTATTGACCTTGAATTTTTCAAGTGAAACCGAATTATCAGAAATATTTTTCTTCGTGGATATATAATACTAAGCAATACTTGTTCCGTTATACATCAGATGTTAATTTTCTTTTCCTATTAGAACTCTCATATTTGTCTTCAACATTCTCCTGACTTTGAGCATCTACATCTACAACATTTTCAGGACCATTTGTTTACACAACATTGTCATCCATTGTGTATTAACTATTAAAGTTGATGAATAAACAAAAGTAGTAAGAAATCAACAATAAAAGTTAAAAAAAAATAGTTATAATCTTCAACAACTGTTAACTGTTAAACCTAATGAATAAAAAAATTGTAAGAAACCGTTAACTATTAAATCAGAAGTCGATTACAATTTACAAAATCAAAAGTCCATTACAATTTAAAAAAAGTTGAATTCTAAAATCTATTTCAGAAAAAGTCGATTACACAAACCAGATATCAAAAGAGGTAGATCAATAAACGATTAAAAAATCAGAAGAACACACGATTAAAAAAGTCAATTACACAAACCAGAAAAAGTCGATTACCCAAACCAGAAATCAAAAGAGACAAATTCTAAAATCTATTTGCAAAACACCAAAAGTCTATTAAAGTCGATTTCTGAATTCTATTTCACAAATCAGAAGTCGATTACAAAAATTAGAAATCAAAAGATATAGATTAACAATAGAAATTTGAATTCGATTGGATATTAGAATAGAACAACAAAAGTCTATTGGATTCGATTTCAACATATAACACACAATTGGAGTCGATTTCAAAAATTCAAGAGTTGAGTATATTAGAATGTCAAAAAAGAAACCTGATTGTGGATGTTGGAATGTCGATCACTTGATTGTAGCCCTTTTTCTGAAGAAATGAGAAAAATTCAGTAAACCTAGACTAGAATAGTCCAAGTGTTGAAAATACTGAAATAAAGTTTCAGAATCATCAAGTGGCAAGTAGTGCGGAAAATAAAGAGTTATGAATCAATCAAATTAATAGAAAAATGTTTTTTTAGACTTAAGATCAATGATTCAAATGTGTCTCATATTCATGAGGATTTAATTACAAGTGTTTCCATGTAAAACTCACAAAAACTCTCAAATGGCTCTTTGAAGACTAGTCTAAGCAGCAATTATGCAGAATGAGCAGGAATGATCAGAAAAGTGCAAGAAAGAGAAACTTTATAATGGATCCCAAGGGGCCTATTTATAGGCTTTGGAAAAGCCCATGACATGGCTTGACTAATCAGGTGCTAACACATCATCATGACTTAGTAATCAGTTGACACCTTCGCCATACTTAACGGAGAATGGATGGAATATTCCAATTCTGTTAGTATTCCGTTAGGGTTCCATCCAAGTTATGGGTCTTCATAATTCTTGAGCCTTCATGATCAAAATTGAAAATATGATGAGCAACATGAGCATCATGTTGCTCAATTGTCTTCTTAGATTTCATCAACTTCCAGAAGTGTTGTTGACCAAGTTGAGTTGTTTCTTGAGTGTTGGATTGTGTCTTCGACTTGAAGATGTACCACCACATGTTCATGATGGATAAGAGGAGAGATGTTCAGAATGACTACCACAAGAAAGCCGCCCCCTTTCTCTAAAAGGGCCCATCGTGGACGAAATTCATGTTTCTTTGAGCATTTGGAAGTGCCTTTATTGTACATGATGTGCCATGTGCAAACTTGTTGAGCCATCAATGTGATTATGTTGATCCAGTGACTTGAGTTGAGCCACCAAGTGTTCATGTTGAGCCATAGAGTTGTGGAAGAGCCAACAATGTTTCTGATGAGCCATCAATATTATAGATGATCCATCAGCGTCTTGATGCTCCACATATGATCTAGATGTGTCATCTGAGATCATGATGATCCAACTAGTTTTCAGCAAGTGCTCCGTGTCAATAGCAAGTGCTCCATGTGTACAACAAGTGCTCCATGTTCACTTCAAGTGTTCCAACATCTGATTCTTCAAACACTTGTTGAATATCTAGGATCTTTTGAACCCGAAACATTCTAATAATGTTTATTTAGAAAATGTAAATCAATACTCAACTCATTTCAAGTGATAATCACATCAAAATATTTCCAAGTTTCCCCATATGTGATGGTTACTGAAATAAGGAGTCTTAAAAGTGTGCAAAAGGAAAAATATTAATTTAACATTTTTCCCCTCTGCTTCAATGAAATTTTCTGTTGAAGCAGACACACAAAAACCTTTTAAAAAAATATTCGAGAGAATGTGTTCCTCGCATTAGAAAGATTTTTAAAGAAAATTTTAACTATCAACATGATAATTAAAAAAAATTGGAATTGAAAAAAAATGTTCGAATTTACACGATCTAGACAAAAATTTGTTTTGTCATGATAGGAAAGTAAAGTGATAGATAGGAATAACTTGCAAATTCGTTTTGTGTTTTATTTAGGCCAAAATTTTGAAAAAAAAAAAAAATCAAGTTTTGAATAAGAATGAAGCACTTGATCTTTTTCTATAACTAAAAAATAGATAAAAACTTTGATATTTTGCTAACATCTGATAAAGCAAAGTTGTTAAGTCTTGACCTTAAAAGACTGTAACATATAAAAAAATAATGAAAGAAAGAAAAAAAAATATTTTTTTAGTGATACATGACATTTATAAAAAAAAATAGATAAGCAAAAAAAAATTTAAAAGTTTATAGATATCTCTTGAATATCAGATAAACACTAACAAACTGATAAAGATGTTAAATTTAAACTAAGATATTGTTTGTTGAAGTCTTATATAAGAGATAGCTATAAAAAATAATGAATAAATGAATAATAAATAAAGAAAAAATAAAAAGAAAAGAATTTATAAAAAAGAGGAATCGTGCATGTGTGTGAGTCAGTAACAAAAAAAAAATTGCATGGTTTCTTATCACAACCATTTGGGTGTTCCTTTTTGTGACACACAAACTGTCACAAATAACTATTTGCTCTTATATCCAAGTGACACAAATAAAATATTCAAATTTCACAAAATAACTTTGCGAATTTTTTGTTCTTCACAGCAACTTGTTGGACTTTTCTTCACAACTTTGTCGTGATGCCTCGTAGTTGCTGTGTTGTGTACCCCTTGTTGCTCAAATACGCCAGTGGAAGAGTTTGACCCAAAGTGATCAACGAGATATTCCTTGTGCCAACGAGATGCTCACAGGTTCGTTGGTGTACTGCCAAGTGATCAACGATACTCCAAACAGATGATCACGAGGAGAGTGATGGACTTGGAAGGAGGAGATGGCTCAACATAAGATGGTGCAAGAGAAGTGAGATGTTGCCAAAGCTGTTTGGTCTAGAGAGAAGTTGCGTCAATGATCTGATGTTTCGCCAAGGAAGAATGAAGTTACACCACTTGTGTAGCTAATGCAGAAAGTTGCTCCAAGGGTTTTAAATCAATAAGTTTATGGTGCAAGAAATTGTGTGGACGGCTAACTAAAGACTAAAGAGAATGGCGCATGATGGACGACTCAAGATGTAGATGGGCTAGGAGGAGATGCGCCAAGTGATGTATACTAGATGTTGCTCCAAAACAATTGGTGTACTGGATTAATGGACTTGTGCCAAAAAAAATCTGGACTTGAACGATGAAATCACTACTGCGCCAAAAAAAAATTAATCCAATCAAAAAGAATTTAGTGCTTAAAAAAATGATGCTCACAAAAAATGGTGGATGAACACGATGATATTGATGAGGGATGGCGCAACACGCTGAACAATAAAAAAACGTGATGGCGCAGGTAGTTGTATATGGCACAAGAAGGGAATTTTGAGATTAGGTTGTTGGGCCAAATTAGGGTTTGCAAAAAAATGTCTTGTGATCAAGTGGGAGAAATGGCACATGAAGGAATTTGGAGAGGAGGTTGTTGAGCCAAATTAGGGTTTGCAAAAAAAGGCTTGTGGCTTTAGAAGGAATTTCGAAATTTGGTTGTTGATCCAAATTAGAGTTTGCAAAAAAAAGGCTTGTGGCTGAAGAAAAAATTTTGAAATTTGGTTGTTGAGCCAAATTAAGGTTTGCAAAAAAAAAAAAAAAAAAGGCTTGTGGCTTAAGAGGTGAATTTCAAAATTAGGGTGTTGAGCCACATTAGGGTTTGCAAAAAAAGACTTATGGCTCAAGAAGGAATTTAAAATTTAGGTTGTTGAGTCAAATTAGGGTTTGCAACAAAAAAATGACTTGTGGCTCAAGAGGTGAATTTCCGAAATTTGGTTGTTGAGCCAAATTAGGGTTTGTAACAAAAAAACGACTTGTGGCTCAAGAGGTGAATTTTCGAAATTTGGTTGTTGAGCCAAATTTTTTGTTGTGCCAAGGCTGCTTGTTGCTCACAAACCGAAGTTGCTTATTGCTTATTCGACTGTTGCTCACGAAGCCTTGTTGCTCATGAAGCCTTGTTGCTCACGAAGCCTTGTTGATCCAAGCGAGTATGCGAGTAAGAATTTGCGAGATAGTGAAAAAGAAAGAATGAGAAGTAGAAGTGAGGTATTTATAGGTGAAAGTTTCTAGGGTTTCTCAATAGGCCGAAATAGGGCTTGCATGAGCCAACTTGTTGGCCCAGAAGGCTTGGTTGGTACTCAAATATAAATAGGAGAATGTCAACTTGAGTCGCGAGCGTGAGAATGATGCCTTGAGAATCAAGAAAGAAAAGGTGGATCATACATGGATGTTATCTTTGAGATGTTTATGGCACCTAAGGAATGACCTACTTGAAATGTATATGACCTACTTGACACATGCATGGCCTACCTGAGATAGGCATGGCCTACTTGAGATGTATATGGCCTACCTGAAACGTGCATGGATTATTAAAAACGTGTATGGCCTCTTCAAAATGTGCATGGTACATTTACTATGATTTATGTGGACTTAATGAGCCATATAGACGTGATACACCAAGAGGCTGAAGATGCTCCAAGTTGTTGATCATGTGCTAATGTTCTTGATCATGCCATGTGACTTCTAGTTGATCCAAAATAGTTGAGATGGTCCATGATGATCCAAGTGATCAAGTTGACGAATATGGTCCAAGATGCCTAAAGATGATCAAGTTGATGAAGATGGTCCAAGATGCCTCAAGATGATCAAGTTGATGAATATGGTCCAAGATGCCTAAAGATGATCAAGTTGATGAATATGGTCCAACATGCCTCAAGATGATCAAGTTGATGAAGATGGTCCAACATGCCTTAAGATGATCAAGATGAATGAAGATGCTTCATTCATTCGTCCAGTTGGTCCAAAGAAGAGGAGATGGTCCAAGATGGTTGAAGATTGTCACACCCCAAACCGGAACGTCGGAAACGTTCAGGGGCGGAGGACGTCATGTACAATATCACAACAATTGTATAATAGTAATCAAAGCAAGCACAACCATTACATTGATAAAATATAGTACTTACGTCTGTTCATAACATAGTTGTATGACATCAAAAGGTATAAGAAAAGTATTAAAAGACGCGACTCTAAAAGCTCTGTCATCTCAAAATCTGGAAGTGCACCTGTCTTATCGGTTCCCTAAGAATACAATTGATTTTTAAAGTGTATCAACAATTAAGTTGGTGAGTTCATAAGTATGTTCGTAAATTAAAACCATCAATTTGTTCCTTGGAAATGTAAATATGTTTTTCCCAGAAAACCCTATATTTTATGTTGTAAATTGTTGTACTCAAAACGTGTAATTGCTATTATACCATGTAAAAAGTAGTTTTAAATCGCATAAAACTATAAATATATGTTTACTCTGTGTTGGAATAGTCTTCTGTATTCTTACCAATGTTAAAACGTTCTGGATTCACCCATGGTACTTGTAAAACGATGTTTTATAGCCTTATTATTATAATAAAACTATGTGAAGTGGTTGCTTATTCATACACTAATCGTGTTATTCTGTTGGGTCTAAAATTATGGTTTATACTTTTCCTTTCTAGACAACTATATTTTTCTTTAGTGTAATAGTGTTTGTAGCTTGTTGTGTGCCTGTGTACAGCCGTACACGCGTGTGCGGCTGTACACGCGTGTACAGCTGGTGGTCTTATAAATAGAGGAGTGCATGTGATGAGTGTAAGGCTAGAGAAGAGGAGAATATTATAGAGAGAGAAATCTAGAGAGAAGAATAGTATGTGTGTGAGAGAATCTAATGTGTATGGAGCATCACTCATATCTTTGAATACATCATAGATTCAAGTTATTCTTCTTCCCCTTCTTCTCTATTTTGATCTGGTATCATCTGTTTCATTAGGATTCTGCACCATCAAACAGATCTGATTGATATAGAAGCAGATTTGGGGACTTACAATTGGTATCAGAGCCTAATCAGTGTCAATTTGGATTTTTGTCAGTGTACGGTTGAGCTATGTTGAAGGTGTACGATTGGGTTGAAGGTGTACGGTTGAGTTGGACGTATGTGCGTGTTTCCCAAGGTGTATTTGATGTTTATGTGATATAAATGTGTGCATGCTTGGTTTGATTATTCTTCTACTCACTTCAACACTCTAAATTGTTTGCAATATCATTTGATCACTGTTTAAGATCCTAAATTTGGGACTTACAATTGGTATGAGAGCAAGGTTTCGATCCTGGGACCTGTCTAAAATTATGGTTTATAGTTTGCTTTTCTAGACAACTATATTTTTCTTTAGTGTAATAGTGTTTGTAGCTTGTTGTGTGCCTGTGTGCGGTCGTACACGCGTGTGCGGCTGTACACGTGTGTACAGCTGGTGGTCCTATAAATAAAGGAGTGCATGTGAGGAGTGTAAGGCTAGAGAAGAGGAGCATATTCTATAGAGAAATCTAGAGAGAAGAATAGTATGTGTGTGAGAGAATCTAATGTGTATGGAGCATCACTCATATCTTTGAATACATCATAGATTCAAGTTATTCTTCTTCTCCTTCTTCTCTATTTTGATCTGGCATCATCCGTTTGATTGGGATTATGCACCATCAAACATATTTGATTGATACACAAGCAGATTTGGGGACTTACATATTCGATACCAAATTGTGAGTTCTCATAACCATACATAATATGACGGATGCCCTGACACGAGGTTCTTTAGGCGTCATAATCATTCATGACATTTGTCACCCAGGCCTGTCGGCCTGACTATAGCTAACAGTCGAGGTGCGAGATTGTCAGTCCCGTATAGATCTATACACAAACTCACGCTCTTCCTCCATGAGACTCTGGTTATTAAGGTCGGGACTTTTTTTGGCACTTAAATAAGTACTTGAAGATGTTATCTCAAAGAGATAAATCGACAGTTAAGTGTAGAATAATTCAAAAAACTTTGAAATGAATAATTGTTTATATGTTACATAAACTATACATTAAATAGTTTATATGTTCGTTATGGTGATAAAACCTGTATTTAGTAAGATAGTACTTGTGTTCCATAAACTGTACCAATTATAGTTTATATATTCATTTGTTTTGTATCTTGGTATGTTGTAAATATGATATCGGTGTTCAATAAGCTATACCTATTATAGTTTATATGTTCGTTCCATAGGAATTATGATTATCCTGAAAATTTACCTTTGCTCAGCATGTTACAAAGGATTAAAGATATGTACTCGTGTATATATATATATATATATATATATATATATATATATATATATATATATATATATATATATTACTGTAAGAACAATGGTTGCAACTGTTTGAAATAGTTTAAAGTCATTTGAAATTGTTTGTAACCATTGAAATCGTTTGAATGTTTCCATAAATTTTATTTGTTTTGTACTTGTATCCCCCCTAAAAACATAGAAAAATATTGAAAACTTAGGGGTATGAACTCACCTCAAATGTGCGTTAACTGGAATTAGTGTGTTGTAGAGATGATCCCCGGGTAAGTGTACGCGCGAATAACGTTGTCCTAAAATAATTATATTCGACGTCGTATTTAAATCAATAAGAATATTAATTTAAATAAATGTTAAATAATAATTACATTATATAAAAAGGACTTACAATTAAATTTGAATTAATTGGAAATGAGTTTTTGGTTGGAAAATGGGGTTTACGGTTGGAGGTTATGGGTTCATGGTTGGATCTTGATAAATTATGAAGATTTGAAGATTGCTTGAAGATTTGATTGTGAGTTTGAATGTTCTTGATATGGAATATGAAGATTTGATGGAATTCGGATGTAAACACTTGAAGATTGAAAGAAAATGGAGCTGTTTCTGGATGAAGGTTGAGAGGATTTTAGGGGTGTTTACGTATGGAAATGAGTGAAATGAAATTGTTCTTGTCCAAAACACTTATATATAGGGGGTGTTTACGGCCTTAGAGCTTCTAGAAGGGGGTGTTTACGGATTTGAGTTAAAAGGTAGCTGTTTTGTGGATTTTCGTCAAAGGGAAAAGGGTTCACGGTTTGGGTTTACACCCTTTAGGGTGTTAACGGTTTGAATTTGCTTCATAAAATATGTGTTTACGGTTTGGGTGTCCCCAAATCCGTAAACACTTTTCAACCCCTTATAAACCTTTAATTTATTCAAGTATAGCCCCTAATTAACACTAGTGTAAGTTTGATTTGTTTTAGTATAATTCTATGTTATGTATGAAGTTTATACTACCCTATTTCAACATGGTTTTCCCACAAACTTGTATATATGTTAAATAAATGTGCCTGTAGTTTAGAGTTTTACTAACAGGAAATAGAGAGTTGTTACAAAGATAGTCCAAGATCATGCGGTAGCTCGAAGTTGGTTGAAGATGGTCCAAGTGATCAAGATCATCCAGTTGCTCCAAAGTACTTATAGTTGGTCCAAGTTGAATGTAGTTGCTCCAAATTTGGTCCATGTACCTGATGTTGTTCCATGTTGGTCTATGAGTATGAAGTTGCTCTAAGATGGTTCTTAAAGCTTTTGATCTTTTACTTCTTCACTATATACGAGGAATGCTCCATAAACCAAGACAAGCACATATGGTTTACTTGAAGAGGATGGTCCATTGTCATAAGATGATCCACTTGGATCAGGATGTTCCATGATCAAGTAAGTGATATTCTCTATCTAACTTAGCTGCTTTACCTAGATTCTAAGTCATGAGTTAAAGAGAAAATATAAAAGTGCAAACACTGAATAATCTAACTTTGAAAGTGATGTGTGTGCATATAGATAGAGAATCTGAAAAGGGAATAGTAAAATGCAGTGAAGTGTGTGCATGTGAAGACAAGAACTTTAAGGAAACACTAGTTAACTGATTTAGAGGCATCGAGGATTATCTTGCTATTACTTATAGATTTATTAAACAACTAAATTTTGTGTATGATTCTTCACTTCACGTTGTAAAGAATTTCCTTGGTTGATTATAACTTTTGAATCCCTTAACATCACTCAGAATAACCCAATTTGTACTCACCAATTATGTCTCACATCAATGCGCAAATTTGTGTCTAAGGCCTAGTTACTTCCCATGTCCTAAATACCGACAATCCTCATAAATGTTCCCTACTTATTTTGAACAACATTCATTTTTGGCATTCCTACCACCTATAGCTTTTTATTTACTCCTATTGTTTCAAAAGGTATCGCTAAATTCCAAGTGACACGACTTTAAAAGAAAAAAATAATATATATAATAGTTGACATAAGAATATAACTAGTCTTTACATACATATATATATATATATATATATATATATATATATATATATATATATATATATATGTTTTTTTGAATTTGTGATTTTTTTTCAATATTTTCTTATAACTGTAACTTTGACAAAATACACAAGCAAATAATTCTTATCTTTACTTCTATTTGTACTTTAGTTCGTGACTTTATAAGAAATTCATTGGAGTGCTCAGAATCGCTTAAGTCACTAATGGAGTCCATGACTTTCTATGAAAACCTTTTAAACATAATTTCTTTCCATCCATCCCAACTTTTAAAATTAGGTGGATAGATATAAATATATCTTCGGGGGGAATACTCATTGAGTCCCAAAGGTCACATATTGACTCCAATCCTGAACTATAATTTATTGAATATATAGCTAGGCTCAAAATGCAAAATTAAACAGATAAACTTGGAACTTGACTCGCTTTGTTTTAACTAAGAAGCTTTTTATGGGTATAGATATTCACAAAGAAAAAGTTTTTATGTCCCTCAAACTTCAGAAGTTCGCATTTTTGTCTCATGAATTCACTTGGACAGGGAAGCCACAAATATACTATACACATTGGCTTAACTAAACCTTAGAGTTCGCCTCAAATTATCCCACATAACAATAGTACTTGATATATGTTATAACTCTAAGAAAAGTATAACCATGATGCTTGTTAATGGTCACTGAAGTACCAATATTAGCTGTGTACTGAAGCAAACTGAAGAACCATAGAATTTAGTATTTTGAAAAATCATTAAAGTGTGGAGCAACTAACCTTCTTCATTTGCATAGTTGTGATGAAAAGCTGCATTTTCCTAACAAAAAAAAATCTTTTTGGTATTTTCTTTTGTTTAAAGTAAAGACAAAAATACAGAAAATAAAATCTTTTTGTAGTTTTCTCTTATGTAAAGTAAAAAAAAATCTTTTTTTGGGGTTTTTTTCATGGAAATAAAGCAAAAATACAACAAAGTAAAAAGAAAATATTTTTTTTGGAGTTTTCTTAAAAAAATGAGAAAGAAAATTTGTTAAATGCGTAGAGAATCTGGATTAAGCATGCCAAGTCTTCCTAAAAAGTGTAAGAACTTTGATTCATCCAGAGCTTTCGTGAACACATCTGCAGTCACTTCTTCTGTAGGAACAAAATGAAGCTCATTATCACCTTTATGAATATTATCTTTTGGGAAGTGATACCTGATATCAGTGTTGCAAAACTTGGCCTACTCGGCCGAGTACTCGGCCGATTACTCGGAATCGGCCCTCCACTGAGACGAGTAATGTGAACTCGGCCAAAAAACTCGGATTCAGTGAAACTCGATCAAAAATCGGTCAAACTCGGTTAAAAATCGGTCAAACTCGGTTAAAAATCGGTCAAACACGGGCCTACTCGGTCTTACTCGGGCCTAATCAGTCTTACTCGGGCCTACTCGGTCAAACTCGACCAACTTGGTCAAAATCGGTCAAAGGGTCAAAATTATCATAAAAAGAGAAAAAAATCAAGAATTTCAAGATAAATATGTATAACACACTTAATGATTTATTATTTAACGCACACATGTGATTGTTACTACATATATATATATATATATATATATATATATATATATATATATATATATATATATATATATATGTATATATATCTTAAATTTTCAGTAATTATTCACACAGTGAGACAATTGTGTGTATTTCAGTTTTTATGTATTCACATGTATCTAATTTTGGTTATATATTTCAATGAAATTATGATTTTAACTTATGATTTTGGCATATATAATTTTCCAGAAAATATTTCTACACGAATTACCGAATCCGAGTACTCCCCGAGTACTCCCGAGTACTCGCTACTCCCCAGTCGGCCGAGCAGGTACCGAGTAGCGAGTTCTACAACCTTGCCTGATATCAATGTGCTTGGTCATTAAGTGGTTGACTGGATTGTGAGAGATTTCAATTGCACTCTTAGAGTCACAATAGATTAGGATATGTTGCATTTTGAATCCATAATCTCTTAGTTGTGTTTGCATCCAAAGCACTTGAGAACAACAACTGGAAGCAACAACGTATGCAGCTTCAGTAGTAGAGGTTGAAACACATGTTTGTTTCTTCGAGGTCCAACTCACTAATCTACCTCCTAAGAATTGATAGCTGCCAAAAGTTCTCTTTCTATCGAGCTTACATCCTCCATAATTTGAGTTATTAAAGGCTTGGAGATAGAAGTTTCGTTTAGTAGGATAGAATAGACTTAGAGAAGTAGTTCGTTTCAAATATTTGAAAATTCTTTTGACTGCTATGAGGTGTGATTCCTTTGGATTGGCTTGAAAGTGTGTACACAGACATGTTAAAAACATGATGTCTAGTCGACTGGTTGTAAGGTACAGTAATGAGCCAATCATTCCTCTGTAGTGCTTCTAATATACAGATTTCCCATCAAGGTCTGAATCAAGCTTGTAGGAAGTAGACATTGGTGTCTTAGCAGATGATGCGTTCTCCATAGAGTATCTCTTCAATTTATTTTTGATGTACTTCTCTTGACTGATGAAGATTCCCTTAGAAGACTGACGAACTTGTAGACCTAGGAAGTAGTTAAGCTCACCCATCATACTCATTCTAAATTTGCTTTTCATCAACTCAACAAACTTATCACTAAGGTCCTTTCTGGTTGAATCGAATATGATGTCGTCGACATAGATTTGCACGACGATCAGATGGTTGTTGTGGATTTTCCTAAAGAGAGTGGGATCGATAGAACCTCTTTGAAATTTGGAGTCTTCTAAGTGATGGGTTTGAGCCATAAGAACTTTCCTATGTGCACATGCAAACCCTAATGCTTGGATCTAGGTTTCTCTAATTGAACATGCATGGTATCCAATGCTTACAACTCTAGATCTAGTGTAAACAATTGAATCATATCATATGAAATCGGATCTAGAACAATACCTTGAGTTACTTGCTTGAAACTGCTACCAGGGTTTCACCCTTAACCCTAATTGAATAATTTAGGCCCTAAGCAATCCAAAGATCCTCCTAGATATTAGGTTTGGACGATTTTAAGGTCTCCTAACCCTAAAATCCGTCCACCCTTATATCCATCAGGATACATAGCCCAAAACACAACTATCATACGTTTGACAGTTTATGCCCCTTTATTCTATTAACCTCTTTAAGTCACCAAATTAATTCTCAGTTAATATATGACTTATATTAATCAAATAACATTATTATTCCTTTAATATATTACTCTCATAATATATTAACAATAATATCTCTTCTCTCTTAACAAATCATCATGTCAAGTTGCTATGGTGAAGGCAACCCAAAAGGACCATGCACAACCGGGTCAAGTACTTACCAAATATAGTTACATCCTTAGACACTAATCCAAGACTAAGAACTTTGAAAATGTTCCATACCATGCTATTGGATCTTGCTTCAATCCATTGACAACCTTTTGAAGCTTAAAGCAATGGTTGGGGAATTTTGGATCTTCGAATCTAGGAGGTTGTTGAACATAGACATCCCTATCGAACTTGCCGTTCAAGAAAGCACACTACACATCCATTTGGTAGACCTTAAAATTTTTGTGTGCAGCAAATGCTAAGAAAATCCTAATGGCTTCTATTCTTGCAACAGGTGAAAAGGTTTCATCATAGTCTATGCCTTTTTGTTGCAAGTAGCCTTTGACAACTAGTCTGGCTTTGTTCCTAATGATGACTCCATCTTTATCAATTTTGTTCCTGTAGACCCATCTTGTACCAAAAACTGATACTCCTTATGGTGTTGGCACTAAGTCCCACACGTTGTTGCGTTAAAACTCAGCTAACTCTACTTGCATTGCTTTTACCAAATCTGCATGTTGAAGAGCCTCTTTGATTCCTTAAGGCTCTCTCATGGATAGAAAGTTTGCATATAGACATTCATTCTTGGTTGTTGAACGAGTCACTACTCCAGAATCTAGATCACCTATGATTTGATCGAATGGATAATCCTTTTTCCATTTTGTGAGACGAGATTCCTTAAGGATTTGAGGAGTGCAAACTACCTCATATTGTTCTCTTGGACGAGGATGGTAGTCTGAAGTGAATGTTCCTTCAAAAATATCATCTTGAAAGAGTCCGGAACTTGAAGGACTGGAACTAGTGGAGTGGGGTTCCACTTGAAACCATGGATTGGAAAGTTGGGAGGATCGTAGAGTACCTGTAAGAATGGAACCATTCAAAGGTGGTTCCCCCTGAAAAGATTCATTGACTGGTGTTATGACTTATCCAGATTGATGATAGGAAGTTGGGGTAGAAGGTTCAGAAGATTCTAAAGGACTTTTAGGGATAGAATCATTCGAATACGGTTCCCCCTCAACTTGATCTTTGGTGGAACTTGAGTCTTTTGATGATTGATGATGTTGAGAGATATCAGGAGAGGCTGTTTTTGTGAGCTTTTCCGATTCTAGGCAGAAGGTTGAGTTGGAAAGAGGAAATCAAAATCTACTTCAATAACAAGGATTGGAGTAGAAGCATTAGCAGGTGATGGATGGTTCATTTTATGAAATGGTACTACCATTTGAGGACCAAAGTGGTTTGGATCCAGAACCTTTACATAAGTTTCATCAAAAGTGACATCACTGCTTTCCACTATCACCCTGGTTCTTTTGTTTAGAACACTATAGGCTGCAGCATGAAGGCAATATCAAAGAAAGATACCTTCATTAGCCTTGGGTAAAAATTTCCCTAGTTGATCCCTATTATTCTTGATGTAACAACGACAGCCAAAGATGTGAAAGAATTTGACGTTGGGATTCCTTTTGTTCATTGCTTCATAGGGAGTGACTTCAAGCATGTTGTTGATTGGGGATCTGTTTTGAGTGAAACAGGCGGCTGTAGTGGCTTCAGCCTAGAAGTATTGCGGTAGGTTGGCAAAGATCAACATTGATTGAGCAGCTTCACATAGTGTCCGATTCTTCCTTTAACCTACACCATTCTGTTGTGGAGTCTAGGGTGTAGAGAAGTTGTGCTCGATTCCTTTCGATATCAGAAAGCTATCTAAGGCGTTGTTCTTGAATTCACCACCATTATCAATTCTCAGTCTTCTAAGTGGCTTGCCTACCCTAACTTCTATGTAGTGAATGAAATTAATTAGGTCATTGGTGGTTTCAGATTTGTTTCGCAGAAAGTACACCCATGTGAATTTGGTGTGGTCATCCACAATCACAGGAATGTATTTCTTACCACTTAAGCTAGGAACTGTAGTGGGATCACACAGATCAATATGTATAATCTGAAGAGGTTCAGATACACTGTGTTCTGTTATACTTTTGTGTGGAGATTTGGAAATTTTGCCTTGTTCATAGGCAACACAAAGTATATCATTTTCAATTTTTAACAATGGTAGTCCTCTCACAAGATCCTTTCCAATGAGTTTGTTGATATAACCAAAGTTGAGGTGAGAGAGTCTTCTATGCCACAACCAACTGATTTCAGAGGCAGCTTTAGAAAGAAGACAAATATATGGGGTTCCCTGAATCAGTTTAATATCAAGAGGATACATGTTCCCATTTTGTGGGGAATCAACAAGGATGCGCTTGTTGGTAACCATAATCAAAGTCTTTGTTTTGGTGAACAGAACCTCATGATCATTGTCACATAGTTGTGCAACACTTATAAGGTTATGCTTAAGACCATCTACATATGCTACACGCCTAACGGTAAAGTTCCCGTTTGATATGTTTCCATGTCTCATAACTTCTCCCTTCATGTTGTTTCCAAAAGTAACATACTGACCCGATGTTGTGATCTTGAAATCTCTGAGTTATCCTTTGTGCCTGGTCATGTGTTGTTAGTGTCAAATATGTTGTAATGTATCGAAGTTATTTGAGTCAGTTTTGAAAGTCATGTTATCTATTTACTAAGGCATTTTAGTTTCGAAGTCTTGATGTTTAGTCCTTAGTATTTTTTTTGTATACTTTCTTATTCTTATATAAATAGGAGTTGTACTTAGAGTTAGATAGAACTTTTCCAAGTCTTTATGTCTAGTATACTCTCTGTATTCGAAAGTATAATAGAGCTATAAACCAGATCTTATTTACTCTCACTGTTCATACTACTTTGATTACTCTGATTACATTCAAACTCGATTAAATCATTACTACAATTGGTATCAGAGCAGGAATCATACCTCAATGATCTGATTTTCAATTTGTATAAATCATATTTTGAGTCTCATATTGGCTTCAAAAATTTCCGCACGTTTGATACAGAAAATCACCCTTGACCTTCAGTTGTGATTTGATTTTGCAACTAGCTTGTATAATCGAGTGTTCTTCTTGTTCTTTCTGTTCAATTCATCCATTATTTCTCAAATTTCTGAAGTTTTTTTGAGAATTCATCCGTACATCCATGGCGCACTTCAACACGAACACAATGACATCGTATTCTCATCTCCTTGGATCATTTACGAAGATTCCAATGCTGATTCCATAGTATTACGATCAGTGGGCTGATCGAAAGGAGGATTACTTGAATGGCATAGATGAAGAGCTATGGAAATGCATTACTAATGATGTAATTCCACCTTCTTCTGTTGAAAGCATATGTACTTCTTCATCAACATAAAGTGTTATTGAACAAAATGAAAGGTTGAAGAAGCATGAGAAGAAATGCCTGAGAGAGCTTCGTGGTGCTCTTCCTCTTATGGTGTATAATCATGTTCAAACTTGCACAACTTCAAAAGAGATCTGGAATATGTTGAAGGAAAAGTACCAAGGGAGTGAAAAAACCAAAATCAATTCTATAAAACAATGTCTAATTGAATTAAGAGAATTCAAGCAGAAAGATGGAGAAACAAGTGAAATGTATTATGATCGTCTGGACGAGCTGATCTATAAGTGCACAAGGTATGGAATCAAAAGGACTAACATGGAATACAACATTACTTTTGTTATGGGTCTTCATAAAGAGTGGAGGAATGTAAGTTTGTTCATTAAGACACATCATGGCTTCGATTTTTCTACCTTAAATGATGTTTACAACCAGCTAAAAACTCTTAAAACTGAAGTGAATGAAATGGCAGAAGAGTCAAGAATCAGTATGGGTGGTCCTTTAGCTTTAGTTTCGAAAGTCAGTGGTAGAGAAAGTGAGAAGGGTGTTGCTGAGAACGAGGGTTTTGAGGAAGAAGGTCTTATTGTCAACTCAGACGATGAAGCTATTGCATTTGACTCCAACAACAAGGTGAAGAAATTTTACGAGAAGCCTTTTAAAGCGATGATGAAGTCTGAAGAAATGAAGGGAAGTTATTCTGGAAGGTTAATGAGGAGAAGAGGTTTGTGAAGAAAGAGGTAAAAACTAAGGATTTGAAACAAGAGAAGAAGCTAAAGGGTGATTCAGATATAGATTGTTATTATTGTCATGGCGCAAACCACATGGCTATTGATTGTATGTTGAGAAAGAAAGAAGAAAAGAAGAATAAAGTGAAGGATGAGGCTTATTACTCTGAGAAGCTGGAGGAAGTGAAGAAAAAGTCGAAAAAACTTTCACTTGTGGCCATGTATGAAAGGTATGAGGATGTCGAAGAAGAGAATATAACAGACAAATGATTTGTTTCGAGGTCAAGATCCTTTAACATTCCTTCATCTGCATATAATTCTGTATTAACTGAGTTTGATGCTTCTATTACTTATGTGAATAATCTTGTTATTTCTGCTAACAATGAAGCTAAGAAAGCTAGTACTCAGTTACTAGATACTCAAAGAATCTTGAAAACAAAGAAGTCTAAGATAGATTGTTTAGAGTTGCAGATAACTAATATTATGGTAGATAGAGATAATCTTAGCATTGATAATAAGATTTTATTGAAACAGAGGAACATATATTGTAATTATGCTAAGACACTCTATGGAAAATTAACTGAATTACATAATTCATGTGAAATTAGTAGAGAACAACATAGGAAGCTTATACCATTCTTAGCTTTCGAAAGAGAAAAAATGGATGAAACTTCTTATGATTGTGAGAAGAATATTTCAGATTTTGATAAAGTTCCAAATAATAGATATGCATATGGAATTGTGAAAATCAATGAATGTCTTGATACTAATGAATTAGTTGACATTGTGAATGACACCAAAACCGAAAATGAACAAGTTAAAATTTTTGAAAAGAACTTAGAATTCGAAATCTGACAATCAAACTAATTTTGCTGATATTAAAGATAATTCTGACACTTTTAGCGAAATCAGTGAAATTGAAGATGTTGATTATTCTCAGTTGTCTGTCATTAATGTCAAATATTTGAGTAAAGGCAAAACAAAAATATAATAATTTGTTAGATAATACTGACACTGATTAAGCCTCTGTTTTGAAAGTTTGTGATTTTGATCATGTAAGCATCAAAGGTAGTCAAAATGACAATAGTGATGATGAGGAGTGTGATGATGAAATTTCGAAAAAAACGAATACAACAAAAGATGTTTCGAAATAAAATGAAATATCAAGAATCGTTGTTGATCAAGTGTATGGTGAAACAAAAAATTTCGACAAAGTGTTGAAAGAAAAAGGTGTTCATTATCTCGAAACAAATACGGTTGTGTATCTAAATTTCAAGTGCACAAATGATGTCATTTTTCCAAATCAAGTATTTGTTACGATTGGGAATGTTGAAAACATCAAACCTAAATTTAACAAAGTGGTAGATGAAGATAATAAGCAAACTTCAAAAGATGGTTTTTTCTCTAATCAAAATACTGTTGAAAATAATCTAACAAAAAATTCATTCATTTTTCAAAGACAAAAACCTCAAAGAACATGGGTTAAAAAATCAAATATTTCAAAAGAGGTTGAAACGCAATTGGAAGTCAAATCACAAAATGTGAAAATAAATTCAAAATAATTTAAGGATCAAATTGACAATTTTTCGAAAGAACACAGAGTTTCAAAGAGACAGGCAAGAAAGAAAATCGTTTGGCAAATTGTTGAGTCTCGAAAGAAACAAAATGGTTCCCAAAAGAAAAGAACTGAAAAGAAAATGCTTGAAAAGGCTAAGGCAATGTCTTCATCAAGTTCAGTTATAAAGAAAAATCCCGCTCTGTCTAAAAAGCATTTGTCTCAATCAACTTCACATACTGACGTTTCAAAAATCAAAAAATCAAGAAACTAAGTTTTTGTCACGAACTCAAAATCACCCATCTCATGAAAAGAAATTTTCAAATTAGACAAATTCAACATATTTAAGGAGGCCCCATTCTCATAATCAAACAAGGTATTTCAATAATGGTTTTTCAAAATCATTTCCACCTAAAACCAATTCATTCTCATTAAAGAAATCTCAACAGTGTTTTGAGTTAAAGGTTGAAACAAAAAAGGTTGATACAGTTCACTCAAAACAAAATGTCAAATTTACACCATAATAACCAAAATTTTCCAATCCCCCAACAAAACAAGTTTTTAAAGTGTCGTATACCATGGGAAGATCAAATGTGCAAAATATCGATCATTGGCTTGAAGGAAAAGGCAAGTCTTATCAAATAGGAAAATACTCTCAACAACAAATCAGAAATTTTTATGAAGAGTATTTGAATGAAATGTCGAATGTCAGTTCATCATCTAAAGACTCGACATTTTCAGTTAAGGCATGGCGCCCTGTTTCGAAATAAAAGGTAACAAAGTCACAATCTGAAAAGCCAAAGGTGAACGTCGGTGAAAGTCCTAAACTTTTGAAATATTATATATCTGAGCCTTTACCAAATGAAGTGGACTTAATTGATAGAGGTAAATCAAAAGTTCGTAATTGGATTTTAGGATCATCATTCATAATGTGTTTCAAACTAATCACAAAGGACCCAAACAACCTTGGGTACCTAAAATTTTCCACTGATTTCAGGTTTTATGTGACAAGCAATATGGTGAAGAATGGTATATCGATAGTGGTTTCTCTCGTCACATGATTGGAAAGAAAGAGAATTTACATGATTATCGTAGTTTGGAAAATGCCGGTGTTGTGAAGTTTGGTAATAATCAAAAGTGTCAAGTCAAGGGAAATTGTAAGGTTACAAATGGGAAGTTTATTGTAAATCTAGTTGCTTATGTCGAAGGTCTTAAACGTAATTTGATTGGTATTTCACAACTTGTTGTAGGCACTGGAAATCAAGTTGTGTTTAATGAAGAAGGAAGCATTATTTCGAATGTCCATACAAAAGAAGTTTTGCTCAAATCCAAAAGAAAAAGAGACATGTTCACTCTTGACATAAAGCATATTGTTGTTGTTCCCTCAGTATGTTTACTTTCAAAAACTTCAACAGATGTTAGTTGGTTGTGGCATCGACGTCTATCTCACTTGAACTTTCAAAATCTTAATAAATTAGTGGTAAATGATCTTGTTCGAGGCTTACCTGTATTAAAATTTGATAATGATACTTTGTGTGCAGCTTGCAAACAAGGGAAACAACATCGACAAGGACATTCCATTATGATCGATTCAAAAATTATTGAACCATTGGAACTTTTTCATATTGATCTTTGTGGACCATTGACAGTTGAAACTCTCAACAAGAAACGGTACATTTTAGTCATAGTTGATGAATTTTCGCGATTTACTTGGGCTTACTTTTTCAGGTTAAAATCAGAAGTTGCTCAAATAATGATTGATTTTATCAAAAAGACGGAAACAAGCTTCAAGAAGAAAGTTCGAAAAATCAAGAGTTATAATGGTTCCTAATTTAAGAACAATGCTTTTGATTCGTTTTTAACAGACAAAGGAATTTTGCATAATTTTTCTTCACCCTATACACCTCAACAGAATGGGGTTGTTGAAAGGCGAAATCATTCTCTTTGTGAAGCTGCAAGAACGATGGTCACATATGCAAATCTTCCTCAATATCTTTGGCCTGAAGCAATTTCTACTTCATGTTTTACACAAAATAGATCATTCATTCATCGACGATTCAACATTACTCCTTATGAAATTATCAATAACCGAAAACCTAATGTCAAATTCTTTCATGATTTTGGTTGCAAGTGTTTATCATGAATCTCAAGGATAATCTTTCAAAGTTTCAATCTAAAGCTGACGGAGGGATTTTCTTGGGTTATTCTCATAATTTGGTTGCATATCGAGTATTGAATAGATAAACAAGGAAAATTGAAGAAACTGTAACACTCAATTCTTGGTATGTCTTTAATTAGAGTATTTATTATGTATTTCTCTGGGACTCGACGAGTTGGAGGACCAACTCGTCGACTAGAGTCGTGATCTGCGGGAAGTTTAAATAGTCTACTCGACGAGTCGGGAGACTGACTCGACGAGTAGACGCTATTTGAGTAAAACCCTAAATTGAGGGTTTACACCCTATTTAAACACATTATTATCCCTCAAATCATCCCCCATCATCCAGAGCAAACCCTAACTCGAAACACTTGCCTTGTTTGAGTGTTCTAAGGTCATTTTGCGCAATTTGGTGGTTTGTGAAGCTTAAGAAGAGGAAAGGAGCATGGGAGTTCAAGTGGGAGCTTGGAGATCCAGAGATTGTGTTCCATTTCCAGCTCATTTAACGTAAAAAACTCCTATCTTGATCTTCCATGTAAATAACCATCTTTAGGGCTTGGATCTTTGTATATTTAGGGCTTTCTAAGCCATTTTCGGGTTGTGAAGTGTAATACGAAGTTATGACTTCATATATGGGGCCATTGGGGGTCTTTATGGCATAACGATGTCAACTTTTTTGGCATAAGAACCCCATGCATCTTATATACCATCTTTTATGACTTTTTCAGCCAAAGATCCCATGCAAGTGCACAAACCTTGAGACTTTACATGTAAAATGGACATTAGGAGGCCAAATCTATAGTTTTAAGATGTTAAAACCCATTTAAATAGACTGTATAGTAATGGTCAAGGATGGACTCGCAGAGTTGTCCTTTAGACTCGGCGAGTCGGGGTATAATGACCACCAATCCCTTCTTTCGAAGGACCAGATAATAATGTGGAAGGTTCCCCAGTTGTTTAGGCTCTTAAGGGACCTGGGAATCATAGGACTCGACGAGTGCTAGAACACACTCGGTGAGTCCAAGGAAATCTCCCAATCTTTGAAGATAGACTCGATGAGTTGTTCTTATAACTCGTCGAGTCATAGACTGGACGCATTCATGTGCTGAAGATGAACTCGACGAGTTCAAGGAAGAACTCTCCAAGTCGGTTGAAGATTGACTGAAGTGTTGTTGAAGGTTAACTGTTCGAGCTCTTGCTAGACTCGATGAGTGGGGATGGGTTTGTAGTATTATGTGGACGAGGGGACTCGGCGAGTTGGCGGACCAACTCGTCGAGTCATGTCAACCAAAGAGTTGACTTGACCCGGTTTTGACTTTGACTTTGACTTTGATTTGGATTCAAGTTGACCCTTGAAGGGGTTGTGGGTACAAATTGATGACTTAGAAAGGTTTTCGTGTAAAGACTGAGGAGTCGAGTAGAGCTGACTTTCACACCGAGGACAGTGCAGACGCTACACGACATCGAGGTGAGTTACCTTCTAGTATGGGTGGGTTTTAGGCCACAATGGAGGCCCACCAACAAGAGTAATTGGTAGATAATTGTCTTTGTGATAATTATCTTAGTATGATTATGTGACATTTTTATGAGATATGCTTATGTGATATGCTCTGTGAGTTAGTGGTAGTAGCAGGGAATAGCTTTTCCCTGACTTGGCCATTAGGACCAAAGGGTAGGTCAGTACCCCATATATGCATGACCGTATGATTATATTTAGTTATTGTATAATAGAGGTAGGGGTGAAATAGTCCCCGATACCGGTTGAGATAGACCAGAGTTTTTCGGCACCACAGAACGGCCTGACATGGGTAGGTTAGCACCCCAAAATGGCTTGACATGGGTAGGTCAGTACCCCAGAATGGCTTGACATGGTAGGTCGGGCACCCCAGAATTGACTGACAGTATGTACACTATGTGATTTTATGGTATGTGGTATGATAGGGGAACTCATTAAGCTTTGTGCTTACGGTTTCAGTTTTGGTTTCAGGTACCTCTTCATCCAAGGGGAATGAGTTGGCGGCGTAGCAGCGCATCACACACACACATTTGATTTCCACATTGAGTTTTCTGGGATTGTACTCTGATTTATACTACTGTTCAATGTTGTGATTTTTAGACTTATTGATGATGGTTTATGGGTTGATATGATATTGAAAATGTTTTTAGTAAACGTATATATAATTTACTTAATTACAAATGAAATTTTTGGACTCGAAAATTGGGATGTTACAAGTTGGTATCAGAGCCTTGGTTTGAGGGATTCAGAAACACCCTCGGGGGGGGGGGGGGGGTGAACTCAAACCAAGGGCTTGAAAGATTTTTTTTACAAGGGAATAGTGTTTTTTCTTAAATATAAATTAACGAGTTTCGAGAAAGAACGAGGTGTGTGATGCGTGCGACCGGCCGAGCTAAAATAAGTTTTCCCCATGATGCCCATACTTGTTATGTGTTTATAAGAACTGCATGCTAGATTAGGGCTAAGGATCTAGGAGGATGCCTTGTATGCCTGTTATGTGTTTATGAGAACTGCATGCTAAATTAAGGCTAAGGATCTAGGAGGATGCCTTGTATGCCTTTTATGTGTTTATGAAAACTGCATGCTAGATTAGGGCTAAGGATCTAGGAAGGATGCCATGTATGCCTGCTATAGGAGCTCATTGAACCGTATGTTAGAGCTGTTAGTTAGCAGTGAGATAGTCTAATTAGGTTATGCTCGATTTGGCTACTCAATGCACGAATTTCTTGCTTTGTGCTAAATGGGTTCTGGCTAACTTTAACTAAATAGTAAGCGAATATGTAACAGTATTCGCGAGGTAGTTAGGGAAAGGGGGTAGGGACCCCTAGTGCAGCTAATGGCGGAGAGTAGGTCGGAGGGTGCCTTAGGAAAACCTAGGATGAGATTAGTTTGAGATGGGTAATGGTTAAGGGACTTGGTGAAGTTGAGGTAATCCATGAGGAAAGTACAAATAGATGTGGAAGGTAGTATGGGCCTGTACTACTGAAAGCAGAGGATTCGTACTCAAGTCAAGGAGGGCCAAGATAGAACCAAGAAACTTGGGGAGTGTGTGAGACCTCTCAAAAGTATGTATGATCCTGACATATACGTGTTTTATTTTCAGTATGGTGGTCACACGACATGGAGCAGGAGGTTCAGGATCTGGATCAGGATCAGGATAAGGCTCGGCTGCAGGGCCCGAGCAGGTCGATGACGGGTTACGCGAGTTTATCGCGTCTGAGATCATAAGAGGTATCCTTGAGGCAACCCCAGTTATTATCGGGTCAATCAAGGAAGGGATTGTTGAGCTGATAAAGGATTGCCTCTGAGCATTCAGGAGTGACTTGGCGTCCAGCCAGTCGGGTACACGCACACTGTCATTTAAGGACTTTCGAGGGAGTGGCGTGCCAGACATTCATTGGGAAAAAGACCCCATTGCAGCCAGGAGATGGATTGCGGATATCGAGTCTGCATAGTTGACGAGCTTCTGCCCGGAGGGGTCGAAGGTCTGCTTTGTTGCGGGTTGTTTGACGGACAGAGCTAGAGATTGGTAGGAGTCAGTCGGTGACTCGCTGGGAGCCCTAGCCATGGAGGCTATGACTTGGTCAGACTTTGTGACCAGGTTTAGGGCGGAGTTTGCGCCAGCTGTGGAGCTTCAGCAGCTGGCCAGAGAGTTTCTGGATATGAGACAGACTACGGAGTCAGTGGCGGAGATCACCGCCAAGTGCAGGGAGAGGGCCTTGTTGGTACCTCAGTATGCTGGGGATGAGGAGATGCGGAAGACCCGCTACCATGACATGTTGAGGGGCGACATTTGGGAGCATGTCAGCTATTCAGCCTACCCGACCTTAGAGTACATGATGGCCAGGGTGCGGGAGAGGGATATTGATTTGGAGCACCTCAGGAAGAGGAAGGAGGAGACTGAGCAGGTTACAGGGGTTTTGGGGAAGAAACCCAAGGGATTCGAATTCAGGTCGAAGGGCCAGCCGGGCCAGAGCCGCTGTAGGAAATGCAGCAGGCCGCATGAGGGATCTTGTAGAGCAGAATTATTAGGCTGCTACAAGTGCGGCAAGACGGGGCACTTTGGCAGGGATTGTACTGCCCCCGCCCCCACAGTTTAGACATCAAACCTGATTTGCTTCCAATGCAATCAGAGGGTACATAAGAAGGCCAACTGCCCTATATTGTCAACAGTATCAGCAGCAGCGCCAGTGGTGGCGCCGACTCCAGCTACAACACGAGTTGTGGATGGCCGAAGGTCAAGGCAGAGGCTCTAGTGGTGCGGAGCCGAGCGTTTCAGTTGACAGCCGAGGAGGCACGCGCCGCACCTGATGTGGTGGCGTGTATGATTTATTCTCTCTAATCTTTTTATGTTATGTCGTTGTGATTTTGATATGTGATACGTATGTTCTGTTTAGGGTCGTCCCATGTGAACGGTATCGAAGTTTAGGTGTTGTTTGATTCGGGTGCTACCCGATCGTTTGTCTTTCTTGCACTTGGCAAGAAGTTTCCTGAGTCCTCAGCACGTTGGATTTCCCTCTAGAGGTCAAGATTGCGGACGATCGGTCAGTGCGGTCATCAGAGGTTTTCAAGGATTGTGTTTTGAGATTGTTCGAGGAGCGTTACCTGGTAGACTTGGTTCCCATACCATTGCGGGGGAACAAGGTTATTATAGGTATGGATTGGCTAAGCCCCAATGGGGCGGTGATTGACTGCGCGAAGTAGTTGATGTAGATCAGAACCCCAAGTGGGGGACAACTAGTGATTCAGGGCGAGAGGCCATAGCGAGGACTAACCTTATGTTCAGCAGCGAGGGCTAGGCGCTACCTTCAGCGGGGTTGTGCGGGATATGTTGCCTATGTTGTGGATACCCGGGAGGCGGGTAACGCGGCAGTGGGCAATGTGCCAGTAGTACGAGAGTTCGCTGATATATTCCCCGAGGAGTTGCCTGGGATACCTCCGGAGAGGCAGGTAGAGTTCAAGATCAACCTAGTCCCAGGTGCGGCTCCGATAGCCAAGGCACCGTATCAGTTGGCTCCTCCTGAGAGGCAGGAGTTGTCTACACAGCTGCAGGAGCTGTTAGACAAAGGATTCATTAGACCGACCAGTTCACCCTGGGGAGCCCCGATTTTATTTGTAAAGTAGAAGGACGGGTCGTATTGGATGTGTATAGATTATCGGGAGCTGAATAAGGTAACAGTGAAGAACCGTTACCCACTCCCGAGGATTGATTACCTCTTTGACCAGCTAAAGGGAGCATCTTGGTTCTCCAAGATTGATTTGAGTTTAGGTTTATCATCAGATGAGGGTCAGAGAGGAGGATATGTAGAAGACAGCCTTTCGGACGTCTTATGGTCACTATGAGTTTTTGGTGATGCTTTCGGGCTCACCAACGCTCCTGCCGCGTTCATGGATCTCATGAACCGTGTGTCCAGGCCAATGTTGGATAGGTCTATGATAGTTTTCATTGACGACATCTTGGTTTATTCCAAGACACGAGAGCAACATGATGAGCACTTGCGGGAGGTTCTGGATATATTGAGGAGGGAGAGCTTGTATTCTAAGTTCTCCAAGTGTAAGTTTTGGTTGCGCGAGGTATAGTTTCTTGGGCACCTCGTCAACCAGAACGGGATTTCGGTTGACCCGGCCAAGGTGGAGGTCGTGATGAGATGAGAGGTTCCGAGGTCTCCATCTGAGATTCGGAGCTTTCTGGGACTGGCAGGCTATTATCGGAGATTCATTTAGGATTTCTCCAAGATAGTCGTGCCCTTGACCCTTGCTGATGAGGAAAGTCGTGGTCTTTCGCTAAGGGCCTGAGCAGCAGGCCGCGTTTGAGACGTTGAGACAGATATTGTGCAAGGCGCCAATCGTAGCCCTGCTGGAGTGCGTGGAGGATTTTGTAGTATATTGCAATGCGTCCATCTCAGGTTTGGGCGCGATATTGATGTAGAGAGGGCATGTTATCGCTTACGCTTCGAGGCAGCTGAAGCCTCACAAGGCGAACTATTCGACGCATGATTTGGAGCTGGGGTCCGTTGTTTTCGCCAACAAGATTTGGCGCCATTACCTCTATGGGGTTCATTGTACTATTTACACAGACCATAAGAGCCTGAGGTATCTCATGGATCAGCCAAATCTGAATATGAGGCAGCGTTGGTGGCTTGATGTGGTAAAGGATTATGATTGTGAGATCCTCTACCACCCGGAGAAGGCCAATGTCATGGCCGACGCGCTTAGCCGCAAGGCAGCGCCGATCAGGGATATCTGCATGAGGATGACAGTTGTGACTCCGCTGTTGGAGCAGATTCGGGAGGCCCAGCAGGAGGCCATGAAGGAGGAGCATCGGAAGAGCGAGCGTATTATGGGTCAGGTTTCCTCCTCCGACTATGATAGCCGGGGATTGTTGACTCTTCACTTTAGGGTGTGGGTTCCATATCATGGTGGTGTGGGTCAGGTATTGATGGAGGAGGCACAAAAATTTAGGTTCTCTACCCATCCCGGAGCGACAAAGATGTACATAGATCGTCGTCTTGATTTTTGGTGGCCCTGTATGAAGAGGGACGTAGCTTGGTTTGTGGAGAGGTGCCTAAGCTGTAGGAAGGTCAAGGTTGAGCACCAGAGACCTCACAGCAAGGTCCAGCCATTGGATATCCCGCTGTGGAAATGGGAAGATATTACTATGGATTTTATCATGAAGCTTCCCAGGACTGCGCGGGGGTTAGATTCGATTTAGTTCATCGTTAATCGATTGACTAAGAGCGCCCATTTCATTCCGATTCAGGAGATCATTTCAGCCGAGAAGTTGGCCGACATCTATATCAGGGAGGTAGTGGTGCGGCATGGGGTGCCAGTTTTAGTGATTTCCAACAGGGATGTACGGTTCACTTCCAGATTTTGGAAGAAGTTTCATGATGAGTTGGGTACTCGTCTGCACTTTAGCACCACCTTTCACCCGCAAACGGATGGTCAGAGCGAGCGGACCATCCAAACTCTAGAGGATATGTTGCGGGAATGTGTTTTATATTTTGGAGATAGTTGGGATACTTACCTTCCGTTGGCGGAGTTCTCCTATAATAATAGCTAACATGCAAGTATCGACCATCCTCCCTTCGAGATGTTGTATGGGAGGAAGTGCAGGACCCCGATATGCTGGGGTAAGGTTGGTCAGAGGGTTATGGGGAGTACCGAGGTGGTTCTCAAGACGACAGAGAGGATCCAACAAGTTCGGAGCAAGCTTCAGACTACTTAGAGTCGGCAAAAAAGTTATGCCGACAAGCATCGATCGGACCTGGAGTTCCAGGTCGGGGATATGGTGCTCTTGAAAGTGTCACTTCGGAAGGGTGTCATTCGATTCAGGAAGCAGGGCAAGCTGGGCTCCAGGTATATTGGACCCTTCAGGGTTATAGCCCAGGTGGGCAAGGTGGCATATATGATGGATCTGCCAGCCGAACTCAGTTAGATACATAACACTTTTCACGTCTCCCAGTTGCGGAAGTGTCTGGTGGACAATTCGGCAATAGTGCCATTAGAGGATATTCAGGTGGATGACAGCCTGAATTTCATCAAACGGCCAGTGGCAATCCTTGACAGGAAATCGAAGGATATGAGCAACAAGAGAGTGGAGCTGGTTAAGGTGCTGTGGCGGCACTACAAGGGCTCGGAATGCACCTGGGAGCCGGAGGACGAGATGAGGGAGCATTACCTCGAGCTTTTCTAGGACCGAGCAGCAGACTTCGAGGACTAAGTCTAAGATAAGTGAGGGAGATTTGTAACACCCGATTCCTAGTATGTCTTTCATTCAAGTATTTATTATATTTTTCTCTAGGACTCGGCGAGTTGGAGGCCCAACTCGTCAAGTAGAGTCGTGATCCGCAGGAAGTTTAAGTAGTCTACTCGACGAGTCGGGAGACCGACTTTACGAGTAGACTCCGACTTGATGAGTAGACGTTGTTTGAGTAAAACCCTGAATTGAGGGTTTGCACCCTATTTAAACACATTATAACCCCTCAAATCAGCCCCCATTGTCCAGAGCAAACCCTAACTCGAAACCCTAGCCTTGTTTGAGTGTTCTGAGGTCATTTTGTGCATTTTGGTGGTTTGTGAAGCTTGAGAAGACAAAAGGAGATTGGGAGTTCAAGTGGGAGCTTGGAGATCCAGAGATTGTGTTCCATTTCCAACTTATTTAAGGTAAAAAACTCCTATCTTGATCTTCCATGTAAATAATCATCTTTAGGGCTTGGATCTTGGTATATTTAGGGCTTTCAAAGCCATTTTCGGGTTGTGAAGTGTAATACGAAGATTTGAGTTCAGATCTGGGGCCATTGGGGGTCTTTATGGCATAAAGATGCCAACATTGTTGCCATAAGCACCCCATGCATCTTGTAGACCATCTTTTATGGATTTTTGAACCAAAGATCCCATGCATGTGCACCAAGCTTGAGACTTTACGTGTAAAATTGACATTAGGAGGCTAGATCTATAGTTTTGAGGTGTTAAAACCCATTTAAATCGACTGTATAGTAATGGTCAATGATGAACTTGACGTGTTCAAGGAAGAACTCGCCGAGTCGGTTGAAGGTTAACTAAAGTGTTATTGAAGTTTAACTCGTCGAGCTCTTGCTATACTCGATAAGTGGGGATGGGTTTGTAGTATTATGTGGATGAGGGGACTCAATGAGTTGGCAGACCAACTTGGCGGGTCTAGTCAACCAAAGAGTTCACTTAACCAGGGTTTGACTTTGACTTTGACTTTGATTTGGATTCAAGTTGACCCTTGAAGGGGTTGTGGGTACTAGTTGATAACTTAGAAGGGTTTTCATGTAGGGTTTGCACCCTATTTAAACACATTATAACCCCTCAAATCAGCCCCCATTGTCCAGAGCAAACCCTAACTCGAAACCCTAGCCTTGTTTGAGTGTTCTGAGGTCATTTTGTGCATTTTGGTGGTTTGTGAAGCTTGAGAAGACGAAAGGAGCTTGGGAGTTCAAGTGGGAGCTTGGAGATCCAGAGATTGTGTTCCATTTCCAACTTATTTAAGGTAAAAAGCTCCTATCTTGATCTTCCATGTAAATAATCATCTTTAGGGCTTGGATCTTGGTATATTTAGGGCTTTCAAAGCCATTTTTGAGTTGTGAAGTGTAATACGAAGATTTGACTTCAGATCTGGGGCCATTGGGGGTCTTTATGGCATAAAGATGCCAACTTTGTTGCCATAAGCACCCCATGCATCTTGTAGACCATCTTTTATGGATTTTTGAACCAAAGATCCTATGCATGTGCACCAAGCTTGAGACTTTACGTGTAAAATTGACATTAGGAGGCTAGATCTATAGTTTTGAGGTGTTAAAACCCATTTAAATCGACTGTATAGTAATGGTCAATGATGGACTCGGCGAGTCAGGGTATAATGACCACCATATCCCTTCTGTCAAAGGACCAGATGATAGTGTGGAAGGTTCCCCAGATGTTTAGGCTCTTAAGGGACCTGGGAATCATGGGAATCGACGACTACTAGAACACACTCGGCGAGTCCAAGGCAATCTCCCAGTCTTTGAAGATGGACTCAACGAGATGTTCTTACAACTTGGCGAGTCATAAATTGGACGCATTCATGTGCTGAAGATGAACTCGACGTGTTCAAGGAAGAACTCGCTGAGTCGGTTGAAGGTTAACTAAAGTGTTATTGAAGTTTAACTCGTCGAGCTCTAGCTAGACTCAATAAGTGGGGATGGGTTTGTAGTATTATGTGGATGAGGGGACTCGGTGAGTTGGCGGACCAACTTGGCGGGTCTAGTCAACCAAAGAGTTCACTTAACCAGGGTTTGACTTTGACTTTGACTTTGATTTGGATTCAAGTTGACCCTTGAAGGGGTTGTGGGTACTAGTTGATAACTTAGAAGGGTTTTCATGTAGGGATTGAGGAGTTGAGGAGAGCTGACTTTCATACCGAGGACAGTGCAGACGCTGCACGATATCGAGGTGAGTTACCTTCCTGTAGGGGTGGGTCTAAGGCCACAATGCCGGCCCACCAACAAGAGTAATTGGTAGATAATTGTCTTTGTGATAATTATCTTGGTATGCTTATGTGATATGTTTATGAGATATGCTTATGAGATATGCTTATGAGATATGCTTATGTGATATGCTATGTGAGTTAGTGGTAGTAGCAGGGAATAGCTTTTCCCTAACTTGGTCGTTAGGACCGAAGGGTAGATCAATATCCCAGATATGCCTGACCGTATGATTATATTTTGTTATTGTATGATAGAGGTAGGGGTGAAATAGTCCCCGATGTCGGTTGAGATAGACCGGAGGGTAGTCGGCACCCCAAAACGGCCTGACATGGGTAGGTCAGCACCCCAGAATGGCTTGACATGGGTAGGTCAGCACGCCAGAATGGCTTGCATGGTTAGGTCGGGCATCCCAGAATTGCCCGACAGTATGTATGCTATGTGATTGTATGGTATGTGGTATGATGGGGGAATTCACTAAGTTTTGTGCTTACAGTTTCAGTTTTGGTTTCAGGTACCTCTTCATCCCAGGGAAAGGAGTCGGCGGCGTAGTAGCGCATCACATACACACACATTTGATTACCGCATTGAGTTTTCTAGGATTGTACTCTGATTTATACTACTGTTCGATGTTGTGATTTTAAGACTTATTTATGATGGTTTATGGGTTGATATGATATTGACAATGTTTTTAGTAAATGAATATATAATTTACTTATAAATGAAATTTTTGGACTCGAAAATTGGGATGTTACAGAAACATTCAATCTTATGTTCGATGATTATTATATCAAACAAGTTGAAAAGTGTTTTGAACAAAAACCAATAATTAGTGAATCAAAAGATGAATCTAAAAGTATTAATTTGTTTGATTTTGATTGTGATTTTATTTTTGGTGTTCCAGATAGGGTTGCAGATGCTAAAATCAACGCTCAAGATAATCAACTTCCAGAATCATCAAAGCATTCTGATTGTTCGACATTTACTCAAGATGCAGTTGATGAAAACTCGACATCACCATCTTCTGGAAATAGCGAAAGTATGCCCAATGATCAAGTGGAGGGGGAGCACTTGCATTCGAATTCTCATATTGATGGGGAGCATTCTTTCGAGGGGGAGAATGGGAGAATGGATGATGATATTGATGGGGAGCAACCTGAAAATGGAGTTGTTGAGGGGGAGCAAAATGTGTCGAATAATAATCAATATGAAATTTTTCATGATTTAAACGATAAATATTATGTTGCAGGTTCAGAGAATGAAGAAATGTTCGAAGATGCACCATTGGATTTTGAAGTAGCATATCCTCCATTGGAGAAATGGATAAGAAATCATCTAAAAGAACAAGTGCTTGGAAATCCACACGATGGTGTGTTAACAAGAGCTCAACTTTGTGCAAAGAATGAGGTTCTTCATGCTTATCAAGAGTTTTTCATGTTTAATGTCTTTATTTAGAAAATAGAACCAAAATCAAATAAGGCTGCAATGGAACACTCAGATTGGGTTGTTGCAATGCAATCTGAGTTGTCTGAATTCGAAAGAAACAAGGTTTGGCGATTAATTCCTAAACCAAAAGATATTTTGATTGTTGGGTTACAATGGATTTTCAAAAATAAAATAGAAAAAGATGGTAATATTGTTCAAAATATGGCTAGGCTTGTAGTTAAATGTTATTTTCAATAAGAAGATATCGAATATGAGGAAACCTTTGCTACTGTCGCAAGACTTGAAGCCATTTGAATATTTTTGGCCTATGCAGCACACAAGGATTTTGATGTCTGTCAGATGTGTCACACCCCAAAACCTATGGAACGGCGGAAACGTTTTGGGGTAGAGGATGTCATGAGCAGTATCACAACAATACAAAGTAGTAAACAAGCAACAACATCATCCATTGCATTAATAATATAATTCCATACAAGTGTGTTCTGTCAAGTTATATAGACACGAAAAACAATATACATCAAAAATATAAGATGAGTCTTGAACGAGCTCCATCTTCACAAAACCTGGCTCTGGTACCTGTCTACTGGTGACCTGAGAATTCAAGTTATTTTGAAAGAGTTTATCAGCTTTAAAGCTGGTGAGATCATAAGTATATTAGTGTCTGCTTGTATGAAAGCATTTGTAAGATGTTTTGTAAGATGTACTGAGTATGTTTGTAAAAGTTTTGTATTTGTTTAAACTCTCCTAGAAAACCCTATTTTTTCTACTAAAAGTAGCCTTCTACCAAGGCATCTAGTATCTGTGTGTGTGTCTCTTGTAAGAGTGTGTATTTTCCCAAACTCGACTATCATTAACCAAAAATATAGTTTCTACATTACCATGCATCGTGTGAATGTTCACGAAGTGAATGTAATGGGAATAACATTATAGTACTGTAGTGTTGTATTAAGTAACTACTGCTGTACTAACTACCTTAAGCCAATTGTTATTTAAGGTACCATGTGATCGGCCTGTATCTTGCTACCGACTCAATAGTAAAACGACGATGTAAGACGCCGTAAGAAATGGCGTTTGGCACCCGTAGACTTGCAAGTCCCACTGTAGGGAGTAGCAAGGGGTAGGATAGTCAATCCAGTATAGATCTATACACAAACTCATACGCTCCCCAATTAAGGAGATTCTGATACAAAAGCAGTCATGGCAGGTAGTGCCATGCCCCGTTTAATGGCTCACATAAATGTATAAATGTATATGTAATGTATTTGTGTGCTAGCTGTATTGTGTGTTCTTTCTCTGTCTAGCATGTATGTTTGTTTCTCATCATAGTGTCTATTGTTTGTTTCTCATCATAGTATTATGTTTGTTTCTCATCACTCTTTATCTATTGACTCATGTATGAACTGACTCATTGTATGTTTCATTGTTCTAGTATTAGTATTAGTATCTTCCTTAACTACTCCTATAGTAGTTTACCAGTAATGTATGAACATGTTTGTATACCTTTGCTACCCAAAGGTATGGATCTAAAGGAAAGAACTTTTATGACTATATACGTATACAGGATATAAAATAATATTTAAACTACCTTCGTACGGATAACCGATGCCCTAAAGCCACATCCAAACAAGGAAAAGGAATTAAAGAGGGCTAGCCTTCCTAAGTCCTTCAAACATTACTTATATAACTATACATATATAAGTATGCATTTGACAATATATAAGTATAAAATAGTTTAAGTAAAGGTATTTGACAAGTAAAAGAGTTTGTGAAACAGTTTGAGGTAAAACAGCTCGGTAAACAGCTTGAAAAGTAAGAAAACCACTTGTTTGGTAGTTATTAATCACATGTGCTTGATATAATAACTATAATTATTCAACTTGTATCCCCCCAAAAAAGCATTTAAAAACATTTAAAAGGTTAATGAAGGGGTATGAACTCACCTGTAGTGAGTGGTATTGATGAACTGAAGAACCATGATTGCTAGGTGTCAAGTGGAGACTTGAGCACACACAAGGATACTGGTTAAAATATAATGACACATATATGTATCCAATTAGTCTTTAAACAACTAAACAACAAAGTTATGACATATTTGGACATGCTAAACATCTTATGTAAGTGTTATAAGTCCCAAAGATTGCACCTAAGTGTTGTAGGACATTGCTATTGAGTTTAGGGTTCAAGGAAACCCCCTTAAATGAGTTTACGGTTTTGTAACCATCACTCATTGAGTTTACGGTTGTAGACTCATGAGTTTACAGTCATAAACTCATACTCCTATGACCCATTTTTGTTTTGAAGCCCTACAAGTCCTTTAGAAGCATTTCTACTTGATGGTTAAGCATTTTGGAAGAGATTAGGGCACCATTTCCCTCCTTTGAGGAGTTTACGGCCCTAAGACCCTTTATTTTTGGATTTACTACCGTAAAATCTTATGGAATATCGTATTTTGATGTTTTCAAGTCCTAAACATATTAAGGAATGATTCTAGACTAGTTTCCAAAGCTTGTGAAGGGACTAGGGTCACTTTGGCCCCTAAATTAGGGTTTACGGTCCAAGGTGTTCTTGGACTGTAAACACATTTGATCTTGGTGTTTCCTTGTGTTTTCTTGATGTAATGAAGTGTAACAAGCTTTACAATACACTAGGGTAGGAGTACTTACTATTTAGAAGCTTGAAAATGTACCAAAAGGCCAAGAACACTAGTGTGTGTTCTTGGTGAAACTTGAAGAATCAACCTTTTGGAAAGATTTCATGGATAGAAGTGTGTTAAACCACTAGATTAATTGATATACTAACTTGAAATGGCTAGAAACACTTATTAGATGAAGATCTTGAACAACCTCCAGGTTTTATCAATGAAGAATTTCCTAATCATTGTTATATTTTAGATAAATCTCTATATGTGTTAAAACAAACACTAAGAGCATGCTATGATATTCTTACCTCTTTTTTAAAATAATCAAAATTTAAAAAAGGATCAGTGGATCCCACACTCTTTCGAAAGAAAGTTGGGGATCATCTTGTGCTTCTTCATATATATGTTGATGATATTATTTTTGGCTCGACGGACTCTGCTTTGTCTAGAGATTTCGAAAATCAGATGAAAAGTCAATTTGAGATGAGCATGATGGGAAAAATAAACAACTTTCTAGGATTTAATATACGTCAATATAGAGAAGGAATTTTTACAAATCAAGAAAAATATACAAAGAATTTGATTGAAAATTTTGGCTTGACGAATAGCACGAAATTACGAGTACCAATGGTAGTTGGAACAAGGATCCCACCTTCGTTAGATAAACCAACTGTGGATCTTACTTTATACAGAAGCATGATATGTTCATTACTTTACGTTACGACAAGTTGAACTGACGTTATGTTGTCTGTTTGTAATCGTGCTAGATATCAATCGACTCCAAGAGAACCACATTTAACAGCAGTGAAGAATATTTTTTGATATCTCAAATGCTCAATTTCATTAGGATTGTGGTATCCTTCGAAAACAAGATTCTTCATACAAGCATTTTCCAATGCTGATTTAGGGGGTTGGAATCTTGATAGAAAAAGCATAAGTGGCGGATGTCAACTATTAGATGGGAAGTTAGTAAGCTGGCAGTCGAAGAAGCAAACATCTGTTTCGATTTCCACTATAGAAGCATAGTATGTTGCTGCTGCAGCTTGCACTTCACGAATCATATGGATACCAAGCCAACTGCGTGATTATGCAATCAACATGAAGAAAACTCCGTTGGATTACGATTCACAAAGTGTCATATGAATTTGTCATAGTCCTGTGCAACATTCAAAACCTAATCGCATTGCTCTTCGCTATCACTTTATAAAAGATCATGTTGAGGATGGCAATATCAAAGTTCACTTTGTTAAAACCACTGATCAACTTGCTGATATTTTCACAAAGCCATTAGATGAAAAATCATTCGAGAGAATTTTGGGGGGTCTTGGAATGATTGAAGGAAATTCAGTTCCTGGATTGATTTCGAAAGAATGATAAGAGAATAAGGTGCAAAAGTGTCAATTCAGAGGTGTTGAATGTTTGCTTAGAGGAAAAAGTTACTGTTCATATTCAACGCTTCGACATGCTTCGCTTTCGACATTATGTACACATCGCTTAATCACAAATTATCGTGAGTTTTGTACAAAAATATTCCGTTACTTTTATGTCGAAAAATCAAAAAGACTAAAAAGATTTTATTTTTGTTTTGTCTTTTAATTTTCGAAAACTCAAAAAGACCAAAATGATTTTTTTTGTTTTGTCTTTCAGTTTTGGAAAACTCAAAAAGATCAAAAAGTTTTTATTTTTGTTTTGTCTTTCAATTTTCGAAAACTCAAAAAGATCAAAAAGATTTTATTTTTGTTTTTTTTTTTTTAATTTTCAAAAAATCAAAAATTACAAAAAGATTTTATCTTTATGTTTAATTTTCGAAAAATCAAAAACTACAAAAAGATTTTCTTGTTTTTGGTGCTTGTATCTTCTTTTCTTAATGCAACTTTTGACAAAGATCATCGATGATTCATGCTTGTAGTTCTAGGGTCAGGTATATTTTTCAAAAAACTTTGCACTAGTTAGGTTTTCCCTAGAAGCATGCGAAACATGTGGTCCTAAGCCTCTTTTGACTCAATGTTTGTTTTCAAAGCCTTAATGAAGTTTTGTAACATCCAAAAACCCAGGTATACCTTGTGAAACTTCATCTTTGAGCTAATGTCTATATTGGTCCTTGTAAAGAAAAGGGTGGTAGACGGGCACGCGGGGCGTAGTGGAGTGTACACTCAGCGTACTCCTGCGTGTGCTTGATCTCGGAGGGCTGCTTAGTATGCCGGGCGTACCAAGGTGTATGCGGGGCGTACCAGGCCATATTGAAACCCTAATATTAAGTGAGTCCCCTATTTAAGGAACGCTATGGCCTCCTTGTGGCCACCATTTCTAGCGACTTAACCTCCCCAAAACCCTAAATCTCGTTCTTGTAGCAAGAGAGTTCCTTTCAGAGCTTGTGGTTGTGTTCTTGAGCATTAGAAGTGGAAAGGAAGTCCTGGAGAAGAAGGAGTTAGAGCCCAAGCTCTTGGATCTGATTTTAGCAGTGAAAGAAGCTTCATTTGGAGGTAAAAAACTCCAAGCTTTCTTACTCTTTTTTTGTGTTCATGTGTGGGGTGTTTTAGAGTTTTTGTCCCCATAGTTTTAGGGTTTTTGTCCCCAAAGTTAATAGGGGTGTTTTATGAGTTGATAAGCCCTTAGAACCCGAGATTTGTCCCTTGTTGGCTTATTCTGTGTTATAGAGCCATAAAAATCTAATCTTGGTCATTAAGAGCTGACCATGCATGAGTTATGAGTCTTTTAAGGAAGGAAATGGCATAACTTGGGGGTTGGTGACCTTTACAGCCATGCGAAGGCCTTTACAGCCATGCAAAGGCTTTCAACATTTGGATTTTTGGATCATTAGAGGGGTAAAATGGTCTTTTAGCCTTCTAAGAGAACATAGGAAGGGTTGGGTCTAGCCTTGAGAGCCGTTATTGACTTGAGATAATTACTTATTGTAATTAGGTGGGAGCTAGGTCATTGTTTGAGTTCGGGGATATCGATCATGTGAGCTACTAGACATCATACGAGGTGAGTCTTGTCACAATACATTACCTTGACTGGTATCTATGTGTAGACCAGAGGGTCCTAGGTGTATGTGTATGTTTGAGATTTATGAGTATTGTGTTATATGTATTCTATGTGTTATATAGACCGGACTGAGGGGTCAAACGAGCTAGACCAGACCGGAAGGTCCAATGAGCTACGAGACTGGAGGGTCCCGCTGAGACACATTGACTGGAGGGTCATACCGTGTTATAGCCTCGAGTGACATTATGTGTTGTATGTGTATTTTGGGGAACACACTAAGCATTTATTCTTACCGTGTATGTGATATGTGTTTCAGGTACTAGCGATGATCGTAGGAAGGCGCCGACATGATCTATACACACTGATAGAGGATTTGTAGTTAACATTCTGGGATATGTTTTATCGTAAAAACATTTGATATACTCGATTTTTGAGATGATTTGTATGAGACATGATTTGTTTGACAAATGAAAAATTGTTTTAAATTTTTACGTTGTTACAAGTTTTCACCACGAAAATTTCTTCTCGATCAGGCAAGCCTAGCCCATTCCAAATAAGCATTAGCCCACACTATATAAATATAAGAGCCCATATTTAATTAGTAATACTTTTGATCTCTAAATTAATCCTAGATTAATTATAGATCAATACTAATTAAATAATATGATCTTATATTAATATATTACAACTTATAATATATTAATAAATCACAACTTATACTATTCTCAAAAGATTATCCATAAATTGTTCGGGTGAAGTGCAACCTAAATGGACCATGTCGGGTCGCGTCAAGTACATACCAAATATAGTTATGGACTTAGACACTATATCCAACATAAATTTTATTTTCGACATCACAGCATCCTAAATTTTGTTTATTTTGCTTCTTATCTTTTTCTTTGGAGCATTGCACTCACGAAATCCTTGAGGTTCTGAGTAATACCAACTCAGGCTGAAGATTTCGAAAGTCTGGAATATGAATTCGTTTCTAAACCCAAAAGCGAAAGAGCCCAACCTCCATTTCGAAGGATTTGGTTCTTATTCACTTTGTACTTACGAACAGATGGCTGATGTAATGGTTTGGCAACTAGTGTGAGTTTTAAGGTTACTTTATCTTAGATGTCATCATTAATGGCTAGTGGTGCGCGTTTCAAAGGGACATATGGCTAAGTCATTAAATGGATCGATTGATATTCAAATCTGGATACATATAAAAAGGGGATTTGGTTTCCATTAACACTTTATGATTTCAAAAATATCTCAGACAATCTTTGCCCTAATTGTTCTCTGTTCATCAAACTTTTCCAAACCCTAACAATGGCTGCAAACCAATCCCTTACCACTAAAGATGTATCTTCTCAACCAATCATGAAGATTCAAAGCACAAAATATCAAGTTGAGAGGGTTGTTTCTCTTTATACAAAAGAACTTCATATGTTGATTGTTGCTTTGAAGCACTCAATATTATCAACAACGATGTTCAGTTCATATGAAGTACCATTGTCTTGGCTTTCTTTAGCAGGCTCAACAACAACTTACAGCAAGACTTTAGATACTGTTACTTTCAACTTGATTAATGATAAGAGGTTTCGTCTGACAAAGAAACTGTTTGTGAAAATTCTTAAACTTCCTAATTCTCCACCGTTCTACAAGGTTTCGACTGAGCAAGTCCTTCTTCATATGTTTAATGAGATAGGTTATCAACCCCCTCTCACCAAGATCAGTGAGTTTAAGAAGTATAGTCTGCCATGTATTTGGAACTTCTTGTTTGGAATTTATCTTCGATGTTTCACATGTCGAAGTTTTGGTCTAGATAAGGGAATATTGGAAGTATATGCAATGGTTGTTGGTATTTACTATGATTTACCAGTGGATTATGCGACTCAAATGTGGAAGGAATTCTTGAAGAGTGTGGAGAATACAAATGTTGTTGATGGGATATCTTGTGCAAGATATTGGAGTCTTATTATTCATTTTGCATATAACAAAGAAGGGATTTTGGAGCCTACTGATGAACCTGTTGTTGAATTCATGAAATATCATTTTCCAAAAACCGTGGAAGATGATGAGGTGTTTCCTAGTACAGCTCGTATTCCTGATGCTATGCTTAAGAAGATAGATCCGGCAAATCCAATTCTTGTGGCTTATTTACAATCCATTAATCCATCTGTAGAAACTGGAATTCTTTTACCCCGTACTAACAAGGGCTTTTCGAAGAAATCAAAGAAGTCCAAGAAAGAGAGTGACGCAGTTCCTTGAAAAGAAGTCCCCAAGAAAATAACTGCTAAGTCACCAAAGAAAGGTTCTGGTGATAAAGGAAAAGTTTCGAAGATTGTTGAAAAGCAAGAAGAAGATCCAAAAGGTGTTCCTTCGAAGGAGTTAGTACCTTCGAAATCAGGAGTGCTTAAGCGGTTAAAGAAGTTATCTCACAAGCCAAATTCATCTTCTGAAGATCAATCTCCTTTAGTTCGAAAAGCTCAACTTAATAGGAGAGGGGTTATTATTCGTGAAGTCCTAGCACCAGTTTCTCCACCCTCAAATAAAAGTTGAGCTGAAGATGTTGCCAAACACATCTCAAAGAAGAGAAAGAAAAGAAAGCTTGTTCTTCAGGAGGATTCGATGGACGAATAGGTTGTCCCAGAAACACCTTTGGGATTGAGTTCACCATCCAAAACATCTACACCAAACAGAACTGATGTTGTTCCACCCGAAGATTTGGTAACCAAGTCATTTACTGAGGAGGTTACAACTTCAGGCATCCCTGCACATATATCTGATACATAAGCAAATGTCATCATGGGTGATGCTGTATCGAATCCTGCTAGTTCTCAAGGTATATCTCCTATTATTACTTCTTCTACTTTCAAAGCCACTACTATTAGGGTGCAAAGTCACGCTTGGATGTATTTGTGCTTTACCCTTATTGATATGTAAATGAGTTATCTTTCCTATAACTAGGTAGTGAGTGACACTCATATTAAGAAATGATCATTTTGGAGTGTTAGTCTAGAGAGAAATTTGTACAGACCCGTTTGTATATCCTTTCTAGATCTAATATGAGGTTACACAAATTTATTTACTCCTAGTGTTCTTGAGTATAATGACGATTCACTAGATCTTTTCTAATTCCAGACATGTCATCATAATCAACACCACTACAATTGGTATCAGATTGGGTGTTCTTGATTTGATCAAGAATTGATCCATGATGAAAATCTTGATTTGGTGATTCATTTTTGATCTTTGATCTTTGTGTTTTAGAGAGTTTTCAAATTCTATAAATCAAATTCATCTTTGATTCTATTCAAAATTTTATTTTCTTCACTAGAATTCAAGTGATTTTTACTTTCTCTTTCTAGAAAACCCATTCAAAATCACTTTCTCTCTTAAGAAATTTTCAAGTTATTATGATCATGGTGGATTTTCCATATGATTCTTGGGTTGTGATCATTGAAGATATCAAATACAAAGTCAATGAAGATTAATTTTATGGGTTGGTGTTAAGCAAGTTGATTTCATGGGGTGATATGGTTTCTTATGGAGGTTTGAAGCATGATCATGGAAGCTTGATATTTCAACCACTTTGTAAGATTGTATGGTTGAATAAAATTGCCTTGTCCATAGTAGTCCGTAGTAGAAATCAAAAGGAAGGAGAAGAAAAATATTTGTTCAATAAGAAATATGTTTATTTAAGACCCAAATGATCTTCATGCTCTTAAGTTTGTTGAAGTTCGAGACAATGGAGTTCAATGAGATGTTCTTGAAGTTCATGATAAGAAGATTCAAGTTCATTTTCATGATGAAAAAGTTTTTTGCTCGATTGGAGTTCAAACTTGTGTTCTTGTGATTCATTTGAAGGAATGATTCCATATCGAAAGTCGGTGATCCATGAAATTCACAAGTATCAAACTCCAAAAGATTTTATTCAAAATCACAAAGTTGATGTTCTGTAAAGTGGGTTTGTTCACGAAGTCAAGTCTTCAAGATGCAAAAAGATGAGAAAGAAAAAGAAGTAGTAGATCAATCGCAAAAACAAGCGCGTTTACTCACAAAAATCGTCAAATGTTGTGAAGCCAAAATCCATGAAATATATTTGGGTTCCAAAGCAACAATCCCCAAAGGTTGCATTTAATTTGAATTCAAAACCCAAAAGTTTTGGTGGTTCTTTAGAAGATGTTCTTGGATCGATGAAGAACACGAAGAACGAGTTGTACATCAAGCATAATGGGTGGTACAATGTTCAAATTGGAGATTTTCTCGTTCCAACAAAAGAACCAAGATCTTCTAAATTTGATTCGTTCGTTGCAAATGGATCTCGATTCTTCAAAAAGGTATCTCAAATTCTCAAATGGATTCCAAAACGTCCAAGATTTTGATTCATATTTTTCGTTTTTCATTTTTGATCGATTTTCCTCATTGGATCAAATTCGTTTCAACCCCATTGATTGATCCAATAATTTTTTTAGATCAAACCCAAACTCAAATGATTAAGTTACTGGTCATCAATTCACAATTTGTTTGTATTGAGCCCAAATTACATGTTCAATATTGTTCACATAAAATTTTTGGCCCAAAATCATTCCAATTTAAATGATAATCGAACTCGATATCTTCAGTTCGTGAGTTGTTTCTGTTGTCGCATCTTGTTGTTCACGACTCAAATCAAAATCAATTATGATTTTTTTATTTCACTATGTTCTTGAATCGCTTTGTTCATATCGATTTGATTCTCAATTTGTTTCTTGAATTGATTCTCGATTGGATAATAGTGTTCATCATCAAATTCGAAATTAGACTGTATTTCTAAAACGCCATCGTATTTCAAGATTCAGATTATTCAGATGTGAATCATGCTTATGCTGGATCGATACTTGTTTGAATCAAACTAGATTCATTTTTAGATTACAAATATCATAAACATATGATCGGAGGATAATTTTTTTTATTGTGATTTAATGATTGAAGAAAGTCAAAGTAAAAAGTCGAAAAAGATTGAGAAGATTGTAACAACTGGTGAATTAACAAAATTTGTATCTACTCAAATCCCAACACCTATAGTTTCAAAAGTGAATACAATAGAAGCCATCAAGACACCAAAAAAAACTATTCTGAAGGGAATTGTTATTGGCTCTTCTACTGAAGGAGGAAGTTCAAGTTCGTCTAAACCAAAACCTTGTGAAGATGATGGAAAAGGGAAGGGGATTTTGATTGACAAATCAAAAGAAGCGAAGAAGGCCGAAATTGAAGCTGAACTGGAGAAACAAGGCAGTTACAGAGCATACTAAGACTTCGTGAAACTGATCCACCTGGTATGGATAAAGTAGATCCAAAGAAGTTGTATAGCTATGAGAATATTGAAAGATTGAGAAGATTGTAACAATTGGTGAATTAATAAAATTTGTATCTACTCAAAACCCAACACCTATAGTTTCAAAAGTGAAGGAGGAAGTTCAAGTTCGTCTAAACCAAAACCTTCTGAAGATGATGGAAAAGGGAAGGGGATTTTGATTGACAAATCAAAAGAAGAGAAGAAGGCCGAAATTGAAGCTGAAATGGAGAAACAAAGGCAGTTATAGAGCATACTAAGACTTCGTGAAACTGATCCACCTGGTATGGATAAAGGAGATCCAAAGAAGTTGTATAGCTATGAGAATATTGAAACAAGAGTTGCTTTCAATCACATGTATGTGTTTGAGAAAAAGCCTAAGAAAAGCTATTCTATCACTAACACCGATATGAGTCAGCTTGATTTTTCGGGGAATGAAATGATGTTTATCACGGCTCAGTACAAGATTGTTGAGAAGCTCGACAACGAGGATGATTTTATTCATATGAAACTTAGTTTTCATGCAGTTGTTGGAAAAGAACCAGAAGAAATATGGTCATTAGTGAAGATCAAGAAGGTTATCAATATAACAAAAGATGTATTGTTCGAGAATATGATATAGAATTTTCGGTATCATGTTGTAAGGGCGAACAATCAAGTATGTGATTTCTCGGTTGCTTATTTTCCTCTAATGAACTTGAATGACCTGATTCAAGTTGCATTAATCTTGAACGACATCAAGGCTTCACAACTTCAAGGGACTGAAAAAGATTTGTTGAGGCTTGGTCTTTCCCATATCAAAATCTTCATAGACAATTACTATGATTGTCTAGCATTGAGTGATGAGGAGTTAGCATCAGCAATGGGAAGGGAAGTGAAAGTTTCTATGGAATTGTCGAAGACCCAAGCCAAATTGAAGAAATATGCTGATGGGGAGATATGCTTAAAACCTTTTGGATTGGTCTTTGCAGGAAAAGATAAGAATAGAAAAGCTAAGAGGTTTTTGTTCCAAGCATGTAAAGTGGAAAGATACACTACATCTCAATAGACGAACTTCATTGTTCGTATGAATAATTGCAAGAAGAATAATGATAGAGATAAAGCTGAGTTGAGAAAATTTTTGACATGGTACTCGGAGATACGAAGGATGATGCACTTTGATGCACATATTCTCACAAATTGAGAAGTTCGACATGATTACAAAGGGGGAGATTGTAGAGTCAAAATATCTTGTAATATGTCAAAATCTATGTATTTTTCACTTTCGTATGTTTTCTTTGTATTTGCTAAGGTATCTATTTTAACGAAGCGTTATGTCTAGCCTTAGTATTTTTTGTACATTCAGCCTCCCATAAATAGGAGCTAAATATGAGTTGATAGTAGAGTTTTCCCATCATATACTATCAGTTTTGTACTCTTGTTCTCTGAAAGTAATATGAGCTAAACTAGATCTTATTTACTTCGTGTGTTCATATTACATCGTTTTACTCTGATTTGATTCTCATACTCGATTAAACACTTCTATAATTACAAATCCTAATACTTCTTTACCATTGTTTGTTTCGAAAGTTCTCACCACCACTACATCACCTACCTTCGAAAATATCGTACAACAACCTTTCACTACTCTATTTACATCCCAATCCACTAATCCACCCAAACCCAATTATGATGATGAAACTGATGGAGGGGGTTTTGTAGGAACATTTGCAGACTTGGAATTTGACCATGAGACCTACTAACGGTAAGACTGACTCTTTACTTATATATATATATATATATATATATATATATATATATATATATATATATATATATATATATATATATACTAGTTTATAACCCGTGGGAACCACGGTTACAATAAATAAATTTTCATAGTAAAAATTCATAAATTATTTATCAATTACTTTAAATAAATTATTAATTATAAGATATATCAAAATTTTAAAGTTATTTTAACTTCAAATTTAAAATATAATTAGAAAAAATAAATTTGAATTTTGAAAGGTTGCCTAATACATCTCTTTAACATGTGGTATGATATTAATGAGGAATTGTATTAGAGTGACACATGTCAAATGGAGATTAAAACTATTCATTTATTAGAATAAGGATATATATGTATATATATATATATATATATATATATATATATATATATATATATATATATATATATATAGTATATGGTGTATTTTACACTTTTAAAATACTAGGTGGTTTTATCATCCCCATTTTGCTCCGGATGCAATTGAGACATGAACTTAGCACACTCGAAATCACAACTTTTGAGTCGAAAATAAATCCAAGTTTCGACCCAAAAATGTTAAACTTTGGACACCAAGCAAACCACTTTCGACCATCAACAATAGAAACTCAACTTTCGACTATGGATCTCAACTTTCGATTCCAAGCTTGACTTTCGATACTTGAACTTTCGATTCCATTGATCTCCAGCTTTCGATCCATGCTCTTTTTCAAACGCGTTCGAGTACCAAAACCCAGTTTCAACTTTTGATTGCGACCTTGACTTTCGTTGCCACAAAATCATATAGAAAGTCAATATTCACATCGAGCAGCATATAAGGTCCCAATCCTTCAAAATTTACTTCAACATTCAAAGCCCCATTCAACTTAGAACTATCGATTCCAAAATTGGCTTTGTTCCCGCGTTCATTATCGAATTCAGCCATGACCCTTCGTTATCTGTATCTTCCCAATCCGACATCCAAACTGCAACTACAAAACCCAGCAAGAACAAGTCTTCTAATCGACATCCAATCACCTTGAATCATCATCAATCAATTTCGAGTCGAAATTCACTAAACAACAAACAAAAATTCGATTTTGACGTTTCTCTTTGCAGTTGACTTACACATCGATACATCTAAACAATTCGATTAAACCATAAGAACCAAATCACTTCGATTTCCTGTGTTTCATTAACATGAAACCATCAAATCTGTTTCTAGTTCAAACCAACAACCCTCACAATTCCAATTTTGACTTTTGTTAGTTTTCCTTTATCAAGAAACCCACTTTGATTACAAACAATCTGGACAATTTGAGTTCTTTAAAACTTTGAGTTAATCACTCTTGGAACAAATTTCATTTAGCTTCGTATACACATATCGATCTTATGAGCTAAATCAAGAAACCCACTTTGATTACAAACAATCTGAACAATCTGAGTTCTTTACAACTTTGAATTAATCACTCTTGGAACAAATTTCATTTAGCTTCGTATACACATATCGATCTTATGAGCTTTATCGACCCTTATCAAATTGCTTTTGGAGATCATAATCAATCATCTTATCAGATCATCAACTTTGTAAACCATGTCGTCATTCACGTTTCAATCAAAATTTCCAAATCGACATTCGAATGATGAATTGAATCAAAAAAATCGATAATCCAAATTTAGAAGATCCAAATTCAAAAGATTGGAAGAAACAAATGACAAGTACCTAGTGATTCAATCAAAATTAAATCGATAATCATAACCGACAGATACATCTGAGTGAGATTCACAAAAGATACATCAAAATTCTTAGTGAATGACAATTAACTAGTCAAAACAGAATTTATCACACAATTTGGAGATCGAGAACAAACAGATATGATGTTGTGAATCAATATGTCGGAGAAAAAAACGAGATTCAAGAGTGACAGATATGAACAAATGAAGCATATAATCAAATCGGAGTAGAATTTGGGGTCAACTGAATAAATCGATGACCGGTAATCAAAGCACAAAATTGATTGGGACAAAGAAAAAAGAAACATAAATGAATTCATAATTTGGGCTTAAATATATGGATCCATGAAAAATAACGAATTACATTTTGACCTGGATTGAATGATTGGGCTGATTTAATGAAAAAACAAATTGGATCAAAGGAATTTGACAGGAAAGAAAATAGATCCATTGGAATCAAAATGATCAAAAACAGTTTAAAAACATGATTCCAAGAGATTTTAAGAGATTTTAAGAGATTATCAAGAGATTATTGAGAGACTCATCATAGATCATTCAAATTGTGTTGATTGTTGCCAAATCAAGAAACGTTTCTTAAAAAATCACTTCGATTTTCAAAGACCCGCTCTCATACCAATTGTTGAATAATGAACAATTGTTTTGACATGCGGAATTCTAAAGAACACAATAAACATGGTGATATGGGTGTCTAAGAGATGTATTTGATTATGAAAAGTGTTAGAAAAAATGATATAGATATAAATCTATATAATTAACACACACTCACACTCTCAATGTTACATCTCTCAAGTACACTCTACTAGTGGTATCCAACCCACTATTTATAGAGGTGCTAACAAGTCTCTCTCAGTCTCTCTCTCTCTCCCTCTCTTCCTCTCTCTCTCTCTCACACTCACTCACTTTCATGTCACAAGGCTCTAATCCCACATGTGAAAGTGGGTATTCTCAAGTCAAGTCATCACAAAGTCAATCCATGAATAACTTTGCATCCTAATAAAATTGATTTAATTGACAGTTTCAAATTGAAAGTTCGTAATTAGGTCTTAGGTTCACCATTGTACAACGTTTTTCAAACTAATGTCCAAGGTCCGAAAAGGTCTTGCAGACATAAATTTTTCTAACTAATCGTATGTACTATGTGACAGCAATACGACGAAAATTGGTTTATCGATAGTGGATTCTCGTGTCACATGAGTAGCAGGTAAGAAACTTTAAGAGATTTTCGACAGTTATATAATGTAGGAGTCATCAAGTTTCGAAGCAACCATCAATGTAAAGTCAAAGGTTATGGGAAAGTGACAAATGGGAAATTCATTGTTAATCGAGTCAATTATGTAGAAGGTTTAAAGCAAAATTTGATTAGTGTTTCGCAACTAGTTGTTGGAACAAGTAATCAGGTTCTTTTTGATGAGGAAGTGTGACATCCCCAAATTCACGGCTAGAAAAGACCGGTTTAATTTATGTTTTTAAAATAATTTCAGAGTAATCCTTTGATTAAAAGAGTTGCAAAATTTGTTCCCAAAACGAAATATGATCAAATAAGATTTACCAAAGCATTTCTTAAAGAAATGTATTTTCATTATATAACAAAACTCGGGATGTCATGTTCCGATACAGACCAAAATCATAAACGGAACATTATAAGTCTTACAACAGTTATTTACAACTACTGGCCTATAATCTAAAATATCTTGATAAATCATCCAACTTACATTCTGGTGCCACTACTTGTAATACAAAGAAAAACTGAGTTGGTCAGGCTTGGGAGCATGGTGAGCATATAGGGATTTCAACCCACAATAAATAATTATATTAATTTCATCAACCAACAATAACCCAATTACTCATTCCCGTTATCCTCACTTTACGTCCCTAAAAACAATTATCGCAAGGTACCTAGCCTAAGGATTTTCATTGGGCCGACAACACATGCTTCGGGGGTTCCTCGGCAATATATGTCAAACAAGGCCACCATGTGTGGGATGGAGTACAGCAAATGAACACTCAAGTTCATTAACACCTATAGGTGGCGAGCCTGCCAGCGTTCCACTAGACTGTCTAGAAAAGTTCGTGGTCGTCATCTAAGCTCCACTAGATGACTGAATCAACAACATCAAGGCATCTCATCATTTTATCAAAAGTCAACTATCTACCCATGTTTTACCCAACATTTTATTAGATAACAATATACTTATACATTCATATACAGCTTAAAACCTGTATAAAATATTCATTTAATACTCACTCCAAATACACAGATAATATATATATATATATATATATATATATATATATATATATATATATATGTATATATATATATAGAGAGAGAGAGAGAGAGACGCACACACATAGCATGCATTCTATAGAAGATATTTCATATCTATGTGTTAGAAGAAAGGGATTATACACTCTCTCAAAAAGTATACTTAATACATTCAAACAATACTTGCATTAAAATCGTGTTTATGAAAGAGACTATGCACTCACTTGATAAGACGATTGTCGGACAGCACTACGGCTCTTCATGTAGTAATTCTTTGATGAATCTGGGATATCTTCACACATCGGGCTTCTCGCGGACAGAGCTTCAGGTCGAAAACTATTTTCTTCTCGGAATCTTCGGAGCGTCAGGACTTGCCTCGATTTTCGAGATGATACCGGGACTTCGCGGGTGCTTCAAGTGGGCTAGAGAAGGTATCGGGAGTGAGAGAGTAAGAAAGTAGCAACCAAAATCGACTGCCCTTCGATTTCTATTTATAGGGATGATTTTCTGGATTTACGTCGTAAATATCAAAAATTCACGTCGTGAGTTTAGTCAGGCATAGGTCACTGCGTTCGTCATCAAGCCACTAGCTCTGGAATGTGTCCATCACCTGTTCACGTCGTGAACACTGGGTTCACGTCGTGAACTCTGACACAGGTCTCAAAATTTGTGTTCCGAACTTCAGAAATTCATATCTCTCGCATGCGAGCTCCGTTTTTACGTTCTTTATATACCCGCGTAGGTGAGACTATGCTCTACAACTCTCATTTAGACTCTGTCGGCTAATTTTGAATTTATTTTTATTATATTATTTTTAGTAGGCCGGGACAGGAAAACTCTATTAGAAATTCATAACTTCTTCATCTGGCGTTCGTTTTTGTCTGTTTTTCTACCATTAGACTACTATCGACGAGATCTTTGATTCCCGTATAGATTGTTTCGGCTAGAAATCACTTGATCTCATATTCGAACTTTGGGCTACATACTGCTAAGTCGAAACTTAGAAAAATCATAACTTCCTCATACGAAGTCAGATTTAGACGTTCTTTTTATATATGCTCTCGGTTTAACGTATTCTATGACTTTCTTTTACATTACTAAGGCTAAATATCGCTCTATCGTAAACTCACTACTTACGTCACGCAGTGTCGTATCGGTTCTGTCGCGAAACTTCGACAGGTCATAACTTCTTCGTCATAACTCGGATTCCGACATTCTTTACATTTTCGGAATCCTCGTAACGACCACTACCTCTTCATGTAAAGATATCGGGCTTATCTAATATTTTTATTTTATCTCTTATTTTTATCCTTAATTCATTTAAATCACACAATTAAGCAATAAACACATAATACTCAAATAATACATTCTTATTATTTCAAAACGAGTTACAAAGGTTAACCTAGACTATTACATCAATATTAAATCCTAGCCTAGAAACACGGGCATTACAATTCTCTCCCCCCTTTGGATGATTCCGTCCCTGAAATCACACATCAACAAACAAATACGGATAGCGACTCATCATGTCACTCTCCGTCTCCCATGTGATATTTGGCTCATTCGTATGTTTCCAACGGACAAGCACTAATTCGACCATCTTGTGTCGCAACTTCTTAGTCTTACGGTCAACGATTGCCTTTGGTTCTTTAATTAACCTCTTATTTTCATCATTTCTTAATTCTGAAAATGGAATCATGTCGTGAACTTCCTCAAATAACACACATGAAAAAGTGCTATGAATTCCATTCAGTTCTTCGAGTAGTTCTAGCTTGTAAGCTTGGTTCCCTATCCTCTGAAGAACTTTAAACGATCCAATAAACCTTGGACTTAATTTTCCCCTTTTACCAAATCTTATAAGTCCCTTCCACGGTGATACTTTAAGCAAAACCGAATCTCCAACTTCAAAAGTCATCGGTCGCCTTTTCTTGTCAGCATAGCTCTTTTGACGATCCTGAGCTGCTAGCATTCTCTCCATAATCACTTTCAACTTTTCAGCAATCCGATGGACTATCTCAAGTCCTACAAACGGCTTTTATCCACCCTCAAGCCAATAAGATGGTGTACGACACTTTTTTCCGTATAAACCTTGATAAGGTGCCATCTTAATGCTCGAGTGGAAACTATTATTGTAGGAAATTCTACCAAAGGCAAATGTTCATCCCAGTTGCCTTGGAATTCTAGGGTACACGCTCTCAGCATATCTTCAAATGTTTGTATCGTCTGTTCACTCTGACCATCAGTCTGTGGATGGTACGTTGTACTCAAACACAACTTGGTACCCAATTCCTCTTGTAGACTTTTCTAAAACCTTGAGGTGAAATGACTATCATGATCTGATACAATTGTTAATGGAACACCGTGAAGCCTCGCAATTTCCTTCACGTAAGAATTTGCAAGCTTATCCATAGACCATTTTTCATTGGCTGCTATGAAGTGCGCACTCTTAGTGAAGCGATCAACGACCACCCAAATCATGCTGTGACCGTTTTTTGTTCTGGGCAGTTTAGTGACAAAATCCATGGCGATGTCTTCCCATTTACCCATAGGTATAGGTAAAGGTTCTAAACTCCCATATGGTTTCTGATGTTGTGCCTTAACTCTAGCACATGTCACTCACTCGTCCACATACTTTGCTACTACAAGCTTCATCGTCAACCACTAGTAATAGGGTTTCAGGTCCCTTTACATTTTGGTGCTGCCAGGATGAATCAAGTACATGGTTTTGTGAGCTTCTTCCATCAGAAGATCTCTAATTCCTCCGGACTTAGGTACCTAAATCCGATCTTGGAACACCTTTAGTCCGTGACTGTTTATAATGAACACTAACGTTTTACCCAAACGTTCCTCTTTTCGGTCATTCTTCTCTAAAGCTTCTTCTTGAGCTTTCTTTATACACTCCACAATTGTCGAGAAAACTTCTATTCTCAACGCTCTTGGCCTCTTTCTCTCAAGATTGAATTTCCTACTGAGAGCCCAGCGACAACATTTGGTTTACCAGGGTGGTAAAGTATCTCATAGTCGTAGTCCTTAAGTAACTCTAGCCAGCTTCATTGCCTCATATTCAATTCTTTCTGATTAAAGAGATATTGAAGACTCTTATGATCAGTGAAAAGTTTGCACTTCGTGCCATAGAGGTAATGCCTCCATATCTTTAGAGCGAAAACTACCGCTGCCAACTCCAGATCATGAGTGGGGTAGTTCTTTTCAAGCTCTTTTAGTTGTCGAGACGCATATGATATCACCTTTTCTCTTTGGGTTAAAACACAACCCAACCCAACACCGGACGCATCGCTATAGATAGTGAAGTCTTCAACTCCATCGGGTAGAGAAAGAATCGGTGCTTCACATAGCTTCTTCTTTAGCAAATCGAATGCTTCTTTGTGCTTATCACTCCAAACATAAGTAGCTCCTTTGTGGGTCAAAGCTATTAGTGGTGTAGCGATCGAAGAAAAGCCTTGGCTAAACCTTCGGTAATATCCGGCTAATCCCAGAAAGCTTCAGATCTCTATGGGACTTTTCGATTGCTCCCACTTTATCACAGCTTCAATCTTTGTTGGATCAACCATTATCTCTTCATGGTTGACCACGTGACCCAAGAATTGGACTACTCGAATCCAAAAATCACATTTGGAGAACTTTGTATATAGCTTCTCCTTCGTTAAGACTTCTAACACTTCTTGCAAGTGTATGCCATGCTCCTCTTGGCTTTTCGAGTAAATCAAAATGTCATCTATGAACACTATCACATATTTATCAAGGAACGATTTACAAACCCTGTTCATTAAATCCATGAATGCTGTTGGAGCATTGGTTAGTCCAAACAACATAACCAAAAACTCATAGTGTCCATATCGTGTTCCGAATGCAGTCTTTTCGATATCCTGCTCTCTTACCTTCAACTGATGATATCCTGACCTTAGGTCGATCTTTGAAAAATAGCTTGAACCTTGTAGTTAATCGAACATGTCATCAATCCTTGGCAATGGATATATATTCTTTATCATTGCCTTATTCAGCTCTCTGTAATCAATGCACATCCTCATACTCCCGAACCTTTTTCTTTACGAATAACACCGAAGCTCCCCAGAATGATGAACTAGGTCTAATGAAACCTTTTTCCAATAACTCTTGAAGTTGCATCATCATCTCCTTCATCTCTGTTGGTGCTAATCGATACGGTGCTTTTGCTATTGGCGTGGTTCCTACAAACAAGTCGATACGGAATTCTACTTATCGATAAGGCGATAACCCAGGAAGATCTTCGAGAAATACTTCCAGATAATCACACACTACAGGAATGCTTTGCATCTCCTTTTTCTCCTTCTTTGCATCAATCACGAATGCCAAATATTATGTACATCCTTTGACCAAACACTTTGTGGCTTTCATTAGAGAAATGATTCCAGAATTTACTCTACGTTTGTCCCCATACACCATAAATGACTCTTTCCCTGGCGTGTTTACTTTTACTATCTTCTTCATGCATAATATCCCGACATCATTGGCGCTAAGCCAATCCATTCCCAACCCGATGTCGAAACCGTTTAGTTCGATAGGCAATAATCCATCGTGGAACTTATTCCTATTCAAGTCAATGAAGATGTTTTTCATTAGATGGCTAATAGGTACAAACTTGCCACTAGAAACTTCGACTAATAAAGCATTATCTAGTCTATCGACAGGCAAAGCTAGTTTTCTACCAAATTCATGCAAAATAAAGGAGTAGTTGGCTCCAGAACCAAATAAAATTTGGGTAGGCAATTTGTTTACGAGAAAGGTATCTGAAGCGACATCTGCTTCATCCTTTGTAGCTTCCAGTGTCATCTGGAAGGATATCGCCTTCGCGTTTGGTGGAATGTTGGGTTTTGTTGCCTCCTTCTTTTTCGGACAGTCTTTCAAAATGTGCCCCTCCTCGTTACATCCAAAGCACATCTTCTTGTTGGACGGACACTCGTTGGCATAATGCCCAGTTTTTCCACATTTGTAGCAAGTCACTCCCTTACTACATTTCCCAGGGTGCTTTTTCTTGCACTTTCCACACCATTTCGCTTCGCCTCCTCCTCTTCCTCCAAACTTCTTCGAATTAGACTTTGAAAATTTGCTTTTCTTGTTGGAACTTGAAGCTCCTTCAAACTTTCTCTTTTCGCCAACTTCAACCTTGCTGGTGGTTCTCCCCTTGATCATATCCTCAATAGACTTGGCAGCCCAAATAGTTGTCTCTAGAGTATGTGTCTGACGTACTAGCACCGCATACTCCCATGGAAGTCCTTTTGCGTACCGGTCAACTTTTGTTAGCTCGCCTGGGACGATGTGCAAAGCAAACTCCATTTTGTCAATAAAGGCATTGGTGTATTCATCAACTGACATGTTGTCTTTCTTGAATGTTAGAAATTTGTTCTCCAACTCCAGCAGATTTTGGGCCGAGTAGAACTTGCGCTTGAATTGCACCAAGAACTCCGCCTAAGTTAGTTGCGGTGGCTCATTAGGGCTTAGGGTCTTCCCCAGAGTGTTACACCAACGAACAACGCCACCTCCGAACTGACATACTACGAACGTGGTCTACAACTTGCCTCTGCAACCACACGTCATGAAGGCTAGCTCCATCTCTAAGATCCAATCCATGAATCTGATCGTATCTTCCTTTCTAGTGAAAGTCGATGGTTTGCAAGTCAGAAAATCTTTGTACTTGCATCCAAGTCCATCAATTCCTCCCTCTTGGTTGTTTTGTCTAACAATCCCACTAAAGTTACCTCCTTCCGAATGCCCTTCATTCAATTTGGGCTGTTCAATCGGCATTGAAAGTTCTTTACGATTCAGCTGAAGCAAACGTCTAGTTTCTTCCATTTGATGATTCAACATTATATGGATCATCGCTTGTACCCCAGCCATTGTCATTGGCTTAGGTGTTGCTGCTGCAACAGCCACATGCTCAATCATAGGTGGTTGATTCCTGTTTTTGTTTGCGTTTCCAACTACACTTCTAGTTCTTGCCATTTTTGATCTATACACCGAATAAGGTGAATTTAGATCCTCAATAACGATTGATAATTAAATCATCCTTATCACTCCGAAACGTTTACATGCTAGTTCTAATACCGTAATCATACGCTTAGAATCCTAAACACATAAGGTCTCCATATCCGGTTGACAACAAACCATAGATCTGAACAAATAATATCATATATGGCAAACGTATAACATTTAGCACTTAAAAGCATTTTAGGCATCTTTCCTAAAATAAACTAGTGCTCGTGTCTAAAATATGACAGACACACATCTCACAATCTTCACTTAGCATTCTAAGTTTAAGTCTACATATCCTACAAATTCCTAGTTAACTTAAACTAATGCTCTGATACCAACTGTGACATCTCCAAATTCATGGACAGAAAAGATCAGTTTAATTTATGCTTTTCAAATAATTTCAGAGTAATCCTTTGATTAAAAGAGTTGCAGAATTTGTTCCCAAAAACAAAATATGATAAAATAAGATTTACCAAAGCATTTCTTAAAGAAATGTATTTTCATTATATAAAAAAACTCGGGCTGTCATGTTCCGATACAAAACAAAAGCATAAACGGCACATTATAAGCCTTACAACAGTTATTTACAACTGCGGGCCTATAATCCAAAATATCTTGATAAATCATCCAACTTACGCTCTGGTGACACTACCTATAATACAAAGAAAAACTGAGTAGGCCAGGCTCGGGAGCCTGGTAAGCATATAGGAATTTCAACCCATAATAAATAATTATATTAATTTCATCAACCAACAATAACAAAATTACCCATTCCCGTTATCCTAGCTTTATGTCCCTAAAAACAATTATCACAAGGGACCTAGCCTAAGGATTTTCATCGGGGCGACAACACATGCTTCGGGGGTTCCTCAGCAATATATGCCAAACAAGGCAACCATGTGGGGGATGGAGTACAACAAATGAACACTCAAGTTCATTAATACCTACAGGTGGCGAGCATGCCAGCGTTCCACTAGACTGTCTAGAAAAGTGTGTGGTCGTCATCTAAACTCCGCTAGATGACTGAATCAACAACATCGAGGCCTCTCATCAATTTATCAAAAGTCAACTATCTACCCATGTTTTAGTCAACATTTTAGTAGATAACAATATACTTATACATTCATATACAACTTAAAACCTGTATAAAATATTCATTCAATACTCATTCCAAATACACATAATATATATATATATATATATATATATATATATATATAGAGAGAGAGAGAGAGAGAGAGAGACAGACAGACAGACACACACGTAGCATGTATTCTATAGAAGATACTTCATACCTATGTGTTAGAAGAAAGGAATTATACACTCTCAAAACGTATACTTAATACATTCAAAAAATACTTATATTAAAATCGTGTATATGAAAGAGACTATGCACTTACTTGATAAGATGATTGTCGGACAGCACGACGGCTCTTCAAGTAGTAATTCTTCGATGAATCTGGGATATCTTCACACACCGGGCTTCTCGCAGGCAGAGCTTTGGCTTGAAAACTCTTTTCTTCTCAGGATCTTCGGAGCGTCGGGACTTGCCTCGGTTGTCGGGATGATACCGAGACTCCGGGGGTGCTTCAAGAGGGCTAGAGAGGGTATCGGTAGTGAGAGAGTAAGAAAGTAGCAACCAAAATCGGTTGCCCTTCGATTTCTATTTATAGGGCTGATTTTCAAGATTCACATCGTGAATCTCGAAAATTCACGTTGTGAGTTTGGTCAGGCACAGGTCAAAACGTTCGTCATCAGGCCATTTGCTCTGGAATGCGTCCATCACCTATTCACGTCATGAACTCTGACACAGGCCTCGAAGTTCGTGTTCCGAACTTCATAAATTCATATCTCTCGCATACGAGCTCTGTTTTCGATGTTCTTTGTATACACGCATAGGTGAGATTATGCTCTACAACTCTCGTTTAGACTCCGTCGGATAATTTTGACGTTATTTTTATTATAGTATTTTTTGTAGGTATGGACAGGAAAAATCCGTTAGAAATTCATAACTTCTTCATCTGACGTCCGTTTTCGTCTGTCTTTTTACCGTTGGACTACTATCGACAAGATCTTCGATTCTCATTAAGATTGTTTCGGCTAGAAATCACTTGATCTCATATTCGAAATTCGGACTGCATACTGCTAAGTCGAAACCTAGAAAAATCATAACTTCCTCATGTCAACTTCCATTAGTGTGTTTGCAATCGAAAGTATCCTCCAATGTCAGCTGGCTATGGCATCAACGTCTTTCTCATCTCAACTTCATAAACTTAAACAAACTTTTTTATAATGATCTTGTTTGTGGTTTACCTGTTTTGAAATTTGACAATGATTTGTTTTGTACTGCATGTGAATAGGGAAAACAACATCGTCAAGGTCATCCGATCATAATTGATTCAAAAATCATCAAACCTTTGGAACTTCTTCACATTGAATTGTGTGGGCATTTGACTATTGAGACACTCAATAAGAAGAAGTACATACTAGTTATTGTTGATGATTTTTCAAGGTTTACTTGGGTGTTTTTTCTTCGACCGAAGTTTGAAACTGCTCAAGTGATGATTTATTTTATCAAGAACATATAATTGAGCTTAAAAAGGAAAGTTCAAAAGATAGAGGGTGAGAATGGAACGGAGTTCAAAAATTGAATTTTAGATTCATTTTTGACTGAACTTGGCATATCTCATAATTTTTCGTCCCATACACACCACAACAAAATGGTGTTGTCGAAAGAAGGTATCATTCCTTATGTAAAGTGGGGCGAACGATGATCATTTATGCGAATTTGTCACAATACTTTTGGGCAGAGGTAATTTCGACTGCTTGCTTTACGCAAAATCGTTCATTCATTCATCATTGTTTTAACATAACACCTTATGAACTTATAAACAAACGGAGACCTAATGTTAAATGTTTCCATGTTTTTCGATGCTAATGTTTCATCATAAATCTCAAGGATAATCTTTCCAAATTTCAGTCGAAAGCTGATAAAGGAATTTTGCTGGGATATTCTCAAAATTTTGTAGCCTGTACTGTAATACCTGCAGATTTGGGCTAGTCAATAATAAGCGTTAAAAATGATTTCTTTTATCTATGATAAATAATCTTAACCAAAGTAATAGTTATGGTCAATAATTGTAACCTATTTGATTTAATAGAGAAGAATTATGTGAATATTATATGTTTCATGATTATTATAATATAATAAAATAGGAAAAATCAGTCAAATCGTCTGTAAATCGTAAAAATAAGTGCGCCAAAACATATATATATATATATATATATATATATATATATATATATATATATATATATATGTGTGTGTGTGTGTGTGTGTGTATATATATATATATATATATATATAGAGAGAGAGAGAGAGAGAGAGTAAACGTCTTCTCGATCCCAAAAATATAAATTTTGTAGAAATCCGACTCCGTATGAATTAGATATGATTTTTATACGATATAAAATTAAGCGGCGCACAATGAATGTATGACGTAAAAAGCTACGAAGAGAATGGTTAAATTTTAGCTAATGCGCCCAAAAAGAAAATCATAATACTCCTTAAAATATGAATTTTGAGAAAAAAATGCCAATAATGGAATCCGTACAAGAGAGTTATGATTTTAGCAAAAATCATTTAATTTTATAAAAATATGGATAAAAGTATAAATTCAAAATTAATCGGCGGAGTCTAAACAAAATTTATAGATCTTGTTGATAGCTACGCGTGGATATAAAGAACGTCAAAAACGGAGTTCGTATGAACGAGTTATAATTTTTAATAGCACATTTACATATTAAAATAAAGTGTCAATCATATATATATATATATATATATATATATATATATATATATATATATATATATATATATATCATTGGAAAGGCATCGACGATGTGGTCGTTATAAGACTAGTGTTGAGTACTTTTGACATTAGTTTAATACAAATATCATTAAATCTATTTTAAATAGTAATATAATTGGTGTTTAGTCATTTAAGTAGATATAGAGGGTGATTTTTGAAAATTCAATTACTATAAATAAGAGCCTCTAGGATCTCATATATCTTGCACCATGCTCTTGATTCAAGAGTCTTTCTCTTCTTATCTCCCGAGCATTTCGGTCCCTCGTGATTCTGACTTCTCTTTCTGTAGTTTTAGTATAGTAAGGTGAATGTTGAAAAGCTGCAAGAATCTTTCTTAGAAAGATTCAGTGACGAAATTCTGCCTCTGCAGAGCCCGGCTCCTAGCAAAAACCCTCTTGTAAGTAAGTTATGTTTACCCTATTTTAAATATAGCTTATATTTAAAATTAGTATTGTTATTATGAACTTATAATAAATATTTGGGCTATTATTATGACTTATATAAGTGTCGTTATAGTATATTTTTAACTAATCGCGGTACGGAGAATTTGGTTTAAAGGGCCGCATAGGGTTGTTGAATTTCAAAAGTGCTAAATGCCAAAATGGTCCTACCCTCCACTATTTTATGGCTGCCCCTGTTTGTACATAGTGGTTGGAAAATACTGTTTAAATGTTTATATAATAATAATAATAATGCTAAGACTAATAATTAGTCACGGTAAATATTAGACTAAAATCTAGTGCTAATAATACTAGGTTTCATCGAAGGAAATTATATTGTTAAGAAGCGAAGCGCTGACCGAGTTTGATATCCTCACTTTAACAAGTGAGTGCACAGTTACTTTCATCTTACACATAGATATGAAGTATTTAATATAAATTACGTGCTATCTGTGCATATTATTTGTGTTCCTGATATCTATGTTGGATGAACAAAAATATACATGTTTTAATTGTTTTAAACTGTATATATGTATTTTATACCTATAATTATGATGAGTAAAAGATGGGTAGATTAAAGATGAGATGAATGATGAGTGATGAAAGATGAGATTAATGATGAGCGATGATATATGAGTGGTAAAAGATATTGAGAAGCGATGACCCAAGCGATGGCCTCGTCATCTAGCACAGTATAGATGACAACCACAGACTATTCTAGATAGTCCAGTGGAACACTAGTAGGCTCGCAACCTGTAGGTGTTGTGAACGATGTGCTCACCCGGTGTACTTTAAAAACCAATTGACATGTATTGCGGGTGGACTCCCTAAAATAATATTGTCAATAAATGAGATAAACCCTGGCAGCTATGGACTTAGTGCATGTTAGAAGAACCCTGGAAACTATGGACTTAGTACCTGTTATATAAACCCTAACAACGATGGACTTCGTGCCTATTCTTTAGGACAATCCTTAGGAATAAATAATGAGGAATAAATGATTCTTAGGGAAGATACTTAAGAATAAAGAAGATAATAGGGATGGATAATTAGGTTTATTGTTTGATGATTAAACATAATAACATTATTCTTGTGGGTTGAAAACCCTAAGTACTCACTAGGTTTCCCATCCAGACCCACTCAATTTATTTGTATCACAGGTATCGATACGAAGCTACATTACACTGAGAGATTAAAGGAGATGTAAATCACTAGTGTAAAAGAATGTAAGGTCTGTTTATGCTTATGTTTCTGTATTGACGATGACATCCCAATGTTTTAATATAAACAAATACATTTCTTCGGAAATGCTTTGATAAAACCTTTATCAGGTTTTCTAGGAACAAAATTCAGCAACATTGTTCTTAAAAAAGGATACTCTGATTTTAAAATAAACTTAAATAAATTTTTAAAATGGCCGTAAATTTGGAGGATGTCACATATAGGGTGTTAAACAAGCGAACAAGGAAGCTTGAAGAAACTTTCAATCTCACATTTGATGATCATTATATCAAAAGAGTCGAACGGTCATTTATTCAAAAACGAATTATTGTTGAATCAAATGTTGAATCTAAGCAAATTTCTATTTTTGATATTGATCTTGATTTAATTTTTGGAATTCCTGATAGGGAAATTGATGCAGAGATCAATGTTGATGATAATCAAGTTCCTAAGGCATCAAAACACACTGAAGATTCGATTATCACAAATGAAGAAAACGAAGCACATTCTTCATCGACTTCAAGAGTAAATGTTGAAAGAATGCATGTTTCAACTAGATGATCAAATGGATGGGGAGCACTTGATTTCTACGCCTCATAACGAAAGACAAGATTCTCATGTTGAGGGGGAGCACATGCCTCACAACGTTGATGTTGAGGGGGAGCAATTGCCTAACCATGCTGATGTCGAGGGTGAGCATAGAACTTCAAAACCATTAGTCGAACGGGAGCCATGTGAATCGAATCATGATGACGGTAATGTTCTAAATAATGATCTTCATGACGTAACTAATAATATCTCAATTGCAGGAGAAGTTTCAGATGCTGATGACATCTTTGAAGATGCACCCTTAGACTTTGATCCTGCATATCCACCGATGGACAAGTGGACAAGAGATCATCCGAAAGAACATATTCTCGGTGATCCAAATTTGGTGTCTTGACACAAGCCAAGATTCGAGCCAAAAATGAGGTTTTAAATGTTCTTCAAGAATTATGTATGTTTAATGTTTTCATTTCGAAATTAGAACAAAAAAGAGTAAAGACTGTACTAGAACATCCTGATTGGATTGTTGCAATGCAATCTAAACTTGTTGAATTTGAACGAAACAAGGTTTAGAGATTAGTTCCTAAACCTGAAGATATTTCAATAATTGGTTTGAAATGAATTTTTAAGAATAAAATAGACAAAGAAGTCAACATTGTTTGAAACAAAGTCAGACTTGTCATAAAAGGTTATTCACAACAAAAAGGTAATGATTATAAGGAAACATTTTCCTTTGTCGCAAGACTCGAGGCGGTACGAATTTTTCTTGCCTATGCAGCCCACAAAGATTTCGACGTCTACTAAACGGATGAAAAATATGCATTCCTCAGTGGTGTTCTGGAAGAAACGGTGTATATAGAACAACCACCAAATGTCGATAACGATAAGTAAGGGATCATTTGTTGCTCATTCAAATTTTTTGAAACAAGCACCTCGAGCGTATGGGTTGAAACAAGCACCTCGTCCCTGCTATGAAACTCTCATAAATTTTTTGAAAATCGCTAAATTTAAACAAGGATCCGTTGATCCTACTATATTTTGAAAGAAATTAGGAGATTATCTGATGTTCGTTCAAATTTATGTCGATGACATTATCTTTGGTTCGACTGATCCTTCAATTTCTAATGAATTTTAGGAACAAATGAAAAGAAAATTCGAAATGAGTATAATGGGAAAAATTAGTAACTTTTTGGGTTTAAATATTCGTCAAAGCAGGGAAGGAATCTTTATCAATCAAGAGAAATATACTTGAAAGTTGCTTGAGAGATTTGGTATGACAGATAGCACTAAAGTCAAAGTACCTATGGTTGTTGGCACGCGCTTAACTGCTTCATTGGATAAACCTGATGTGGATCTAACGACGTATAGGAGCAAGATCGATTCGCTTTCGTATTTAACTGCAAGTCGACATGATATTATGTTTGTTGTATGTAATTGTGCCAGGTACCAATCGAATCTCAGAGAACCCCATCTTACTGCAGTCAAGAATATATTTTGATAGAGAAAATTACACGAATGGTCCCTATGGTTTAGGGTAATTTGCGTGTTTGGTCCCTAACTTATTTTTTTAGCTCGGAAGGTCCCTAGTGTTTGTTTTTGTTACGCGCTTGGTCCCTGTCTTACCTAAAAAAACTATTTTGCCCTTGATTTTTTTAATTTATTTAAATAAACACACCCCCAACCCCACTCCTTCACCTTATCCTACCTATCCCCAACCCCACTTAATTTATTTAAATAAACACACCCCCAACCCCACTCTTTCACCTTACCCTACCTATCCCAACATTTTTTTCCAATTAAAATAATAGTCTTTTTAGGTAAGACATGGACCAAATTCGTAACAAAAACAAACAGTAAGGACCAAGCGTGTAACAAAAATAAACAGTAGGGACTTTCTGAGTTAAAAAAATAAGTTAGGGACCAAACATGAAAATTACCCCAAACCATAGGGACCATTCGTGTAATTTACCCATTTTGATACCTGAAAGGAACATTTTCGTTAGGATTATGGTATCCTTCAAAGACAGGATTTTCATCCAAGCATTACCTGATGCGAACCTGGGTGAATGTCAATTGGATAAAAAACACAACTAGAGGGTGTCAATTTCTGGACAACAAACTTGTGAGTTGGCAATTGAAAAGGCTAACTTGTGTTTCTATTTCAACCAAAAAGGTAGAATACATTGTTGCAACTGCGTCCACATCACAACTGATTTGGGTTCAAATCCAATTGCATGATTATGCAATCAACATGAAGAATATACCTTTATATTGTGATTCTCAAAGCGTAATTCGCAATTGTCAAAATCCGTTACAACATTCGAAAACAAAACATATCGCTTTTCGATATCATTTTATCAAAGACCACGTTGAAGATGGCAACATTGAAGTCCATTTTGTCAAAAAAAATAGATCAACTTGCTGATATTTTCACAAAACCATTAGATGAAAAAAAATTCTTAAGGATTTTGAATGGAGTAGGAATGATGGACGCAAGCTTTGTTCAACATTCTAATTGAATTTCATTTGAACATAAGCTTTAGCTTACTTTCGATTATTTTATTACTTTCGATGAATGGGTATAACTTTCATGTGTTTTTAATCACTTTCGACTGTTTATGTTCTGTTCATAGGTTATTGTTCATGTTAAATGTTCGACTAGCTTCGCATTAGACTTCTTTTTGAATCATTCAACATAGGATTTCAATTCATCACTGATGGAAGGCATTCGACGCCCACCCTACTATTAAATAGGTTTGGTAATGGATCGGGTTTGGAGCGGATCAGCCTTGATCCAAACCCATTAAGTAGTTTCCAAATGATGATCCAAACCCGACCGATAACCCCAAGGGTTTTGAATGATTAAACCCACAACCTTATTCGCCAGATCAATAGATTTCAACCATTTTATCCAACCCATTTACAATATTAAGTTTAGGCTCTAATTACTCATTAAAACACATATAACATGATCACTAAAACCAAAAAATATTCATTCAAAAATAAACTTCAATTATAGCTACATAAATAACATTTCCGAAACAAAACAAATATCTATTATTGCAAACTTGCATAAGAAAATGTATACATCAAAATATGAAATTCAAAATGCATCTTCAAAGAACCAAAAGTCCAACACGATCCACTCGCTCATTTTTTTTCCTTGACGGTAGCCAATCTTGTGTAGTCACTAATGCTTCTATGGTTTCAGGGGTTAAGGAAGAATGAAATTCATCAATTATTCTTCCTCCACTATTTTGTTGCCTCAGATACAACACTAGTTGTTGGAATAGCAGTATGTCACGTGCAATCTTTGCTAGAATCGGATGTTTGACACTATTAGCTTTCCACCAATCTAGGATATTAAAAGAGTCGCTTCTTGGAAACAAAGGTTCTTCTAAATAATCCATTGTGTATTAACTGTTAAAGCTGATGAATAAAAAAAAGTAGTACGAAATCAACAATAAAAGTAAAAAATAACTATAATCTTCAACAACTGTTAACTATTAAACCTGATGAATCAAACAAATTGTAAGAAATCGTTAACTGTTAAATCAGAAGTCGATTACAATTTTAAAAAAGTTGAATTCTAAAATCAGTTTCAGAAAAAGACGATTACAGAAACCAAAAATCAAAAGAGACAAATTAATAAACGATTACAAAATTCAGAAGAGCACATGATTACAAAGGTCGATTACACAAACAAGAAAAATTCGATTACACAAACCAGAAATCAAAAGAGACAAATTCTAAAATCCATTTGCAAAACAGCAAAAGTCTATTAGAGTCGATTTCAAAATTCTACTTCACAAATCAGAAGTCGATTACCAAAATCAGCAATCAAAAGAGATAGATTAACAAAATATATTTGAGTTCGATTGGATATTAGAATAGAATAGCAGAAGTCTATTGGATTCGCTTTCAACACATAACACACAATTGGAGTCGATTTCAAAGATTCTAGAGTTGATTATATTAGAATGTCAGAAAAGAAACCTGATTGTAGATGTTGGAATGTCTATCACTCGATTGTAGCCCTTTTCTTGAATCTTGATTGAAGCTCTTTTCTTCTTGATCTTGAGTCTTAAGTGGGGAATATCGATTTCACATATTATAGAGTTGCATATACTAGGATTTGGGGGTCGACTGCGATCGGCTTATTTGGATTAGGAACTGAACTAGGAAGTTGAAGTGGAATAGTGGAAGAAGTGGATTATTGGAACTTCTACAGTCTAACTCCTCGACGCCTCTCTTGTACGTGAAGAGTGATAAATGTCTTATAAGTTACAAAGAATTAATTTATATTATATTTCAAAATTTTATATGGGGCGGCTCACAAACGGGCTGGATCGATAGTGATCCATACCCGACCCTTGTAATAAAATGGTTAATGGGTATGGGTCGTTAACAGGTAAACGAATTATAAAATATGATCTAAACCCATTAATTTTTCACGGGTTTAGAGCGGATCGGGGTCAAAACATGCTCCATTTCCAGGTCTACTCTTAAACACGGTTAGCTTATGGGTCGAAAGTATCTAGGTAATGTTTCAATTCTTTTTCTTTTTGCTTGTTCAAAAATCACAAAATCCAAAAATATTTTCTAATTTTTTTTATTTTTCAAAAATCACAAAATCCAAAAGGATTTTTTTTCTTGTTCAAAAATCAAAAATTTAAAAAGATTTTATTATTTTTATTTTTGCTTTTTCAAAAATAAAAAATTAAAAAATATTTTCTTAAATTTGTTATTTATTTGATATATACAAAAATACAAAAATATTTTGATTGCAATCTCATTGTAACAACATCATGTTATTTTGCATGCTACATGAGAATATTCATCAAGGGAACATGTACTATCTGAAACTATGCACTAGTTAAGTGTCCCTAGAAGCATGATGCAACATCTTATCCTTAAAGCCTAAAAGACTCTTTGTGTTTGAAGCCATAGTGAAACCTTTCACACAAAAGTTTCTTCCCAATCCGGTTGTGTTCACATTAGTCGAACAAATACCTTACTCTTCTCATGATGAGTAAGAGTTTTTGCTTGGTCTAAATTTTTAGCAGAGGTACAATGAGTTCTTTCACCAACTCTTTTTCACCCAAAATTTCTTTCACGGTCACATACATTACACTGCATATCCTCAACATCTTTGATCAAAATCTACCAGAATGTAGATATGTCACACATCTCTGCTTATGATCCGAATTCATTCTTCCGTGATGATGGTGAAACCCAACAAACCTAAACATCAATGAATTGACGGTGAAAAATTTTGTTTGAGATTTTCATGAAGCATTTGTTTCTTTGTACCATATTGATATTCAAAATCTCATTCTCGTTCGTTATCCGTGATCCTAATAAAATGTTCTAATACCAAGACATTTTTGCCCAACAAGATCCATATTTTAATTTTTTGAGATGAGATTTTCGTTTGAATGTCTTTTCTGCACCTTTGTTACTTATAATCATTCCTAACTATACTTGTTCTTGACTACATTGGTCATCCAAGTAATTTTGCACAACTGACTCACACTTATGTTAAGTTGTGACGTTGTGTTAAATTGAACCCACCTTTGAAACCAAAAGAAAAAGAGGCCCTTCGATGCTCATCAGTGAGTTTTCAATTGTATTTCACGAGAAACTACACCACCATTTCTTCATCTCTCTTGATGCCGAATGAAGAGATCTTTGCCCGGGATCAATTTGTTGTCATATCAAATGAAATTTTGATATCACGATATCCACATTTTGTTTTATTTGCTTGTATCTCATTCTCTGGGACATGAAAACACTGAAATCATGGAAGTTTTGGGTCTTACCAACTCAAAACTTAGATTTCACAAAGTCTGGAAATTGATTTTACTTATCCTTCCCATAAGTAACTGAGCCTAGCCTCCATGTCGAAGGATGGTTTTGATCTTGGTATCGAAACATATGGCAGTTTTGATCTGATTGACGGAAGTGAATGGTCATAATGAAGTGATAGTTTAGAATTTTCACGAGAATCAAGGAGAACATGATGATCACATTTCTTACGTGATTATTTTTACGGTTCCAGTTAAGTAACCAACACAGTACATGGCATTTTCTTACTGGGTACCTGCTCACTTTCAAAAATAATACAAGTTATAAAAGGAAAACGACGATTTCCTTTGATATTTCTCCTCTCTGATTATACTTCAAGAACCCCAACTATTCATCACTTCTAAAGTTCTTCAAATTCTCTACAATGGTTGCTTCTCAACGTAATTTCGATCCAACTACAACCAATTAAGAAGAGGTTTCACAACCAATGATGAAGATTCAACACACTAATATTCGTCGTGTTCCCACACTTGATCTATACCCGAAGGAGTTAAGGATGCTTGTTCAAACATTGAACAACTCTGTTCTATCATATGCTCTTTCTACTTCATTTTCAATCCCAATGGAGTGGTTGTCTCTTGCTTCTTACACCATTGTGTTCAAAAAACAACCAAGGTGGTTACATTCTAACTTACGAACTTACAATCAAAGAAGCTCACCAGGAAACAGTTCGGCCAAATATTACGACTACCAACTTCACGTACTTTCAATGAAGTTATGAATGATCAGGTGATTCACATGTTCAATGAAATGGGACATCAATCTACCCTCACTACAATCAGCCACTTTAAGAAGTCTAGTTTTCCTTCTGTTTGGATTTTCTTGTTTAGTATTGTTCTAAGGTGCTTAACATGAAGAAGCTTTGGGCTTGACAAGGCCAGGCCTGAAGTTTACTCGGTCATGGAGGGATTATACAATGGCTTAAATGTTGATTATGATTCACATCTTTTAGAAGATTTTGGAACTTTAATCTCTCACATGAAGCTAGCAATTGGTGTTTCGAGAGCTCGATTTTTGGGATTAATTCTTAAGGAAATTTACACTCAAGGGAATATTGTGATTTCCATGGGCATTGATACTGCATAATTTCTAACGATGGTTGTTCCTAGAAATTTATGTGGATGACGTAAATGTTTTTCCCTGTGTTGCTAGCATCCCAGATTCAATGCTCAAACTTGTGGATCCTAAAAATCAATTGTTGGTATTATATTTGGCATCTATTGATTCTTCTAATCCAATTAGGGTTCTTCCACCAATAGGGGTATAAGGAAATTCTAAAGGCTTGCAGGCTCCAAAGAAAAAGAAACAAGTTGAAAAACCACAAGCTGTGTAGGAGGACATTGTGAAAGAAACCATACTGACGAAAATTGGGATTCTTAAACGCACTAAGAAACCAACCAATAAACCTTCTGATTCTCCAATCAAGACAACTACACAAGAACTTGTAGTCGAAAGTGTCGAGCCTACGGCTGTCAAACCCTCAAATCATGTTTCTTCTAAGAGTGGTCCAAAGAAGGTTCGAAAGTTACAATTCACCAAGAAGGGAGTTCTTGTTCGAGAAGTTTCATGTCATGGATCTCCAACTTCCAAGAAACTTCGAGCTTTGAATGTTGCTCAATAGTTAAATAAGAGGAAGCATGATAAATTCAGTGCTTCACTTGAGAATGAGACAGTCTAAACTGAGAATGACAGTGATAGCGAAAGTTCTAACATTAGAATCAAGGATTCCTATATTGGTTCACCGAGAAAGGTTACCCATGTAAAGTCGAATTTATAGGAGACAAGTATTCCCGATGTCGCTATAAACGTATCCGATACGTATACAAACATCAATTTGGGTGATCAACAATAAACCAAAATCCGTGAGAAATCAATATTTAAACCATCCAGGGTTTCAAATACCGAGTCCAGACAGGAGGACATCGGAAATCCAGACATCACTGTGAACTTATCTAATGGACACAAATGTCAATATGGATAAAGGGATAATCAATAACAAATCTACAGTCTTGACTTCCATTGCAACTTCAACGGTTCTTTCACTACCATCGTCACCCATACCTACTTATGTTCCTGTTTTGACTATATCACCAACATTTTTTTGGTGTCATGCAAAAACCTATCAACACCCTCTTATCATCTCAATCAAGTGAAAAGTCACATCATGAAGAAAAAAAAGTTGATGATGAAGATGTCATGGTTTTGTTTTCTTAAATTCAATTCAATCCAGAAGAAGAAAATATTCTTGGTGAATTGATCATGTCAGGTAAATAATTCAAGATACTCAACTCAAAAATCAATTCTCTTCTTCAAATAACAGTAGATACTAGAGGAAAGAATTATGTGAGTTGGATAGAAATGGACTACTTGATGAAAGCTCAAGAATCTCATTTGTGAAACTTGATTGAGGGAATTCAGTAGAAGCAAGCAGAAAGATTAACTGTTCATTCCAAGAGTTATGATTATGAAATTCAAAAGATTTATAATGTTGCTAAGGCACGTCATGAACTTTTCATGGAGAAGGTCAATGAAAGGAAGGAGTTTCTTATTTTCAAGGTTGTTGAGATGAAATCCTTGATGTCTGAAGAAGTCAAAAACTTGGAAAAAAATTACAAATTGTTGCATAAAAAAATTGATGTTCTTTCTGGTGCCATTACTCGATTGGTTGAGTTCAACACTGAGTACATGAAACAGTTTGAAGCTAAGTCTTAGAAGGATGAAAAGGTGTTTAAGAAGATAGAGGAGTTCTTGTCTGGAATCTAAGAAACCTTGTCCAAGGTTGATCTTTCGAATCAACCAACCATCTCTCAAGAATCTCTTTCAAAGATGGTTTCAAATATCGAGTAGAATAATAAATTTGAGCTTGCTCCAATCCTTGGTTTGGTACTTCATTTACAAAGAAATGCTCCTCGTGTTGTGCAAATCTCGCAAGGGGAGATAGAGGAATTGGAGGAGCTAGATCCTCAAAAGACTCTGGTGTGATACATGAGCAGTAGTTGGGAAGGTTATTTCGACGTAGATTCAAACTTCAATTCCCATGAAGCATGTAATGGCGTCTTTGACTACAACATCGATAACAACAAATATCCTAAAATTTCCTTTGAAATGGATTTCGATCAAGGAAGGTGAAGGAGGTTTGAGTAATGCTCCTGTCAAAACTATTGAGCATCAGCGCTACAGGTTGATCTAAAACCAATTGGTGTTAGAAAAGGCACAATCTTACCCATATAGCACATTCAGACCTCCAGAACTAGGCATTCCATTGCGGCACACCAGGCCATCATGCGAAGACTTGGTCGATGCCATTTCTGACCCCTAATAATCCCCGCCTCAAAAATTGCTCCCTGAGAGAATCAAACCCTCGCTATTGGCTCTAATACCACTTGTTGAGCATCAGCGCTACCGATTGATCTAAAACCAATTGTTGTTAGACAGGACGCAACCTTACCTATATAGCGTATTCAGCCCTCCAGGATCAGGCATTCGATTGCGGCACTCCAGTGTCAACAATTGTTGTTAGACAGGACGCAACCTTACCTACAATCTGAAACATCCCAAAATTCAAGGCCAAAAATTTCGTTTTTAATTAGGTTATTACATAAAACCCAAGTGTCAACAATCAAAGCATTTTATCATAAAATCATATCAGAGTGTAATCCCAAGGATCTCATGTGCGGAAAACATAGTGTGATGTGCTGTGATCGAGCCGGCTCCTTTCCTTTGAAAACAAAGCACCTGAAACAAAAACTGTAAACCATAAGCACGAAGCTTAGTGAGTTCCCCCATCATACCACATACCACATAATACCATCGGTATATTTTGTCACACCCCAAAACCGAGAACGGCAGAAACGTTCTGGCGCGGAGGACGTCATGTATTGTATCACAACAAATGTAAAGTAGTAAACAAGCAACAACATCATCCATTGCATTAATATTATAATTTTGATTACAAGTGTGTTCTTTCATAATATAAGACAACATGATAACTAATCAAAATAAAAGAGGAGTCTTGATTTCTCCATCTTCACAAACCTGGTCGTCGTACCTGTCTATTTGTGACCTGAGAATACAAGTTATTTTAAAAGGGAGTATCAGCAATAAAGCTGGTGAATTCATAAGCATTAATGTGTCTTTGATTTGTAAAAACTGTGAAGTAAAGACTTGTAAACTTTTGGAAAAATTTGGAAAACGTTTGTAAGTAATTGTAAACGTTTGAAAACCCTAGGAAATCCTATATTTCCTACTAGTATAAAAGTAGTTTTCTACCAAGACCTGACTGTTTTGTAAGTAAGCATCACTGTAGATGTGATGGTTTTTCCCTTGTTTAACTATTATTATAAAAAGTTATAGTCTACCTCGTCGTTTATGTGTATGAGTCACAATATAAAGGTAATAAGGAAAATAGTTTATCTATATCGAATAAGTTTTTAATACTCCCTGTGAGTCTTTTGTTTAAGTAAAACTGGTTAAAAGGGTGTTTATCCCGAATTGTGAACATGCTAATCATATCCCATGGTATAGTTATTACCCCCTGAGCATGATTGAGTTAAATGTATATTACTACGTACAAGAGTTGTTGTTTCCATTGTTTGTAAGTTTCTCATAACCATACTAGACGTGGTACTAATGTCGACATTTGTCACCCCAGGCCTACCTGTCTAACTAGAGCTTACAGTTTAGGCGCGGGTTCGTCAAACCCGTATAGATCTATACCCAAATTCGCGCTCTCCCTCCAGGAGACTCTGGCTAAAGATGGGGAATTTCGTTTTGGTACTAACAAAGCCATACGTCTCACATGATTGCTAACAACAAGGTCACGAGTAATATAATGAAATACCTTTTGTATGAAAAGATTATCCTTGTTATGAAGAATGCATGCTTGTAAATAAAACATTGGTATAGACTCATGAATGAACTGACTCTTGCGTGATTCTTTGTAATAGGAATAATGCTTTGTATCCCCTAAATTATTCCTATAATAGTTTACTGGAATGTAATTGATGAGTGTCTAAGTAGGTTTATACACCCTTGCTACCCAAGAGTGTTAGAACTGAACTAACTGATGGAACTTTTATGTCTATATAGGTATACATGATCTATATAACTAATATTTAGATGACATTCGGACGAATAACTGATACCCAAAGGCCACATCCCAACGAGAACAGGAAAAGAAATAAGGCGTGCTAGTCGTTCCAAGTCTTTTAAACCTTTCTAATTTAACTATACATATATAGGCAAGCATTTAACAATATAAAAGTATAAAAGAGGTTTTGTAAAACCTTTGAAAAGTTTAATAAATAAGAATTTATGACTTGATGTCAGTTTATAAAACAATTCCAAAACAGTTGAAAAGACAGTTTAAGTGTAAGAAAACCTTTGTTTGAAGCACAACTATAACAGATTCAAAAAGGAAACATACATTTGTAAGACAGTTTCTACAAGTGTTTTAACATGTAAAAACCTTTGAGAAAGCTATTTGAAGTACTCTATTTGGTGAAACGTCTAAAAGTGTAGTAAGTCCAATTGTATGTTAGTTATAAATCACATGTGATTGATTATATAACCAAAAAGTAGAACAAAGATTTATGTATTTCATACAGGGATAACCGTGTGTTTACTTGTATTCCCCCCCCCCTTAAAAGTGTGTAAAAAGCATTGATAAACATTTGAAAGTGTAGTTTATAGGGGTACAAACTCACATGATTGAAGTGGTTGATTTGAAGTAGTCGAGAGAAGAATCGAGCAGAACTTCGGCAGGAAGAGTTGAAAACGCGGGAAAATCTTGGGATTCTCGGGAATCTCGGGAATCTCAGGAACACAAAACCTTCCTTCGGGGCTTGAAGGTGAAAACCGGGGCTTTGGGAGGCCTTCGGGGGCTTAGACGCAGAGTTTTGACGCGAGAAAGAAGGGAACTGAGCAATGGAACTCGGAGCCCTTGAAATCTATTTATAGGGCCATTTTTTGAGTGCCACGTCGTGGAAGAGGGTGTGGCACGTCGTGGTGAGTCAGCCTTATCCTCTTCTGTTGATTGGACATCTCAGTCACTGGTCGGGTCACGGCGAACTATGCCACGTCGTGGCAACCCTGACAGCCTCGGATTTCGGGTCTTGAACTTGTAAAATCTGTAACTTTCGCATACGAGTTCCGTTTTCGACGTTGTTTATATGAACACATAGGTGAGAATATACTCTACAACTCTCGTTTAGACTTTATCGGCTAATTTTGAATTTATTTTTAACGGGCTGGGACACGAAAATTTCGTTAAAAATCCATAACTTCTTCATCCGATGTCCGTTTTCGTCAGACTTTTCATCGTTGCACTACTATTGTTGAGACCTTCGATTCTCATTTAGGTTGTTTTGGCCAAAAGTCTCTCGATCTGTATTTCGAGTTTTTAGCTGTCTACTATTATATCCGGATCCTGGAAAAATCATAACTTCCTCATACGAAGTCAGATTTGGACGTTCTTTTTATGTACGCTCGCGGTTTAATGATATCTACAACTTTCATTTAGATATTTAAGGCTAAAAACTATTGTATTGAAACTTCGCGTTTTTCGTTTAATCGGTGTTGTCGGTTTTGTCGGGAATTTTAGAATGGTTATAACTTCTTCGATATAACTCGGATTTTTATGTTCTTTATATGTATGAAAACCTTGTTACGATTCCTACCATTTGACTTAACCCAAATAAGATTTTAGGAAAGTTATATTTTGACCCAAATTTGACTGGTTTTACATTACATTGTCTCTAAATATCGGGTTGTCACATCATCCCCCTGTTAGAGAGAATTTCGTCCCAAAATTAGAGTTTAAGCAGAATTGATAATCATGCTACAGATAGAAGTTTTATTTGTTTCTCGTGTTCTTAAGTGAACTCAGGTACTCACTTGGCTTTCCAGCGAACCTTTTACTATCGGGATACGACTTTGCTTCTTTTGTTTGACTTCACTGTTATGATAACTCCTCTTTGTCGAATGTGTGTTGAGTGTTTTTGTGGTCTGTGAGAGTATTACACCTTGTACCCTACAAGTAGTGTCTCTATATCTTCAGAGCAATTACCATTGCTCCTGACTCAAGATCATGTGTTGTATAGTTAACTTCTTGCGTCTTAAGCTGTCTTGAGGTATAGGCAGTGGCCTTTCCTCTTGTATAAGAACGCAACCAAGCCCTTGGTTGGATGCATCGCCTTTCACCACGAAATCTTCTATCCCCTTTGAGAGGGATAAAATTGGTGCGGTACACCAGGCTTACTTTAGCGTTTGGAACGCTCTTTCTTGTTTACAGGCAAGTCTGGTGCTCCTCCAAGTGAAAAACTTGGCCTAAAGAATCTGCTTCTGAGGAGTTCGTTAAGCTGTCTGGGAAGTTCTAGTATCTTAGTTGGAGTTAGACGATAAGGTGATTTGGCTACTGGGGCAGCCCTTGTAACTAAGTCGATTTTGAACTCGAATTGACGTTGTGGTGGTAATCCAGGTAGTTCTTCTGGAAAGGTGTTGGGAAAGTCGCGTACTTTTGGGATGTTCTGAATGTCCTTCACTTCTTGGCTCGTATCGATGATGTGTGCAAGGAATGTGTGATATTCCCTTTGTAAGCGCTTTTGAGCTTAAATACACGAAATGATGCGAAGGTTCGTACTTGATTTGTCTCCGTAAATATCAAGAGGTTCTTTGATAGGGAGGTTAAGATGAACTGTTTTATCAAAGCACCTGATGTCGGCTCGATGTAGACTTAACCGACTCCTACTGATTATGATGTCAAAACCTTGGGGGTGGATTAGATGTCGTGGAGATCTAAAAGAAAGTATGACTACTCATGAATTAGGGAAAAGGATAGGTATTTCTAAGTTTATTCTCACGGAAGCACGATCACTCTCAGTCTTGGGCAGTCTGCGTCCTGAAGTTCATAGTAGAACCCATACCAGGTTCATCAATCACAGTCTCGGGTATACGAGTAGTATATAATTAAGATTGAAATTGTGGGTCTTTGGATTGAACTTGACGTACTGCACGAGTGGTACTTCAGGGAGGTTTGCTGAGGTTTCTTTGGAAAGGGTAAGAAACATGAGGTACTCTACGCATGAGTACTTCAGAGTTCTGAAGTGATAGTTTTGTTAGAAAGATGATTTCGGAGAAAGAGATTTACGCACGAAACTGGTATTGTGAGGATCAAATAGACTCTGATCGTATGATGAAATCGGAATCACTTGGAAATAAAGGCACTAGATTTGATCATAAAGGCGTTACAGACAAAACACAACAGTGCAACTTTTTAACAGAGTTACAGTACTTTAGAGTAACTACAGGAATACTGCTGCGAACAAAGTATACTACAAAAGGCAAGTATACGCAGCACGAGGGTCCCTTAACTGACGGGATCTCGCAAAAGATAAGACTCAAGTTGCACTAGTTTTAAACATGTTTTAAAAACATACATAATACTGACGATTGGAAGTGAACCTATACTATAGTAGGGTCCTTCTTTGCCTCTTTCCATTATGAGTTCAAACTCCTCCAGATTCACCGTCGTTCTCCTCTATTGGACAGTCCCTCTTGAAGTGTCCCATTACGCCACATAGATGGCACATTATAGGGATTTTGACATTGGTGGTTGAAGTAATGTGTTGGATCCGTGTCTTGCAGTAACAGACGGATTGTCCTTTTTTATTGCAGTTTAAGCACTGCAATTTCCGACAAGGTCCATGATGGTGGTAGTTGCGTTTGTTGCACTTTGGGAGATTGCCAGCATACTGTCTGGCCGGGTTAGGGGTAACTGGGATACTAGAATGGATTGTAGTAGGAGGTACAGAAGTCATGAATGTGTAGGTCGCCACAGGTTGTTGTCTTTTGCTTGCCCCTTGGGGTGATTTGCCTTTAGCCTTAGCCCAGAACTTTCGTTTGTTATTCTTGGGCTTGGGATTCGGGGTGTCATGGTGGTTTGTTGCTTGTTGAGGAACTTGATTGTTACTTGGATTGGAATTATTGTTAACAATCCTGCTAACATTCACATTGTTAGCGTTAAGGTGGGTCAGAACAGCTGACACGGTAGCCGAGACTGCAACTTGAAAGGTAGTTGCATCAATCTGAAGAGTTGGTGTTTTGTTGATGGGTTGATCATTTTTCTTCGGCGACATGATTCTGTTACACGGAAAGAAAATTGAATTTGTGAGCGAGTATGGTTGAACCTAGATGTAGTTCGATCGTTCATGTAAAGAATAGAAGTATGTTCTCGAAGGTTTGACCTACATCCCTATGATGCAGTCCCAGTACAGAATAGGAGTATGTTCACGAAGGTGTGACCTACATCCCTATGATGCAGTCCTAGTATGTAGTAGAAGTAAATTAATAGAATGGTCTCAAAATGCTTATCGTCCAAACCAGGGTATTATTGGTTGGTGGATAACATGATCCAACCTTTGAAAGAGACTAGGAAATGATTCCGGAGTTAAATTACCATAGTCCAATAACTTGACTAGATGGGGTTTCAGATAGACTCCAATGAAAGCATTTGAATAAAGATTGACATGGAAGTTAGCCGAATGTCGATATCATTGATGTTTAAGATTTAATAGGTTTGGGGAAATTGACCTTGTTGTAGGTATTACATCATATTCGGAGTAGAAAACTCTTCGACAGCATAAAGACTTAAATAAAAGTACTTACAGTACAAGGTAATTACATAGAAAGTACTACACATAACATAGTCAGGAACACGGGTCTTTAAAACAAAGAAGGAAGTAAGCGATCTCCTACTGGCGACGGTCACCCCTATGGTGAACCCTTAGTTCGGTTAGTTGACGTTCCATATCAATCAAGTATCTCTCGTACACCCTCTGGCGTACTTGGAGCACTATGACTTCGGCTCGGGTTTCAGCTAGTGCTTGCACCAGGGTCTCATGGTTTCTCTCAGATCTCTCGCTTCTGATCAAGGCGATTGGTGCGAATGGTATGCATTCTTGCATTGGTATTAACCTCTTCGATACGTTCGAGAGCCGTCTTGCCCTGAATTTTGTTTCGGGCAACTCTACGGATTAGGATTGGTAGAACTATGTCTGCTGAGCTCCCTTCGTTTACGTTGTAGAAGCTTTGGTCTCCATTAAACGGCATAGGTTGATCTTGCTCTTCGCTCCATGTTTCCACGCATTCTACCCAAGGAGGCGTCGGGCCATGAAAAGCGGGACGAGGGTTAGGATTTAGAAATGGAGCTACCGGGGGTAGGTTCTCAACCTCGGGTTCAGAGTTATCAACATCCGAAAGGTTTTCAGCATGGTGATCATTCAAAGGGATTGGATGATCATTCTCGGGTTCTTCTTCAAACCATCCAACATTGCCTTCATTCGGAAGGTACGGGTTGCCATAGGGATGGAGTCCATCCATGTTATCTACGCAAGAATTGGGGTAAGGAAATAATTATTAGACAAACTATCAAGATAATTATTAGAAAATCTTCATTAGTTACATCGCTATTTGTAAAGTGCATACCCGTCATATGTAATCAACACATGATAGGCTTTCGAATAAGTGACCTTAACTCCAAATTCACAAGGAATAGGGGTAAAGCAAAATTTTCACCGATTCTAAGTCTATAACATCCTAGTCACATATAGCCTTAGTGTATCCACTTAGCAACTATCAACTTAGTAATGAAGATCCCTTTTAGTTCTTAAGTAAGTAATTATGGTAACCCAAAACACCCCTATGGTATTTTAGACTTAGGTTCTGTTATAATGTTCTCATTATGGTAATGTTGGTAAGTTTTTAGACTTGTTGCCATATCACAACCATTCTTGGGCATATGCTAATCACTCCTCGGACCAGCATAGTTGATCAGGCTATGCCACTCCCAAGACTGACTATACATCCCCAAGCTTACTTGTGATATTCAACAATCGTAATACTTTTGTTCTTGTCGTTGTGACACCGATTTTAGTATAAATGCAGGCACGTATACTTACTTAAATATTTTATTATTTAGACGTATAAACTCTAAGTCAGAGTATTTTTAATCCCACTGTATTTATAGTTAGTATATCTTTTATGGGTTGATATACTCAATTCACTATAAACAATGCTCTGATACGAATCTGTCACACCCCAAAACCGAGAACGGCGGAAACGTTCTGGGGCAGAGGATGTCATATATTGTATCAGAACAAATGTAAAGTAGTAAACAAGCAACAACATCATCCATTGCATTAATAGTATAATTTTGATTACAAGTGTGTTCTTTCATAGTATAAGACAACATGATAACTAATCAAAATAAAAGAGGAGTCTTGATTTCTCCGTCTTCACAAAACCTGGTCGTCGTACCTGTCTATTTGAGACCTGAGAATACAAGTTATTTTGAAAGTGGGTATCAGCAATAAAGTTGTTCAATTCATAAGCATTAATGTGTCTTTGATTTGTAAAAACTGTGAAGTAAAGACTTGTAAACTTTTGGAAAAAGTTGGAAAATGTTTGTAAGTAATTGTAAACGTTTGAAAACCCTAGGAAATCCTATATTTCCTACTAGTATAAAAGTAGTCTTCTACCAAGGCCTGACTATTTTGTAAGTAAGCATCACTGTAGATGTGATGGTTTTTCCCTTGTTTAACTATTATTATAAAAGTTATAGTCTACCTCGTCGTTTATGTGTATGAGTCACAATATAAAGGTAATAAGGAAAATAGTTTATCTATATCGAATAAGTTTTTAATACTCCCTGTGAGTCTTTTGTTTAAGTAAAACTATTTAAAAGGGTGTTTATCCCGAATTGTGAACATGCTAATGATATCCCATGGTATAGTTATTACCCCCTGAGCATGATTGAGTTAAATGTATATTACTACGTACAAGAGTTGTTGTTTCCATTGTTTGTAAGTTTCTCATAACCATACTAGACGTGGTACTAATGTCGACATTTGTCACCCCAGACCTATCGGTCTAACTAGAGCTTACAATTTAGGTGCGGGTTCGTCAAACCCGTATAGATCTATACCCAAATTCACGCTCTCCCTCCAGGCGATTCTGGCTAAATATGGGGAATTTCGTTTTGGTACTAACAAAGCCATACGTCTCACATGATTGCTAACAACAAGTTCACGAGTAATATAATGAAATACCTTTTGTATGAAAAGATTATCCTTGTTATGAAGAATGCATGCTTGTAAATAAAACATTGGTATAGACTCATGAATGAACTGACTCTTGCTTGATTCCTTGTAATAGGAATAATAATTTGTATCCCCTAAACTATTCCTATAATAGTTTACTGGAATGTAATTGATGAGTGTCCAAGTAGGTTTATACACCCCTTCTACCCAAGAGTGTCGGAAATGAACTAAGTGATGGAACTTTTATGTCTATATAGGTATACATGATCTATATAACTAATAGTTAGAGGACATTCGGACGAATAACTGATACCCTAAGGCCACATCCCAACGAGAACAGAAAAAGAAATAAGGCGTGCTAGTCGTTCCAAGTCTTTTAAACCTTTCTTATTTAACTATACATATATAGGCAAGCATTTAAAAATATAAAAGTATAAAAGAGGTTTTGTAAAACTTTTGAAAAGTTTAATAAATAAGAATTTATGACTTGATGTCAATTTATAAAACAATTCGAAAACAGTTGACAAGACAGTTTAAGTGTAAGAAAACCTCTGTTTGAAGCACAACTATAACAGATTCAAAAAGGAAACATACATTTGTAAGACAGTTTCTACAAGTGTTTTAACATGTAAAAATGTTTGAGAAAGCTATTTGAAGTACTCTATTTGGTGAAACGGCTAAAAGTGTAGTAAGTCCAATTGTATGTTAGTTATAAATCACATGTGATTGATTATATAACCAAAAAGTATAACAAAGATTTATGTCTTTCACACGGGGATAACCGTGTGTTTACTTGTATCCCCCCCCCTTTAAAAGTGTGTAAAAAGAATTGATAAACATTTGAAAGTGTAGTTTATAGGGGTACGAACTCACATGATTGAAGTGGTTGATTTGAAGTAGTCAAGAGAAGAATCGAGCAGAACTTCGACAGGAAGAGTTGAAAACGCGGGAAAATCTCGGGATTCTCGGGAATCTTAGGAACACAAAACCTTCCTTCGGGACATGAAGATGAAAACCGTGGCTTTGGGAGGGCTTCAGGGGCTTAAACGCAGAGTTTCGGTGCGAGAAAGAAGGGAACTGAGCAATGGAACTCGGAGCCCTTGAAATCTATTTATAGGGCCATTTTTTGAGTGCCACGTCGTGGCAGAGGGTGTGCCATGTCGTGGTGAGTCAGCCTTATCCTCTTCTGTTGATTGGACGCTCTCAGTCACTGGCCGGGTCACGGCGAACTGTGCCACGTCGTGGCAAGCCTGACAGCCTCGGATTTCGGGTCTCGAACTTGTAAAATCCTTATCTTTCGCATACGAGCTCCGTTTTCGACGTTCTTTATATGCACGCGTAGGTGAGAATATACTCTACAACTCTCGCTTAGACTTCATCAGCTAATTTTGAATTTATTTTTAATTATTTATTTAACTATACATATATAGGCAAGCATTTAACAATATAAAAGTATAAAAGAGGTTTTGTAAAACTTTTGAAAAGTTTAATAAATAAGAATTTATGACTTGATGTCAGTTTATAAAACAATTCGAAAACAGTTGACAAGACAGTTTAAGTGTAAGAAAACCTTTGTTTGAAGCACAACTATAACAGATTCAAAAAGGAAACATACATTTGTAAGACAGTTTCTACAAGTGTTTTAACATGTAAAAACGTTTGAGAAAGCTATTTGAAGTACTCTATTTGGTGAAACGGCTAAAAGTGTAGTAAGTCCAATTGTATGTTAGTTATAAATCACATGTGATTGATTATATAACCAAAAAGTATAACAAAGATTTATGTCTTTCACACGGGGATAACCGTGTGTTTACTTGTATTCCCCCCCCCCCCCCCCCTTAAAAGTGTGTAAAGAGAATTGATAAACATTTGAAAGTGTAGTTTATAGGGGTACGAACTCACATGATTGAAGTGGTTGATTTGAAGTAGTCAAGAGAAGAATCGAGCAGAACTTCGACAGGAAGAGTTGAAAACGCGGGAAAATCTCGGGATTCTCGGGAATCTCAGGAACACAAAACCTTCCTTCGGGACTTGAAGATGAAAACCGTGGCTTTGGGAGGGCTTCAGGGGCTTAAACGCAGAGTTTCGGTGCAAGAAAGAAGGGAACTGAGCAATGGAACTCGGAGCCCTTGAAATCTATTTATAGGGCCATTTTTTGAGTGCCACGTCGTGGCAGAGGGTGTGCCATGTCGTGGTGAGTCAGCCTTATCCTCTTCTGTTGATTGGACGCTCTCAGTCACTGGCCGGGTCACGGCGAACTGTGCCACGTCGTGGCAAGCCTGACAGCCTCGGATTTCGGGTCTCGAACTTGTAAAATCCTTATCTTTCGCATACGAGCTCCGTTTTCGACGTTCTTTATATGCACGCGTAGGTGAGAATATACTCTACAACTCTCGCTTAGACTTCATCAGCTAATTTTGAATTTATTTTTAATTATTTATTTAACTATACATATATAGGCAAGCATTTAACAATATAAAAGTATAAAAGAGGTTTTGTAAAACTTTTGAAAAGTTTAATAAATAAGAATTTATGACTTGATGTCAGTTTATAAAACAATTCGAAAACAGTTGACAAGACAGTTTAAGTGTAAGAAAACCTTTGTTTGAAGCACAACTATAACAGATTCAAAAAGGAAACATACATTTGTAAGACAGTTTCTACAAGTGTTTTAACATGTAAAAACGTTTGAGAAAGCTATTTGAAGTACTCTATTTGGTGAAACGGCTAAAAGTGTAGTAAGTCCAATTGTATGTTAGTTATAAATCACATGTGATTGATTATATAACCAAAAAGTATAACAAAGATTTATGTCTTTCACACGGGGATAACCGTGTGTTTACTTGTATTCCCCCCCCCCCCCTTAAAAGTGTGTAAAGAGAATTGATAAACATTTGAAAGTGTAGTTTATAGGGGTACGAACTCACATGATTGAAGTGGTTGATTTGAAGTAGTCAAGAGAAGAATCGAGCAGAACTTCGACAGGAAGAGTTGAAAACGCGGGAAAATCTCGGGATTCTCGGGAATCTCAGGAACACAAAACCTTCCTTCGGGACTTGAAGATGAAAACCGTGGCTTTGGGAGGGCTTCAGGGGCTTAAACGCAGAGTTTCGGTGCAAGAAAGAAGGGAACTGAGCAATGGAACTCGGAGCCCTTGAAATCTATTTATAGGGCCATTTTTTGAGTGCCACGTCGTGGCAGAGGGTGTGCCATGTCGTGGTGAGTCAGCCTTATCCTCTTCTGTTGATTGGACGCTCTCAGTCACTGGCCGGGTCACGGCGAACTGTGCCACGTCGTGGCAAGCCTGACAGCCTCGGATTTCGGGTCTCGAACTTGTAAAATCCTTATCTTTCGCATACGAGCTCCGTTTTCGACGTTCTTTATATGCACGCGTAGGTGAGAATATACTCTACAACTCTCGCTTAGACTTCATCAGCTAATTTTGAATTTATTTTTAATTATTTATTTAACTATACATATATAGGCAAGCATTTAACAATATAAAAGTATAAAAGAGGTTTTGTAAAACTTTTGAAAAGTTTAATAAATAAGAATTTATGACTTGATGTCAGTTTATAAAACAATTCGAAAACAGTTGACAAGACAGTTTAAGTGTAAGAAAACCTTTGTTTGAAGCACAACTATAACAGATTCAAAAAGGAAACATACATTTGTAAGACAGTTTCTACAAGTGTTTTAACATGTAAAAACGTTTGAGAAAGCTATTTGAAGTACTCTATTTGGTGAAACGGCTAAAAGTGTAGTAAGTCCAATTGTATGTTAGTTATAAATCACATGTGATTGATTATATAACCAAAAAGTATAACAAAGATTTATGTCTTTCACACGGGGATAACCGTGTGTTTACTTGTATTCCCCCCCCCCCCTTAAAAGTGTGTAAAGAGAATTGATAAACATTTGAAAGTGTAGTTTATAGGGGTACGAACTCACATGATTGAAGTGGTTGATTTGAAGTAGTCAAGAGAAGAATCGAGCAGAACTTCGACAGGAAGAGTTGAAAACGCGGGAAAATCTCGGGATTCTCGGGAATCTCAGGAACACAAAACCTTCCTTCGGGACTTGAAGATGAAAACCGTGGCTTTGGGAGGGCTTCAGGGGCTTAAACGCAGAGTTTCGGTGCAAGAAAGAAGGGAACTGAGCAATGGAACTCGGAGCCCTTGAAATCTATTTATAGGGCCATTTTTTGAGTGCCACGTCGTGGCAGAGGGTGTGCCATGTCGTGGTGAGTCAGCCTTATCCTCTTCTGTTGATTGGACGCTCTCAGTCACTGGCCGGGTCACGGCGAACTGTGCCACGTCGTGGCAAGCCTGACAGCCTCGGATTTCGGGTCTCGAACTTGTAAAATCCTTATCTTTCGCATACGAGCTCCGTTTTCGACGTTCTTTATATGCACGCGTAGGTGAGAATATACTCTACAACTCTCGCTTAGACTTCATCAGCTAATTTTGAATTTATTTTTAATTATTTATTTAACTATACATATATAGGCAAGCATTTAACAATATAAAAGTATAAAAGAGGTTTTGTAAAACTTTTGAAAAGTTTAATAAATAAGAATTTATGACTTGATGTCAGTTTATAAAACAATTCGAAAACAGTTGACAAGACAGTTTAAGTGTAAGAAAACCTTTGTTTGAAGCACAACTATAACAGATTCAAAAAGGAAACATACATTTGTAAGACAGTTTCTACAAGTGTTTTAACATGTAAAAACGTTTGAGAAAGCTATTTGAAGTACTCTATTTGGTGAAACGGCTAAAAGTGTAGTAAGTCCAATTGTATGTTAGTTATAAATCACATGTGATTGATTATATAACCAAAAAGTATAACAAAGATTTATGTCTTTCACACGGGGATAACCGTGTGTTTACTTGTATTCCCCCCCCCCCCCCCTTAAAAGTGTGTAAAGAGAATTGATAAACATTTGAAAGTGTAGTTTATAGGGGTACGAACTCACATGATTGAAGTGGTTGATTTGAAGTAGTCAAGAGAAGAATCGAGCAGAACTTCGACAGGAAGAGTTGAAAACGCGGGAAAATCTCGGGATTCTCGGGAATCTCAGGAACACAAAACCTTCCTTCGGGACTTGAAGATGAAAACCGTGGCTTTGGGAGGGCTTCAGGGGCTTAAACGCAGAGTTTCGGTGCAAGAAAGAAGGGAACTGAGCAATGGAACTCGGAGCCCTTGAAATCTATTTATAGGGCCATTTTTTGAGTGCCACGTCGTGGCAGAGGGTGTGCCATGTCGTGGTGAGTCAGCCTTATCCTCTTCTGTTGAGTGGACGCTCTCAGTCACTGGCCGGGTCACGGCGAACTGTGCCACGTCGTGGCAAGCCTGACAGCCTCGGATTTCGGGTCTCGAACTTGTAAAATCCTTATCTTTCGCATACGAGCTCCGTTTTCGACGTTCTTTATATGCACGCGTAGGTGAGAATATACTCTACAACTCTCGCTTAGACTTCATCATCTAATTTTGAATTTATTTTTAATTATTTATTTAACTATACATATATAGGCAAGCATTTAACAATATAAAAGTATAAAAGAGGTTTTGTAAAACTTTTGAAAAGTTTAATAAATAAGAATTTATGACTTGATGTCAGTTTATAAAACAATTCGAAAATAGTTGACAAGACAGTTTAAGTGTAAGAAAACCTCTGTTTGAAGCACAACTATAACAGATTCAAAAAGGAAACATACATTTGTAAGACAGTTTCTACAAGTGTTTTAACATGTAAAAACGTTTGAGAAAGCTATTTGAAGTACTCTATTTGGTGAAACGGCTAAAAGTGTAGTAAGTCCAATTGTATGTTAGTTATAAATCACATGTGATTGATTATATAACCAAAAAGTATAACAAAGATTTATGTCTTTCACACGGGGATAACCGTGTGTTTACTTGTATTCCCCCCCCCCCCCCCCTTAAAAGTGTGTAAAAAGAATTGATAGACATTTGAAAGTGTAGTTTATAGGGGTACGAACTCACATGATTGAAGTGGTTGATTTGAAGTAGTCAAGTGAAGAATCGAGCAGAACTTCGACAGGAAGAGTTGAAAACGCGGGAAAATCTCGGGATTCTCGGGAATCTCAGGAACACAAAACCTTCCTTCGGGACATGAAGATGAAAACCGTGGCTTTGGGAGGGCTTCAGGGGCTTAAACACAGAGTTTCGGTGCGAGAAAGAAGGGAACTGAGCAATGGAACTCGGAGCCCTTGAAATCTATTTATAGGGCCATTTTTTGAGTGCCACGTCGTGGCAGAGGGTGTGCCATGTCGTGGTGAGTCAGCCTTATCCTCTTCTGTTGATTAGACGCTCTCAGTCACTGGCCGGGTCGCGGCGAACTGTGCCACATCGTGGCAAGCCTGACAGCCTCGGATTTCGGGTCTCGAACTTGTAAAATCCTTATCTTTCGCATACGAGCTCCGTTTTCGACGTTCTTTATATGCACGCGTAGGTGAGAATATACTCTACAACTCTCGCTTAGACTTCATCAGCTAATTTTGAATTTATTTTTAATTATTTATTTAACTATACATATATAGGCAAGCATTTAACAATATAAAAGTATAAAAGAGGTTTTGTAAAACTTTTGAAAAGTTTAATAAATAAGAATTTATGACTTGATGTCAGTTTATAAAACAATTCGAAAACAGTTGACAAGACAGTTTAAGTGTAAGAAAACCTTTGTTTGAAGCACAACTATAACAGATTCAAAAAGGAAACATACATTTGTAAGACAGTTTCTACAAGTGTTTTAACATGTAAAAACGTTTGAGAAAGCTATTTGAAGTACTCTATTTGGTGAAACGGCTAAAAGTGTAGTAAGTCCAATTGTATGTTAGTTATAAATCACATGTGATTGATTATATAACCAAAAAGTATAACAAAGATTTATGTCTTTCACACGGGGATAACCGTGTGTTTACTTGTATTCCCCCACCCCCCCCCCCCTTAAAAGTGTGTAAAAAGAATTGATAAACATTTGAAAGTGTAGTTTATAGGGGTACGAACTCACATGATTGAAGTGGTTGATTTGAAGTAGTCAAGAGAAGAATCGAGCAGAACTTCGACAGGAAGAGTTGAAAACGCAGGAAAATCTCGGGATTCTCGGGAATCTCAGGAACACAAAACCTTCCTTCGGGACTTGAAGATGAAAACCGTGGCTTTGGGAGGGCTTCAGGGGCTTAAACGCAGAGTTTTGGTGCGAGAAAGAAGGGAACTGAGCAATGAAACTCGGAGCCCTTGAAATCTATTTATAGGGCCATTTTTTGAGTGCCACGTCGTGGCAGAGGGTGTGCCATGTCGTGGTGAGTCAGCCTTATCCTCTTCTGTTGATTGGACGCTCTCAGTCACTGGTCGGGTCGCGGCGAACTGTGCCACGTCGTGGCAAGCCTGACAGCCTCGGATTTCGGGTCTCGAACTTGTAAAATCCTTATCTTTCGCATACGAGCTCCGTTTTCGACGTTCTTTATATGCACGCGTAGGTGAGAATATACTCTACAACTCTCACTTAGACTTCATCAGCTAATTTTGAATTTATTTTTAATTATTTATTTTTAACGGGCAGGGACACGAAAATTTCGTTAAAAATCCGTAACTTCTTCATCCGATGTCCGTTTTCGTCAGACTTTTCATCGTTGCACTACTATTGTTGAGACCTTCGATTCTCATTTAGGTTGTTTTGGCCAAAAGTCTTTCGATCTCTATTTCGAGTTTTTAGTTGTCTACTATTATATCCGGATCCTGGAAAATCATAACTTCCTCATACGAAGTCAGATTTGGACGTTCTTTTTATGTACGCTCGCGATTTAATGATATCTACAACTTTCATTTAGATATTTAAGGCTAAAAACTATTGTATTGAAACTTCGCGTTTTTCGTTTAATCGGTGTTGCCGGTTTTGTCAGGAATTTTAGAATGGTTATTACTTCTTCGTTATAACTCGGATTTTTGTGTTTTTTATATGTATGAAAACCTTGTTATGATTACTACCACTTGATTTAACCCAAATAAGAATTTAGGAAAGTTATATTTTGACCTAAATTTGACTGGTTTTACATTACATTGTCTCTAAACATCGGGTTGTCACATCTTTTAACCGGTAACCGGGGACTATTTCACCCTTACCACCATCACATAATAATATATCATAAACATACTGATCACAAACTAACATCATAACATACTGGTCACATACTAACATCATAACATATCGATCACATACTAACATCATAACATAATGATCACATACCAACATATTGTAAACAAACAGATAAGCATTGCATGGGTTCTGTATACCCCTTCGGTATCTTTCAACCGGTATCCGCCATCGGTATCTTTCAACCGGTAACCGCCATCGGTATCTTTCAACCGTTAATCAGAGACTATTTCACCCCCTACCACTATCACATAATAACAAATTGGTTCCATGATAACATAACACAACATACTGTATCACATAATGGCATATCATAACCATACTGGTCACTTAATAACATATCATACATGGGTTCTGTCTATCCCTTCGGTATCTTTCAACCGGTAACTGCCTTCGGTATCTTTCAACCGGTAATTGAGGACTATTTCACCCCTACCACTATCACATATTAACATATCATGATCATACTCCTAGGCATGCATGGGTACTATCTACCCTTCGGTATCTTTTAACCGGTAACTATGGGCTATATCACCCCTACCACTACTAACACATATATCATAGCATCCTAGCACATAAAGCATATCAGATAACAACACACCAGAAAATTATCACAAAGACAATCATCTAACAAATAACTCCTATTAGTGGGTCGGCATTGTGGCCGTAGACCCACTCCTATTGGAAGGTAACTCACCTCGCACTGCTGAAGTCCCAAAGACTCAACCCCACACTGTTGGTATCCCGTAGACTCAACCCCAACTGCTGGATGACAGATTCTCAGTCTGTCAATATCAAAACATTACCCCATTAATAATTGGGTTCAACTACATAACCATAAGTACATGCTTTGGGTATTTACTACATTACCCCTATCTTGGCTTATTTAAGCCCAAAGCCCAATCCAAAGGTCCAAAAGTCCAACTATGGCTCAAAGCCCAACATATGGCCCAATTTTCCAAATTGGGCCTAGGCCTATACATGGTCTCATTCTAAGGCCCAACATCATATAATCATTAAGGCCCAAACTATGGCCCATATATGGCCCAATTTACCAAATTGGGCCCAAGCCCCTTACATGGGCCTTACCTTAGGCCTATTAAATTATTCTAGTCTAATTGCTTGACTTTGGATGGTCCATTAGTAACCCAATCATCAAGGCCCAATAGAAAGGCCCAACAATAAACCCAAGTAAAATTAGGGTTTCACATAAAATGACGATTAGGGTTAAGTGTTTCTCACTTAACCCATTAAGGACTTAATCCATTAAGTCCATCATTCTTCTAAATAAGTCATATGGTGTGATTGGGCTTAATCACACAATTCCATTACAATGGCCCAAAAGTGGGTCCCAATAAGTCCAAGCCCATAAATCCAATATTAGGGTTTCTAAACCCTAATTAGGGTTTCCAATCCCATCTTAGCCCAATAGGCCCAAAACCAAGTCCTTAAGCCCATTAGGGTTTTCCTTTGGCCAATTAGGGTTTAATACACCCATTAGTCACATGTTTGGGCTTTTGGGTCCATTAATGTCACACCCCAAAACCAAGAACGGCGGAAACGTTCTGGGGCGGAGGACGTCATGTACAGTATCACAACAATAAAAAGTAGTAAACAAGCAACAACATCATCTATTTCATTAATAATATAATTATTATACAAGTGTGTTCTGTCATATTTTGATAAACACTAAAGCATAAATCAAAATGAAAGATGAGTCTTGAATGAGCTCCATCTTCTCTAAACCTTGCATTGGTACCTGTTTATGTTTGACCTGAGGATACAAGTTATTTTGAAAGAGAGTATCAGCTTTAAAGCTGGTGAGATCATAAGTATTTTAGTGTCTTAATTTGTATGTAAGAATTTGTATGTATATGAACTGTAAGTATTGAGAATGTATATGAACTGTAAGTATAACAATGTTTTGTAAATCAACTGTAATGTTTGAAAAACCCTAGAAATCCCTATGATTCCTACTATTATATATCGGTGTCTTCTACCAAGACCTAACTGCTCTGAATGTAGTCTTCTACAAAGACCTAACTGCTCTGAATGTAGTCTTCTACCAAGACCTAACTACTCTAAATGTAGTCTTCTACCAAGACCTAACTGCTATGAATGTTCGTTTCGTGTAAAAGTGTGTAACTTTCCAAGTGTAACTATCATTAACAAAATATAGTTTTTACATTTAATGTTTAAGTGAAAAGATCACTAAGTATATGTAAAGGGAAAATTAATGTAGTACTGTAGTGTAGTGCTATAAGAACTACTGCTACACTAACTACCTTAAAATGGATTTATATTAAGGCATCATGTGATTAATTGTACCATACTATCAATTGGATAACAATGACAAAGGTAGGTCGTAAAAAGAAATGATGTTTGGCACCCGCAGACTTGCAGGTCCGGCTATAGCTAGCAGCAAGGTGTAGGATAGTCAATCCAGTATAGATCTATACGCAAACTCACGCTCTCCCTCCAAGAGACTCTGGCTACAACTCGGACCATGACATTGAAGGCATGCTCCAATACAGTGGATCACAATTATGTCAACGTATTTATGTATATGTCATGTACTGAAATGTTCTACGTGTGCTAGCTGTAATGTGTGTTCTCTCTCTATCTAGCAAGTATAGTAATGTACTGTAATGTTCTAGAAAGTATTGACTCATGAATGAACTGACTCATTGTATGATATCGCGTTCTAGTAATAGTTCTAGTATCTTCCTAAACTACCCATATGGTAGTTTACTAGTAATCTAACTGGTACATATGGACATGGATGTATACCCTTGCTACCCAAGGGCATTGGATGAACTGGAAGGACCTTTATGACTATATAAGTACACATGATATATAACTAATATTTAAACGACCTTCGGACGGGTACCCGATATCCCAGCAGACCACATCCAAATCAAGGAAAAGGAAATATGGTGGATAGCCTTCCTAAGTCCTTTCAACATTTATTATATAACTATACATATATAGGCATGCAATTTATAATATAAAAGCATAAAATAAGTTTTGTAAAACCTTTGAACATAATTATTATCTAAGAAAAGATCTACTTGATGTCAATCTATAAAACGGTTTTGAAGGCATGGGTTTGATAAAATAGTTTAATATAAAGAAACATTTGTTTGAAACACAATTGTAAATAAGTTTGAAATGTAACATACAGAGTAATATGTATAGTGTAATAAAGAGTTTTAAACACATAAAGTGTTTATGGAAAACATTTGAAGGAAACTGTTTTGGTAAAACGGCTAATGAGTAGCCAATCATTTGAATGCTGCTTATTAATCACATGTGATTGATATAATAATTAGCATAATTATACTTGTATCCCCCCCCCCCCCATAAAACATTTAAAAACAATGAAAACATTGATTAAGGGGTATGAACTCACCTGTTGTGGGTGATACGAATGAACTGAAGAGGTAGGACTGCTAGGTGTCAAGTGAAGACTTTAGACACACACAATGATCCTAATTACATATGAAGACATATGTATATAAACAATTAGTGATTATAACACTAATTAAACATGTATAAACATCCTAATGCGAGGAAAACACTTTGGTCAAGTGCTAGGAGGCTAATGGGTTGCAAAAAAGGAGTGCAAGACCTTATACGGAAGTTTATGGTCAAAAGACCATGTGTGTTGGAGTTTACGGCCCAGGGGAGTAAACTCCTAGCCGTAAACTCTCTATTGGGGCACTAAATGAAGCTCAAAGCTATTACAACTTAAGTGGTGAAGTGCTTCTAGGCTTAAACAAGTGTTTGGGTCAGTTTAAGGCCTTAAAATGGCCTTGCTTAATGTTCACGGCGCTAGGACCACTCCCCCATGAGTTTACGGCCGTAAACTCATGGTAAGGAGTACCATTTGATGTTTTGAGGTTCCTAGCTCATTGGTGATTTGTTCTATGATAAGTTCTATCCATGTGGAAGCATTAGGGGCACAATATCACCCCTTTATAGAGTTTACGGCCTAAGGTCCAATCCTTATGAGCTTACAGCCGTAAACTCCATGGGAACATGGTTTCTTGGATGCTTAAGGTCCTTAACACTTCAAGGATATGATCTAAGCTGGGTTCTAGGCATAAGGAAGGATTTAGGGTGTCATTTGCCCCATTTATAGGGGTTTACGGCCCAAGAACTTGTCTTGGCCGTAAACTCCTTTGTCCTTGTGTTTCCTTTTATGATTTCTAGGCTATAAACACATTAGGGTACATGTCTAAATTAGTCTCTTGGCTTAAGGAAGGCTTTTAGGGCATTTTGGCACATAAAAATGGAGTTCACGTCCCAAGAACCTCCTTGGCCGTGAACTCACTTCTAGTCTTGATTCTTAATTGTTTTGTGGTCTAAACATGTAATGGTAGCTTCTAGGTTCATTTCCAAGGCTTTGACGGACATTGGGCACACTTTGGCCCTTAAAAAGGAGTTTACTCTCCAAGTGTTCTTGGGCGGTAAACTCCCAAATCTTGGGGTTTTGATTCGATTTTCATGTTATAAAACACAATCTAAGATATATATAATACAACTAGATAGAAGTACTCACGATTTGGGATAAAAACCTGAAGATCCGTGAGAGAGAATTTGGCTTTTCTCTAGTTGGAAATGTAACTAATGAATAAATATGGTTTAGATTTCTATATATAGTCCTGAGATTTTTGGCAGAAAATATTTTATTCCCGGAATGAACTCTAATATCATAGAGTTTTGGAATAACAGTGTTGCACAAAATCCGAGTGCATCCACTCTCTTGATATCTCCTTAAGAGTAAAACCTGGAATACTCAAACTTATACCCGAAGTCTGGAATTTCACTGTAACTGTTCTAACTTCTATTGACTTCATATGGTTTGTTCATAATGGAAATTTCAGGTTGTCACAATTAAGCTAACAAGGTCCATTATGGTTTCAAGCATCCCCCATCGAGTCAACTCACAAGACAAGCACACCGCCACCCGACACGGCGGCCGGTGGCGGCAGGAGGCGGCAGCCACCACCCTAAGGTGTTGGTTTTCAATTTCTTTTATTATTCTTGCTCTTACGACTTTTACAATGAATTCCTAAAACAAACACACACACTACACTAATACCGACACACACATGTGGTGGTCCTTGGCGGCAGCCACCACCTCACGGTGGTGGCAGCGGCTGCTTGTAACAACGTGAATTTTCAAAATAATTTTTTTTTAAAACATTCATTCAATCATAAATAATGTCAAACACATTGTATCAAATGTTATTATCACAAAAATTTTCCCCAGAATCTCTACAAAAACTCCAATGCGTGTGTGTACGAATCATGTCGGCGCCTTCCGGCACTCATCACTAGTACCTGAAACACATAACACAACAACTGTAAGCATAAATGCTTAGTGAGTTCCCCAAAATGCCACATACAGCATATACGCCACTCAAGGCTATAATACGACCCTCCTGTCAATGTGTCTCAGCGGGACCCTCCAGTCCCGTAGCTCGTTGGACCCTTAGGTCCGGTCATAGCTCGTTGGACCCTCCGGTCCGATCTATATCATCGTACAACATACAAATATCACATAGCACATGATCTCATACATAACACATAAGACGCTCTGGTCATCACATGGTACCACTCTAGTTAACGTATAGTGACAAGACTCACCTCGATGTCTCAGAAAATATCTGACTCGGAAGAAGTATGATCTAGCCTCCGCCTAATCACATAAAGTAATACTCTCATAAATACAACTGTACTCAACCCTAAAAGTCAACAAGGTTAACGGTCAACTTGACCCAACTCGGCGAGTGCACAAGGACGACTCGGCGAGTCTACACGTGTCCACTGACTCTCTTAGATTCTCTCTTGGCACGTCGAGTAATTCCCTTGACTCGACGAGTTCCACCTGGCATGAATCGCGGGGCCACCCCGACTCAACTCGCCGAGTCTCAAGAACAACTCGGCGAGTTCCAACTTGAACTCACACCCTGACTCTCCTTGACTCACCGAGTCATTCCCCCAACTCGGCAAGTCCACTCACTGAGTGATTAACGGGCAACCTTCATACTACTCGCCGAGTCTGTTCTTGGGACTCGGCGAGTTCATGCCATGCACAAACTCAAAACAACTTCTGAGGTCAGATCTGTTCCATACAATCATAGATCTGGCCTCCCCAAGCATGATAATCACATAAAGTTCGAACCTTGACACACATATAACATAGAAATGGTCCAAAATGGTGATTTAGCCCCAAAAATGACATTCCAAGCTCATGACTTCCAAAATGACTCATAAAGCTCCAAGGGTTAAGGCCTCTGGACCTCTTTGGGTCCAGATCCAGAACACAAACTCGACGAGGGACCAAATACACCACTTAATCAATCTCTAAAAGGGTTAGGAAAACCCTAACACTAAGAATCAACACCAAAACTGAAGAAGGTCTGAGAATAATACCTCAATGCAATCTCTATGAGCTCAAAACCACCAAAAATCGCACCTCCTTCAGCCTCCTCTTGCCTTAAACACTTCCTTCTTGCAAAAACACCCACCAAATATCAAGATTGGCCTCTCCTTCCTCACAAATGCTCTAGATCTCTGTAGGGTTTCTCTCAGGGGTTGGTGGACGCAAATGACGGCCATAAGGACCTTTAAATAGGTCTCAAACCTTGGAAATTATGGTTTCATTAAACTGCATGGACTCGCCGAGTCCACTCATGAACTCGATGAGTCTAGCTATGAACTCGTGTACAAATCCGCGACGATACTCGGTGAGTCTAGACGCCAATTCGCCGAGTTCCCCTCACAAAACCCAAAAATAAAAGAACAAAATATCATAGCTGGGAATCTGGGTGTTACAATTCTCCCCCACTAGAATCAGACTTCGCCCTCGAAGTCTCACTCTGCAAACAACTCCGGATGCTGATCCAACATCTCACGCTCCGGTTCCCAAGTCAACTCTGACCCTTTCCGATGCTGCCACTGGACCTGCACCAGCGGCACTTCCTTGTTCCTCAAAACCTTAATCTTCCGATCCCTGATCTCCACCGGTCTCTCGGCATAATTCAGGCTCGCATCTACCTGAATATCTTCTAATGGCACCACTGCCGACTCGTCGGCTTTACACTTTCGCAACTGCGACACGTGGAAAGTGTCATGAATCTGACCCAACTCTGCTGGCAACTCCAAATGATAGGCTACCCTGCCTACCCTCGCGATCACCCTGAAAGGTCCAATATATCGGGGCCCCAACTTGCCCCTCTTCCTGAATCGGATCACTCCTTTCCAAGGAGAGACTTTCAGGAGCACGAAGTCGCCGACCTGAAACTCGAGTTCGGACCGGCGTCTGTCCACATAACTCTTCTGACGACTCTGAGCGGTCAACAGCCTCTGCCTGACCTGCTGGATCTGCTCTGTCATCTGAAGCACAATCTCGGTGCTGCCCATCACACGCTACCCTACTTCTCCCCAGCAAATAGGGGTTCGACACCTCCTCCCATACAACAGCTCAAAGGGCAGCATGCCAATGCTCGAATGATGGCTGTTGTTATAAGAAAACTCCGCCAAGCGCAAATACATGTCCCAACTGCCGCCGAAATCCAACACACATGCCCGGAGCATGTCCTCGAGCGTCTGAATCGTCCGCTCACTCTGCCCGTCAGTTTGTGGGTAGTATGCGGTACTAAAATGCAGTTTCGTACCCAATTCCTCATGAAACTTCTTCCAGAATCTGGAAGTGAAACGTACATCTCAATCTGAGACAATCGAGATCGGCACTCCATGCCGCGATACCACCTCTCTCACGTACATCTCTGCCAACTTCTCCGCGGAAGAGCTCTCACTGATGGCCAGGAAGTGAGCACTCTTCGTCAATCTGTCCACAATCACCCAAATTGCATCGACACCCCCTCGCGGTTCTTGGCAATTTGGTGATGAAATCCATGGTAATCTGCTCCCATTTCCATTCGGGAATCTCTAATGGGTGCAGCTTACCATGTGGACGTTGGTGCTCGGCCTTCACCCTGCGACAGGTCAAGCACCTCTCTACAAACCATGCGACATCTCTCTTCATACAGGGCCACCAATAATCCTTCTTCAGGTCCAAAAACATCTTAGTGGCCCCGGGATGGATCGAGAATTTCGATCGATGAGCCTCTTCCAACAAAATGGTACGCGTTCCACCCACAGATGGTACCCAAATCTGGCCCTGAAATGTCATAAGCCCCCGGTTATCGGTAACAAATTCCAATACCAGCCCGACAACTTGCTCCCTCTTCTAGCTCTCTGGCTTCACAGCCTCAGCCTGGGCCCCACAAATAGCATCCAACGTCGGGGTCATCACTGACAATCTCAAACAAACATCTCGAATTGGGGCGCCCTCCGCCCTATGGCTCAATGCATCGGCTACCACATTAGCCTTGCCCGGGTGGTACAGGATCTCACAATCATGATCCTTGACCACGTCCAAGCACCTCCTCTGGCGCATATTCAGGTTGGGCTGATCCATCAAATACTTCAAGCTCTTGTGGTCCGTGTATATCATACACCGAACCCCATACATATAATGTCGCTAGATCTTGAGAGCGAACACTACCGCTCCCAACTCCAAATCACAGATGGGGTATCTCGACTCATGAGGCTTAAGCTGCCTCGATGCATATGCAATCACATGCCCCCTCTTCATAAGCACCACTCCTAATCCGGATATCGATGCATCACAATATACCACAAAATCTTCCATCCCTTCCGGAAGGGCCAACACTGGGGCCTCGCATAATTTCTGGCGAAGTGTCTCGAACGAGGTCCGCTGTTCCGGACCCCAAGAAAACACAACACCTTCTAGGTCAACTTGGTGAGTGGCACGGCGATCTTGGACAAATCCTTAATAAATCTCCGATAATAGCCGGCCGAACCCAGAAAACTCCTGATCTCGGTGGGTGACCTCGGCACCTCCCATCTCATGACCGCCTTAATCTTGGCCGGATCGACCAATATCCCATTCTGGTTAACGAGGTGTCCCAGAAACTGAACCTCTCGTAGCCAGAACTCACATTTGGAGAACTTGGCATAAAGCCTCTCCGATCTCAGAACTCCGAGGATCTCCCTCAAATGCTCCTCAGGCTGCTCTCTGGATCTTGAATACACCAAAATGTCGTCGATGAACACGATCACTGAGCGATCCAACATCGGTCTGCACACCCTGTTCATGAGATCCATGAACACCGCCGGTGCGTTGGTGAGTCCGAAAGGCATCACCACGAACTCGTAATGCCCATAACGAGTCCGGAATGTTGTCTTCTGGACGTCCTCCTCCCACACCCTCACCTGATGATACCCCGACCTCAAATCGATCTTGGAGAACCAAGATGCTCCCTGCAACTGATCAAACAAATCATCGATCCTTGGCAATGGGTAACGGTTCTTGACCGTTAGCTTATTCAGTTCACGCTAATCAATGCACATCCGGAGCGAGCCATCCTTCTTCTTGACAAAAAGGATAGGCGCCCCCCATGGCGAACTGCTCGGCCTGATAAACCCCTTCCCCAGCAGCACCTGAAGCTGCGAGGATAACTCCTGCATCTCCGGAGGCGCAAGGCAATACAGCCCCTTAGCGATAGGCGCAGCTCCTAGAACCAACTCAATACCGAACTCTATCTGCCTCTCCGGAGGCACACCCGGCAATTCCTCTGGAAACACATCCGGAAACTCGCGCACTATCGGAACCTCATCCACCGACTTCGGTCTCTCTGAAACAACCCTCGCATCCATCAGATATGCCACGAATCCTCTACAGCCCTGATGTAGACTCTGTCTCGCTCTGGCGGCCGAACAAAATGCTGACCCCGCACGTGTACCCTCACTGTGCACTGTAAGAACTCCCCCACTAGGGTCTCGAATCGTCACCAACTGACGCTCGCAGTCTATCACAGCTCCATATCGACTCAACCAATCCATACCCACTATAACACACACGTCCCCCATCGCGATCGGAACCAGATCTATCGGGAACTCCACACCAAAGATCTCAAGGACACATCCTCGAATCACATCCGAAGGATACACTGCTTGCTCATCAGCTATGGAAACTCGCAGAGATCGATCCAACACCTCTCGACGGACATTAATATGCTGACTAAATGCTATGGAAACAAATGACCGACTCGCACCCAAGTCAAATAATACCAACGCAGGCACATAACTCACAAGAAAAGTACCTACGCATATCATCATATAAGCATAAAAACTCAACTCAAATAAAAGATGAAAAGAGAATACATACCAGCCACAACATCGGGCGTCGCGCGTACCTCCTCTGCGGTCAACTGAAATGCCCTCCCATGAGCCTTCGGGGCCTTGACCTTCACCGGAAGAACCTCGATAACCCTAGCAACAGGCGCAGATCCCTGCGCTGATCCCTGAAGAAGCTGCGGGCACTCGGCCTTCCGATGGCCGGTATGGTTGCAATGAAAGCGCACCGAAAATCCCTTGGGGCAATCCCTCGCGATATGCCCCTCCTTCCCACACTTGTAGCACACCCCATTCATGCGCATCCCCTCGTGACTCTTACCGCACTTCCCACAAGTGCGGCCCTTCGCGCCACCAGATCTCGAATCAACAGGTCTAGCCCACTTGGCTGCCGGCTGAGACTGAGCCGGTCGCCGATCCATCCTCTGAGACTTGGCCTCCTCCCTGGCCTGAGTCTCCAACTCGATCTCCCTCTTCCGGGCATTTTCCGGGAGCTCAGCAAATGTTCGGTAAGTCGAGTTCACCACGAACTCCTGAATATCTCTCCTCAGCACACTCAGATAACGGCTCATACGAGCCTGCTCAAACGACACCTACTCAGGGAAAAACATCGCCCTCTCATGAAACTTCCTGGTGATGACTGCCACAGAATTAGTACTCTTCTTGAGGGTCAAGAACTCCTGAATCAACCGTTCCCTCTCCACCGGGGGAACATACTCCTCTCTGAACATAGCGGTGAACCTCTCCCAGGTCACCTCGAAAATCTTAGCCAATGTGAAGTTCGCCGTCACGAACTTCCACCAATCATTCGCTCCCAGGCGGAGCTGGTTCAAGGCGAACCGAACCCTCAAGTGCTCTGGACAATAGCACGTATAGAAACATCCCTTGATGTCAGAGATCCATCTCATAGCGACAACCGGGTCCTGCATCCCGTCGAACTCTGGTGGCTTCGTGTTGCTGAACTCCCGGAACAACAACGTGTCACCTCCTTGAGGTCTGGCGGCAGCAACAGCAGCAGTAGCTCCAGCTATAGCAGCCTCAGTCAATGTTGTGTACCGCTCATCAAAAGTCTCAATCAACGTGGTCTTGATGTCTCCAAACATCTCAAGAATCTCAGCCCGAATGGCAGCAGCAACCTCCTCATGAATCAATCGACGAATCTCCTCGTCGCTGGCACCACTGCTCTTAGGTGTGTGTCGAGTCCCAACCATGATGCTTCTGAAACACAACAAAAATTATCAGATACTCGATCGAGCATACACATACCCGATAACGCAACCCTACTTGTCCCCCATTGTCCAAAAGATTCTTACTTGGAATGCCCACTGATCCGGTGTCTCCAGTAGCACGGGCCCAATACTACTGACCACACCGCATCAGTATTCACTCCAAGTACTCCTCCTTGGATCTTGGATTACAAGTACTCTACTCTCAAAGCATCTCAGCAGCAGAAATCTCCTAGGCTAAGGCATCACAAATCAGGCCACTCTAGTCCTAATATGTATACCTAGCCTACTGTAGCATGCATAACATAACATATCGCATAACACATAATGTAAGGGTACTTTTGGGGATTCACCGTTCGGGCGCTGGCTGATCGTACACACGGCTCTGCTCTGTTTGTCTCAAAACTCTTTTTACTCTTTTCAAAAGTTTTACTTCATTATCAAAAAAAATTCCTCAAATCCTCAGTTTGAGTTCAAATACGCCCGAAGATGCATCCGAATCCCTCAAACCAAGGCTCTGATACCAACTTGTAACAACGTGAATTTTCAAAATAATTTTTCATTTTTAAAACATTCATTCATTCATAAATAATGTCAAACACATTGTATCAAATGTTATTATCACAAAACTTTTCCCCAAAATCTCTACAAAAACTCGAATGCGTGTGTGTACAAATCATGTTGGCGCCTTCCCGCGCTCATCACTAGTACCTGAAACACATAACACAACAACTGTAAGCATAAATGCTTAGTGAGTTCCCCAAAATACCACATACAACATATACGCCACTCAAGGCTATAATACGACCCTCCTGTCAATGTGTCTCAGCGGGACCCTCCAGTCCCGTAGCTCGTTGGACCCTTAGGTCCGGTCATAGCTCGTTGGATCCTCCGGTCCGATCTATATCATCGTACAACATACAAATATCACATAGCACATAATCTCATACATAACACATAAGACGCTCTGGTCATCACATGGTACCACTCTAGGTAACATATAGTGAGAAGACTCACCTCGATGTCTCAGAAAATATCTGACTCGGAAGAAGTATTATCTAGCCTCCGCCTAATCACATAAAGTAATACTCTCATAAATACAACTGTACTCAACCCTAAAAGTCAACAAGGTCAACGGTCAACTTGACCCAACTCGGCGAGTGCACAAGGACGACTCGGCGAGTCTACACGTGTCCACTGACTCTCTTAGATTCTCTCTTGGAACGTCGAGTAATTCCCTTGACTCGACGAGTTCCACCTGGCATGAATCGCGGGGCCACCCCGACTCAACTCGCCGAGTCTCAAGAACAACTCGGCGAGTTCCAACTTGAACTCACACCCCTGACTCTCCTTGACTCACCGAGTCATTCCCCCAACTCGGCAAGTCCACTCACTGAGTGATTAACGGGCAACCTTCATACTACTCGTCGAGTCTGTTCTTGGGACTCGGCGAGTTCATGCCATGCACAAACTCAAAACAACTTTTGAGGTCAGATCTGTTCCATACAATCATAGATCTGGCCTCCCCAAGCATGATAATCACGTAAAGTTTGGACCTTGACACACATATAACATAGAAATGGTCCAAAATGGTGATTTAGCCCTAAAAATGACATTCCAAGCTCATGACTTCCAAAATGACTCATAAAGCTCCAAGGGTTAAGGCCTCTGGACCTCTTTGGGTCCAGATCCAGAACACAAACTCGAGGAGGGACCAAATACACCACTTAATCAATCTCTAAAAAGGTTAGGAAAACCCTAACACTAAGAATCAACACCAAAACTGAAGAAGGTCCGAGAATAATACCTCAATGCAATCTCTATGAGCTCAAAACCACCAAAAATCGCACCTCCTTTAGCCTCCTCTTGCCTTAAACACTTCCTTCTTGCAAAAACACCCACCAAATATCAAGATTGGCCTCTCCTTCCTCGCAAACGCTCTAGATCTCTTTAGGGTTTCTCTCTGGGGTTGGTGGCCGCAAATGACGGCCATAAGTCCCTTTAAATAGGTCTCAAACCCTGGAAATTAGGGTTTCATTAAACAGCGTGGACACGCCGAGTCCACTCATGAACTCGTCGAGTCCATTCATGAACTCGTTGAGTCCAGCTGTGAACGCACGTACAAATCCACGACCATACTCGGCAAGTCTAGACGCCAACTCGCCGAGTTCCCCCCACAAAACCCATAAATAAAAGAACAAAATATCATACCTGGGAATCCGGGTGTTACGCTCCTCTTGTGATTTCCGGACAAACAAATCATACCCATAAATGAAAACACGCACACCATCACGTCCTTTACTCGAAACGAGAAACCAACCACCCGATAATGGCATATCGCGGCGGTAGCGATGGTTTCATGCCGGCAGGATAGAGGTAGCGGTTCAGCAGCAACAAACCGAGCAGAGGGGGGTTCCGTGACGATGACAGCTACGCTCAAGCTCCTCCGGCGGCGGCAACAGCAACATAACAATGGCGATTAGCGGCTCCCAACCTCATTGTTGACTGATCTTGCGGCTCCACCGATGGTCCCGCTTCCTTGGCTTCACAGATGAGGAGGAGGAGGAGGCGGCATAGGTGGCTACGACTTGTCTCCCACTACTTCCGACTGAACGATGCTCCATCGTCGTCCTCCGTCTCCAGCAGCAACATAAACGACGGCTGGGATCCGGTGGTTCGTAACAGCAACAGACCATCCAACCACCGTACTCACTTTCCGATGTAGAAGAGATGGACTCTGGCGACTGGCTTCAGCGGTGGCGAGGAGGAAAGCAGATGTGGTGGCTATGCTCCATGGTGGCGGCTAGAGAAAACACATTAGGGTTAGGGTTACCGGGGGTGACGGGTTTATATACCCCGATCCCCATAACTTATTTTCATAATTCCAAGTTTAGCCCCTCCATCCAGAAATCATTACAAAATAAATCCCATATTTACCTTTTAAACCCTGCCCTTCAATTCTCTTTCAAATGAAATCCAAAACTTACATTTTATCTCTCCCTTCCATGATTCCTTAAGAAATAAAACCCCTAATTTATAGTACAACCCCTAAGCCTCTAAAATCCTTTCAAATGAAGACCCAAAAGTTAATATTTAGTCCCCACCCTCATTAATACTTACGAATTGGGTCCGGAACTTACTCTTTTAACCCTCGACTTCTAAAATGGTGACGATTAGCTCTTCGAGACCATCCTTTTATACATAATTATTTATTTTAGGGCTACGAGTCCTTCATTTCTTTATTTATTTATTTAATAAATAAACGGGTGTTGCACAATCAACACGAGTTTCTAATCAATCACATATTGTTCACATCTCCACAGTTCAAAGTAGCAGATAAATTCAAAGAACAAAATGAATTCAAAAACCTGAAGAATCGTTTTCATGCTATCTTAGGAAAGAATGAAGATGATGTATGGTATATGGTCAAGATTGTAAAGGTGATGAAAATTGAAAGGGATACCTTGTTCGGGGTGTTCTTCAAAACTTTTTTTATTCGGTTGTTAAAGCGAACAATGTGGAATTCGATTTCACAATTACTGACTTTCCCCTTATGAACCTGAATGATCTTATTTTGATAACCAAGATTTTGATCAGTGTGGATGTGTCGAAGATCCCAGAGGCAAATCAAAATGATGTCATCATCGGATATGGTCATATCAAGGCATCTCTGGAGCGCTACTATGAATATATGGGCAGTAGAGATAATTATCTTGCCTTGTCTATCAAGAAGAATGCAAAAGTGCCTCAAACTCTTGCAAAAGCCAAGTTGAACATCTACGAAATTGAAGACAGTAAAATTATCCATCAACCTTATGGTGTGGTATTCAAGGGAAAGAACAAACGGGGGAATTTAACAATGTTTTTGTTTCAAATCACTGATCTCAAAAGATATAAAAATTCCCATTTCACCAAAATTTTGATTCGCATCAACAACTACAAGAAGAATGACGGTATTACAAGGTCGGGATAAAGAAGATTGTTTTATGGTGCATGGAAGTAAGAAGGGAGCTTCTACAGATAGTGAAGTTGATTTTTTACTTTTTGACTACTCTAACTAAGGGGGAGATTTTTCTGGTCAAATGTCTATAATGAGAAGTCGAAAGCAGTTTGTGTTTGTAAGTGTCGAAGTAGTCCGGTTTCGACATTCTATCTATTTATAAGGCATCTTAGTTTCAACACGTGAATGTTTAGTCCTTATTATTTTTTGTGAGTCTGTTGTACCTTATAAATAGGGTAAGTACATAGAGTAGAGAGGTATCAAACACAATATCATTTTTGCATTTTTACTCAAATACTCTTGTACTCTTCAAATGTCTATAGAGCCAAACAAATCTTATTTAGATTGTGTGTTCATTTTCAGCTTTTATTGATTGATTCATGTTCTAAATCAATCTCTAGCCCACTTCATCCTCTCTCTCTCTCTCTCTCTCTCTCTCTCTCTCCCCCCCCCCCCCCCGTGGATGTAGGTCACCTTGACCAAACCACATTTAATATTGTGTTCACTTGATTTACATTTTTAGAAGTTTTATTTCTGCAAGTTCACCAAAGTTTGGTTTGATATTTGTCTGAAGTGTTTAACTTGTTTTGTTTTTACCCAACAAACTAGTATCAGAGATATGGCTGAAGATGGGAGAGTTAAGATTGAAAAATTCAATGGTCATGATTTCAATTTCTGGAAAATGCAAATTAAAGATTACCTCTACCAGAATAACTTACATGAACCATTGTCCAAAAGTAAACCTAAAGAAATAAAGCAGGAGGATTGAGAATTGTTAGACAGGAAGGCACTTAGGGTTGTGAGATTTTCCTTGGCAGAAAAATGTAACAACATTGTCAACGTGAAAAATACTCATGAGTTGATTAAGGCTCTATCTATCATGTATGAAAACCTTGATCAGCAAACAATTTTCATTTGATTCGACAATTGATAAATCAGAAGATGAAGGAGGTTGGCTTAGTGACAAATCATGTTAATGAATTTAATTCAATCTTATCAAGGATGATGTCGGTTGAGATTAAATTTGAAGATGAAGTCATGTCATTGCTACTGTTATCATATTTGCATGATAATTGGTATGGTCCAGTGACAACAGTTAGCAACTCAGTTGGAGGTGTTAAGCTAACATTCAAAGGCATTCACAATTTAATCCTTAGTGAGGATGTATGCAAACGGAGTGCTAGAGAAGCTTCTAACAGTCTTATGAGTATTGAAGATAGAGGAAGGGAGACCAACAAAGGGTGTGGGTAGTGGAAGATCAAATTCAAGAAGGAGATATGGACAGAACCATAGGAGGGACATGACTTGTTGGAATTGTAAAGAGAGTGTTCATGTCAAAATTCAGTGCCCAGTGCTCATGGAAGATACAGGCCAAAAGGAAATGAATACGGCAGAAGATTTTGAAGGTGACATGCTCATTTTTTCAGTTGAAAACTTAATAGAATCCTGGATCTTGGATTCTGGTGCATCATTTCATGCTAGTCATTCTAGATATGTGATGCAAAACTTGAAGCATTACCAAGAGAAGGTCAGATTGGTAGATAACAAGTGTCTGGATATTATGGGTGTTGTAGATGTGGATCTCAAATGACTTTGGGTACTGATTGGAATTTGAAGAATGTCAAGTTCATTCCAAATCAAAAGAGGATGTTGACATCAGTTAGACAACTTGATAATGAAGGTCATCATGTTACATTTTGTGATCACAATTGGAAAGTGAAGAAGGGAAACTTGATCACTACTAAGGGTCAGAAATATGGTACACTATATATGGTGGAGGTTTCTGAAGAGGAAGAAAACATTGTTGAATGAGTTGGAACATCCACTCTATACCACAAAAGATTTGTTCATATGTGTGAGGAGGGAATGAGGAAGCATGTATCTAGTGGGATGATGCTACACTTGAAGATTTTGATAGATACTTCTAAGCCATGTTCTTTTGGCACACTGAAGAAAGTCAATTTTGCGAAGATAAGTAATCCACCTAAGTTTGGGAAGTCGAATTTAGTTCATTCTAGTGTTTAAATTCCACCTTCAAATACTTCAGTGGGAGGATCCAAGAATCATGCAAAAGCTATCTATGATTAAAGGATAGGTAGATGTTCAAGAAGCACTAAGAGCTCTAATAAACCTAGAAATAGTGGAAGTTCTGGTGAAAATGGTAAGGGGTGAGTTGTAGGTATTTCAAAGATCAAACAACATATTATCCAGAGGACCACTAAGCAAAGTACTCTATTGAGGTATTCTCCCTCAACCAATGACACATTTATGTGTGATAATGGGTCAAAACTAGAAGCCATAAAGATGAACTCCATACAGTATCAAAAGGCTATGGATGACAAGTTGAGTGGACTGCAAAACAGTAAGATGTTTCAGGTTAAGGATGAGATAGATAGCATTAAAACTTGCAAGGGAAGATTGATGGTCAAAGGAATCCAATAGAAATGAGACGACGATTCTTCAGTTGCGAAGATGACTACAACCACTTCTATGTTGAATGCAGTGGCCTCTAAAAATATCCATCTAGAGCACTTAGATGTGAATACAACTGATCTCCTTGATGATAACCTATAAGGAGACATCTTGAAGGCACATCCAGAAAGTACTCTTACAGCTAGTAAGAAAAAGGCAGTGTTCAAGAAGAAAGAAAACATGTATGGCATGAAGCAAACATCTAAGCAGTGGTAATTAAAGTTTGATAACTTCATGAAGAGGATTGGGTTTAGAAGATGTGAGGTTGATCACAGTTGTTACTTGAAGAATTTAAGCTCATCGTACATCACCTTCATATTAAATGTTTATGTCGTGTTGGTTTTTGGTTCCAACACACAGAAGATCAATGAGCTTAAGATGCGGCTGACCAGAGTGTTCAAGACAATGAACCAAGGGGATACTAAGCTGAACAAAGTCCTTAGTATGGAGAAATTAACAGATAATGTACTAAGGTGTTTACCACTGAAATGTTGAAGCTAGGCATGGCTTCAGCTGACTTTCTAAGATTTTGAGGATGAGGGTTGCCATAGAGAGAGAGAGAGATTGAGAAGAATGATGAAGATTTTGAATGGCAAATGAAGTTGTTCAAGCCTTCAAGTGGAAATTGTTGGGGTATGAAGTATTGTCCAATATGGAGCACCTAGAAGTGGAACGGAGCATCCTGGTGCATGGATGCACAATCTATTATCAAGATTCCACATCCTGCGCTTGGATGTGCCACTTTGGAATCGGGATGTGCCACTAAGTGGCTTGATATGCAATGAAATGAATTGATATGCTACTAATTGACATGATATACCATGAAGTGACTAGATATGCCACAAAGTGAGTTGATATAACACCAAGTGATTTCATATACCACCAAGTGACAGGATATACTAAAGTGACAGCAGATGCCACAAAATGACATGATATGCCACCAAGTGACAAGATATGTCATTCATGAGGTGGAGGCACCGTTATGGATAAAGAAGCGTCATCCATAATTTGGAAGCGCCACTCATTGTCTAGATATGCCATTTTGGAGGAAGAAACATCATTTTGAAGGTAGATGCACCACTTATGTTCTTTGATGAGTTGTATGATATGAAGTCCCCTATGATGCTCAATATTATTCAATGAAGCTTAGAAGTTGAAGATGATCAAGGGTTATTGCTTGATGTCTCACCATGATGGTTGATATGCCATGGTGATCTTGATGTGCCACTCTTGCATCTTGCTATGCCACTATGAATCATGGTGCTCCATCATGTGTGTTGTTGATGCTCATACTAGGATGAATCTTCTAGAAGATGTTGCATGGCGGATTGTGATTTCTTAACACCTTTCATTAGTCTATGGGCTAATGGACTTGACCCATTAGGGTTTTAGGTCTAATCCCTCAAGTATAAATAGGCACATATTTCCATCACTGAAATTTATAGAAATTTCAAAGAGAGTAATCATTGTGAGGTTCAGAGAACTCCTTTAGAGCAGATAGTAAGCAAGAGAGATTCTTTTGTTTTGAGAGCTCAAGTGAGGTGTAACATTTGTGTGTGATTGTAATTATTCTTGGAAGTTAATAAAATCCTCTCTCTCTATCTCTTGTTTTCCCGTGGATGTACGTCATCTTGATCGAACCACGTTAAATATTCTATTCATTTGATTTACATTTTCAAAAGTTTTATTTCCGCAATTTCAGTGAAGTTTGGTTTGATATTTGTCTAAAAGTGGGATGGAAAATGAAGTTGTTCAAGTGTTTAAGTGGGAGGTTATTGGGGTATGAATTCGTGTCTAAGATGGAGCACCTAGAAGTGGAATGGAGCATCCTGGTGCATGGATGTGTCGTTTATTATCAATATGTGCCATCCTATGCGTGGATGTGCTACTTTGGAATCCGGATATGCCATGAAGTGGTTTGATATGCCATGAAGTGACTTGATATGTCACTAAGTGACTTGATATGCCACGAAGTGACTTGATATGCCACCAAGTGACAAGATATGCCAAAGTAACAAGAGATAACACAAAGTGATAGGAGGGACATGACCTATTGGAACTGCAATGAGAATGGTCTTGTCAAACGTCAGTGCCCAATGCTCATGGAAGATAAAGGCCAAAAGGAAATGAATATGGCAGAAGATTTTGAAGGTGACGCGCTCATTTTTTCAGTTAAAAATTCAATAGAATCCTGGATCTTGGATTATGGTGCATCATTTCATGCTAGTCATTCCAGAGATGTGATGCGGAACTTCAAGCATTACCAAGGGAAGGTCAGATTGGCAGATAAGAAGTGTCTGGATATCATGGGTGTCGGAGATGTGGTTCTCAAACGACTCTGGGTACAGATTGGACTTTAAATAATATAAAGATCATTCCAGATCTAAGAGGATGTTGATATCAGGTGGAAAACTTTATAATTAAGGTCAGCATGTTACATTTAGTGATCACAAGTGGAAAGTGAAGAAAGGAAACTTGATCATTTATAAGGGTCAGAAACATGGTACATTATATATGGTCGAGGTTTCTGAAGAGGAAGCAAAGACTGTTGAAGGAGTTGGAACATCCACTCTATGCCACAAAATATTTGTTCATATGAGTGGGGAGGGAATGAGGAAGCATGTATCCAGTGGAAGGATTCTAGATTCGAAGATTTGTGATAGATGCTTTTAAGCCATGTTCATTTGGCAAACAGAAGAAAGTCGGTTTTGCAAAGATAGGTAATCTGCCGAAGTTTGGGAGGTCGGGTTTAGTTCATTTTGGTCTTAATAGTCCAACTTCATACTCTTCAGTGGGAGGATCCTAGAATCATGTAAAACCTATCTCATGTTAAAGGATAAGCAGATGTTCAGGAAGCAGTGGGAGCTCTGATAAACCTGGAAATAATGGAAGTTCTGGTGATAATGGTTTTATGGGTGGAGTTGTAGGTGTTTCAAATATCAAACCACATATTTTCCAAAGGAACACTAAGCAAAGTACTCTAGTGAGGTATTCACCATCAACCAACGACACTTTTATGTGTGAGAATGGGTCACAACTAGAGGCCTTGAGGATGAAATCCATATAGTAGGAAAAGGCTATGGATGACAAGTTGAGTAGACTGCAAAACAGTAAGATGTTTCAGGTTAAGGATGAGATAGATAGTATTAAAACTTGCAAGGGAATATTGATGGTCAAGGGAATCAAATAGAAATGAGAGGATGATTCTCCAATTGCGAAGATGACTACAACCACTTCTATGTTGAATGCAGTGGCCTCTGAAAACATCCATCTAGAGCACCTATATGTGAATACATCTGATCTCCTTGATGATAACGTAGAAGGAGACATCTTGGAGGCACAACCAGAAAGTGCTCTTACAGCTGGTAAGAAAACTTCAGTGTTAAAGAAAAAGAAAACAAGTATGGCATGAAGCAAAATTCTAAGCAGTGTTACTTAAAGTTTGATAACTTCGTGAAGAGGATTGGGTTTAGAAGATGTGAGGTTGATCGCGGTTGTTACTTGAAGAATTTAAGCTCATCGTACATCACCCTTGTATTAAATGTTGATGGCGTGTTGATTGTCGGTTCCAACATATAGAAGATCAATGAGCTTAAGATGTGATTGACTAGAGAGTTCAATACAATGAACCAATGGGATACTAAGTTGAAGAAAGTCCTTAGTATGGACAACTCAATAGATGAATGTATTAAAGTGTTTACCACTGAAAAGAAAGCTAATCATATGCATTTGCATTGTAAGGATAAGTTTTTCTACAAGTTTTAAAATAAAAGAAAAAGGTTTTAATTCTATTTTTAAATATCCTTACAATGGCATTTGTGAAATTTTTTTGTTTATATGATTCCATTGATAGCAATATTGGAAAATGGATTTGATTCTTTTGTTTATGGTAGTGTCATAATTTACCAAATAAGGAAAGAGTCTCATCACCCAACTTTTAGTTGGATAGAAACTTGGAATCATGAAACTTGTGTGATGAATAAGAATGTTTATCTTGGGAAATTAAGACTAATTCCTTCTTCACATGTTCAAGTGAGTCATGTGAAGGACTATAGGATCGGGTACACTTGGTTGTAAGCTGGTTAGGTCCACCACAAAGATCGATGAGGTTGTTCGTCATGATTTACTAAATTTTAGTAAATATGGTTATACTTACAAGTTTAAGTGTAATTCTGAAACTGGAAAAGTTTCAATGTATGGCAAAACGGATGAGAAAAATCAAATAAGGCAGAAAGATAAAAGTTTCTCTGATTTGAAAAAATGGAAGAGTACTTGAGTATCTTGATTTATGATTATCTTAGTGATTATGAAATCATATCACAATTGATTTTCTAAGGAAAACTTAGTGTATTTTTTTGGCTAAGAAGAGGAATCGTGGATTGTTAAAGTGGCTAAATCAAATGACGAATCATACTTCGTTCCAAAATTGATTCTTAGAGTTATACACCAAGATTGTAACTTGAGTGACATAATATTAAGAAGGTTTATAACACTTGTAAAATGTAGAGTAAAATGTTTTTTTTACTCTTGTACATTTGAAATTGGTAAGTTGTGATGTTTTGGATAAAACAAAGACCAACTAAGACCAATTTTGTGAAGTGTTTGTCTTGATGAGAATTCGCACTAACTCTTGAATATTTGCTTTGTCAAGGAATGGTTCTTGACAAGAGAATCTTATATGTCAAGAGGTTAGTGGGAGTCTTAAAGATCTTGAAAAGTTTCAAGAACTAATCGAGAATAAAACATGTTGTTTACCACTAGCACACGACATGAGGTTTATAGCCCATCGTGTTGACATATTCTTGTTTTTGTGCCCATTCCAGTTAAAATTGACTATGCATGTGAGTTCTATGAGTTCTCAATTGTTTGCATAACTACTTGGAAGCAATGGTAGGCCCTTGCGGTGCTAGGTGGCAAGAAGTTAAGATTGAACAAGTTCAGTCCATATGAATTTGAATTTGTCACTAACCTCCTCTTGTGGTTATGTTTCTGATAAATTCACATGGATAGGAACACATACACCATAAAATCTAAGTGTCATAAGGTTTCTCTCCGATTCATGAAAATGATGGTGAGGAAAAGATTTTGCTAAATAGATTTAAGTAGATAGCAATTGTGATATTTGCATTCTCAAACTCGTTAGTGGAGAGTGTGTGGTTAACCGGCACACTAACATGGGCTTGTGAGAAATGGAAAAGGTCTAAACAATTGAGACTATGATTACAGCATCCCTTTTCATAGTTCTAAAAATTGTTTAGACACACATGTGAGCTATCTAAGGAAAGGAAAGGTGTATGATTTTGATAAGGTCTTATCAAAGCATATCGTATCAGAAATCTGAACTTTGGTAAGAAAGTCAATAAAGTAGTGATTTCTAGAAGTCCAGCTGATTTTCGGGTACATGTTAAAGCTAGTGGGATTATAAGTGTTATGCAAGTAATTATTATGCTAGTGGGAGCATAATCAATTATGATAAGTGTGGCAAGTTAGCAATGTTAATTATAGAAAACAAAAGTTTCAATTGGAAAAAAAATTACTATAATTAAGGGAGAGGAAATTATACTTCAAATCAATTCTAAAAGCTTCGATTGAGATTTTAATCATCTTTAGTCAAGGATATATATATATATATATATATATATATATATATATATATATATATATATATATATATATATATATATAAAGTTTATGTTGGAATGGTTCAACATAAGTAAATTCTATATATATTGTGTTCTCAAAATTCGATTATGATTACGACATCCCTCTTCATAGTTGAATTATGAAAACATGGCAAATAAAAGATATTGTAGCAAAAGGCTGGTCTAGGATCATGTCTTTATGTGAGACATCATGAATCGTGTCCCATATGCTTCGGGTATAGGATCGATTACATGTGCTATAATATTCATACGTTCTAAATTTTCCAAATGCCTAGGACATTAAGAGGGAAAAGGACTAGAACTGGATATGACTAAAATGATTAAGTAATTTTCGAGGACAATCTGAGGTTTACCAAAGATTGTTTCCTCATGGACAATTGGAAGTATAATGTTAATTTTAGAAGGACCATATTGACATATTCTGAAAGGAGGCAACTCTTGTTCAGAAGTGATAGTCAAAATGGGAATGTGGAAATATTTCCATAGGTGGAAGTTATTCATTAAATTTGTGTAAGATTAGAAAAATTAATGCAAGAAGGATGTTCAAAGGAATGTACTTTGAATTTGAGACTCCGTTTCCATTGAATTGTTCTCCATTGGAATACTTTGTAAATGTTTGTTGCCAAGTCTTTGTGACTTTTGTGCATAGTCATTACAAGAGGATCAATGCATATAAGTTTAGAATCTAACTGATTTCAGCAAATGGCAAAGAATATTGTATTCTTACATTTGCGGTAAGGATTTGGGTTTGTGAAATGAGTATCATTAGAATCATGTGCAATTGGTCTATTTCACAAAGTAAGGATCATAGACAAACATAGTGTGCATACTTGGAGTATCACATAACTATTGTTTGGACAAACATAGTATGCATGCTTGGAGCATGGCATGACTATTGTTTCAGATTCAAGTATAAAGTTGATTATTCAAAACATTATACAATGAATAATGAGTCATCAATATGGTGTTTAAATAAAAAGTGTTTTATTTACTCTCAAAAGTGCTGGAGGCCATATAGGATTAGTATTATTCTTGTGTTTCACTTTGCATGTTTTGACTTCCCAAATAACTAGGTTATTTAAAACTCTCCACAATCAATCATACTTTGGAAGTAGGTATGAATCAAGACTATCATGAATTGGGCTTGTAGATGTCTAAAGTGTTTAGACATAGAAAAAGTTGTTGTTGAAGGGTTATAAGAATTCTAATACTCTTATGGTGTACATGCAACCCTAGAAACCTTGGATCTATGTTTTATCTAAGATACATGCAAATTTGTTTTTCAAGGTTCATAACCTATCTAGCATACATGGGGAACTTTTGACCATAAAATTTAGTAAGAAATATATACCTTTAGTTGCTTGGATTCCTTGAGAACCTTGTGAGCCTAGCACCTCAAGTGTGATGCCTCAAATGTCTCACACAACACCAAAGCACTTGGAATAACTTAGAGATAAATGCAAACACTCTAGAAATCCGCTAGCCCTCACTTTTCTTACTTAGTGCCGATTTTGGTCTACAACATGATGCTTATATAGTGTGTCATAATTAGGGTTACACCATGTAAACCCTAATTGACATGACTTTTCATTTCTTGGATCCATGGGTTCAAAAACACCATGGAGCATCTTATGGGTTTTAGCCCAACTTGATAAACCATGGATCATTAGCCCACTATACAAGAATGGATGATTTACACAACCAACCCATATTTTAATTAGTCTCATTTTGATCACTTAATTAATTCCAAATTAATTCTTGATCAGTACTAATTAAATAATATTATTAATATATTAGAACTTATAATATATTAATAAACCAAAAGTGTCATTTCTCTTATTTTAGTCTACCCAAGTGCATGATGCCATGCAACCCCAATGGACCATGCCAAACCGGGTCAAGTACATTCCAGAAATAGTTATGAACTTAGACACCCAATCCAACAGTCTCCCACTTGGATAAGTCTAATAACTATAGCTGCAAGAATGACTTTAGGAACCGATCATCAATCGTAGCTCTTTGAAGGTCTCACGGAATTGAGATGATGATGATATGTTATTTAAGATAAGATATCATATAATCCTCTTTTCTAGATATCAGCCAGACAAATACATGGAACAATGTCTTACTTATTGTCCAGCAGTTTGTTTCCAGATTTCCGATTTGTTTAACATAGAACTTAATTGAACACATCAACTTAGTTCTGACCGGGCCCGATACATGTGTCAAAAAAAAATCATCGAGGGGCCCATATATCGCTTCTAATCCAAGAAAGAATAGATAAACTTCGACTCATATGTTTGTTCTACTACTACTTGTTGAATCATACACAAATGCACGTTTTATAACATCGAGTTACCGATGCATTTTCGTAAGATCAATGTATAACCAACTCATAGGCAACAAGTCATATCTCTATGTTTGAAGACTTATATGATATTACCGTCTCATGATCGCTCAAGATAAATTCCATGAAGTGATACTAGTGAGCGTGGGTTGAATCCAATACTCAGAATTAAAGAGCACTCATGAGTGTTGTAGCACCATATTGCTATGTCCAACATGTTAGACCTCTACAAGCCAACCCATGACAGTCTTAATTCATATCTACTTCCAACATATAACCGACTGTGGAGAATTTGAATAATATGAAATAACATAACATAATTATTATGGAAGTCAAAACATGCAAATTGAAATGATAGTAAACGATTTACAAAGGATAGCAACACTTTACTCATAAATAAATACAACTTTTATTCATCATCAAATGTCAATTACACTTTACACATTTCAAAGCAATCTAACTACTAAAACTAAAATCATCCTTCAGCCCTATGCGCCTTGCATGCTGGAGATGCTTAACCCTGCCCGGTCCCTTCGTGAGGGGATCTGCCAGGTTCTTATCCGATGATACCCTCTTTGCCATGAGTCCTTCTTCTATTCGATGTCTGATGAAATGGTATTTTCTGTCGATGTGTCTAGATCTCCCGTGATCCCTTGGTTCCTTGGCTAAGGCAACTACACTTTCACTATCACAGAAAATCTATATATGCTCCTTTATAGTTGGTGCACCTACAAGGTCTCCAATGAAGTTCTTTAGCCATATAGCCTCCGTTTAAGGTAAAGACCCAGCCTGACTGAGAGCGGAAATTATCCCTATCGGTCTGAAAACTAGCATCACTATACCCCAATACTCTCAAGTCATCACTCCTACTGAGGGTAAGAATCCAGTCCTTAGTCCTCCGTAGGTACTTGAGAATGTTCTTTACCACAGTCCAGTGAGCCTTGCCAGGGTTCCCCTGATATCTGCTGACCATGCTCAATGCAAAGGCCACATCAGGATGAGTGAAAGTCATAACATACATGATCGAGCCTACTGCAGAAGCATAAGGTACTCGACTCATTTCTGCTATCTCAGCCTCAGTACTCGGGCTCTGAGTTTTACTCAGTCTGGCATTACTCTGGATGGGTAACTCTTTTTTCTTGGAGTCCTGCATGCTGAACATCTTCAGCACCTTATCCAAGTAGGTACTCTGACTAAGTCCAATTAGTCTTTTACTCCGGTCTCTCAGAATCCTTATCCCTAGAATATAGGCAGCTTTTCCTAGGTCTTTCATAGCAAAACACTTCCCAAGCTAGGACTTCACTTCCTGCAAACTTGGGATGTCATTTCCAATGAGTAGTATGCCATCCACATACAATACCAAAAAGCTAACTATACTCTCACTAGCCTTGACATAAACACAAGATTCATCTTCACTCCTCGAAAAGCCAAACTCTTTGACCTTCTCATCGAATCAAATATTCCATCTGTGAGGTGCTTGTTATAATCCATAGATAGATTTCTCAAGCTTACACACTCTATTAGGGTACTCTGTACTGACAAAACCCTCTGGCTGACTCATGTAAACATCCTCAGCCAACTTTCCATTAAGAAAAGCGGTTTTGACATCCATTTTCCATATTTCATAAACATGAAATGCAGTAATGGCTAACATAACCCTGATAGACTTAATCTTCGCTACTGGTGAAAAGGTTTAATCATAATCAACTCCAGGAGTTTGAGAAAATCCCTTTGCAACCAGTCGCGCCTTATAAGTGTGTACATTACCATCCATGTCTGTCTTCTTCTTGAAGATCCGTTTGCACCCGACTGTCTTGCGACCTGGTACCTTGTTAACCAAGTTGCAAACTTGATTGTCATACATAGATTGCATCTCACTGTCCATAGCCTCTTTCCATTTAGCAGCCTCAGGGCCTGCCATGGCTTCCGTGTAGCTGTTAGGTTCATCCAGAATCACCAGTGTGCTATAACTGATAAGTGTATCACCCTCAACAGTAATATGGAAACCATAGTAATGCTCAAGTGCATTCCTAACTCTCGTGGAACGCCTCAGAGGTACAGACTCTTATGTCAGATCAACAAGAGTTTCCTCCTCAGGTTGATTGCTAGGGTTTGAGGTTCCTTCACCACTTGACTCTTGAATTTCTTCAAGGTCAATTTTCCTCCCACTGTTTCCTTGGCTCATGAATTCTCTCTCGCGAAAGACTCTTCTCTATGCTACACCACATTATCACTAGGTCTGTAGAAGAGGTAAACAAAGGATGTCTGTGGGTAGCCGATGAAAATACACATCTCACTTCGAGATTCGAGCTTCTCGTGAGACTTGCGCCTCACAAAAGCCTCGCAACCCTAAATCTTGATGTGGTCCAGATTGGGAACTTTTCCGATCCACGTCTCATGAGGTGTTTTGGCAACCTTCTTTGTAGAGACCAGATTAAGAATATGGGTGGCAGTCTCTAAGGCATACCCCCAAAATGAGATTGGTAGCGAAGCTCGACTCATCATGGAATGAACCATATCCAACAAGGTTCGATTGCGCCTCTTAGACACACCATTAAGTTGTGGTGTCTTTGGAGGTGTCAATTGTGAGATAATCCCACATTCCTTAAGATAGTCAAGGAACTCTTTACTAAGATACTCACCACCTCGATCGGATCGAAGCATCTTAATGTTCCTGCCCAACTGATTCTCCACTTCCTACTTGAACTCTTTAAATCTTTCAAAGGTCTCTGACTTATGTTTGATTAAATAGACATATCCATATCTACTCAAGTCATCAGTAAAAGTCACATAGAAGCAATTAGCATCTCTTGTGGCGGTTCTTAAGGGTCCACACACATCAGTGTGTATGAGGTCCAACAAACCCTCACCCCTAACACAAGTACCAGTGAAGGGTGACTTTGTCATTTTCCCAATCAAACAAGATTCACAACTATCATTTGACTTTAGGTCAAACGACTCCAAGACTCCATCCTTTTGTAGTTGGCCTATGCGTTTCTTGCTTGCATGTCCAAGATGAGAATGCCATAAATATGCTTTATCCAAGCTAGTGGAAGAATCGATACACAATACATTATTTCCTAGATTATAAACAACTGACACAGTTTCATATACACCATCACAAGGTAATGCTTTAAAATAAAAAAAAACATTATTAAGGAAAGCATTAATACCACCACTATCATTATCAAATGAAAAGGTAAAACCTTGTTTGTACAAACCATGAAAGGAAATAATATTTCTCGCCATTTCAGACGAGTAACAACACTTATTCAAATCTAATACTAATCCACTACTTAGCAACAAAGAATAAACTCCAATCTTGGTGACAAGTGAAGCTTTCCTATTCCCCATGATCAAGTTTATCTTCCCATGCTCCACATTCTCACTTCTTCTTAGTCCCTGCAAATCAGTACATATATGAATACCACATCTTGTATCAAGGACCCAAGAATTAGAATGGGGTGAATTATTAGACAATATAGTGTATGTACCTGCATGGTTGGGTTTTACTTTCCCATCCTTTACATCTTGCTTGTACTTTGGGTAGTTTCGCTTCCAGTGCGACTTTTCATGGCAATAGAAGCATTCCGCCTCTTTACGGTTAGCAGAAGGAGTGACGAAACCTTTCTTGGTTCCACTTGAAGAGGAGCCATCAAGGGTATTCCCCTTGGTGCCCTTCAAAGATCTCTTCCTCTTCTTTCCTTTGCCTTGCCCGATTGCCAAGACAGGGGTCGCGGTAGGAGTAGGAGTAGTAACAACCGACTTACCTTTAAGACCACTTTCTGCGGTCTTCAAAAGTCCTTGAAGTTTGCTGAGTGTAACTTCCTCCTTGTCCATGTGGTATGTGTGACATCCCCAAAATCACGGCCAGAAAAGACCGGTTTGTTTATGCTTTGTTTAAAAATCAGAGTTACATTTTAAATGAAAGTGTTGCGGAAATTTGTCCCAAAACAAAAATATGATAAAGATTTATCAAAAGCATTTCCATAGAAATGTATTTCATTAAAAGACTCGGGATGTCATGTTCGTACAGATCAAAAGCATAAACAGTACAATATAAGCCTTACTACATTATTTCATATCTACAAGCCTATATCCGTAATCCCTCGTCCAAAACATCACACCTATGCTCATGCGCCACTACCTGTAATACATAAAACTGAGTGGGTCAGGCTTGGGAGCCTGGTGAGCACATAGGGTTTTCAACCCACAATAAATAAGTTTATTAATTTCATCGATCAACAATAACCCGATTACCCGTTCCCGTTATCCTCACTTTACGTCCCTAAACACCTATCATAAGGGACCTAGCCTAAGGATCATCATCGGGACGGACACTACTGCTAAGGGGATTCCTCAGCAATAAATGTCCTAAAGGCAACCATGTGGGGGATGGAGTACACCGGTGAACATATCGTTCACAAACACCTACAGGTTGCGAGCCTGCTAGTGTTCCACTAGACTGTCTAGAAGAGTCCGTGGTCGTCATCCATACTCCGCTAGATGACAGAATCAACAACATCAACATCGAGGCCTCTCATCATTTTATCACACATCACCTATTGCATCTACCCATGTTTTACCCCAACATTTTCGTAGATATAAAATACATATACAGTTTAAATCATTGAAAACATGTATAACAACGTTCATCTAGCATAGATAGCAAGTATTCAGATAATATGCACACATAACACGTAATTTATATAAAATACTTCATATCTATGTGTAAGTTGAAAGTAACTATGCACTCACTTGTTAAGGTGATGATTCCAAAATCGGGCAGCGCTTGCTTCTAACGATTCTATTTTCCTTCGACGAAACCTAGCATTATTATCGCTAAATTTTAGTCTAATATTTACCGTGACCAACTATTAGTCTTAGTATTATTATTATTATTATATAAGCGTTAAACAATATTTTCCAACCACTATGTACAGACAGGGGCCAGACATAAAACACCGGAGGGCAGGACCATTTTGGCATATAGCACTTCTGAAATCCAACAACCCTATGCGGCCCTTTAAACCAGATTCCCCGTACCGCGAGTAGTTAAAAAAAATATTATAACGACACTTATATAAGTTATAATAATAGCTCAAATATTTATTATAAGTTTATAATAACAATACTAATTTTAAATATAAGCTATATTAAAATAAGGTAAGCATAACTTACTTACAAGGGGGTTTTAGCTAGGAGTCGGGCTCTGCAGGGGCAGAACTTCGTCGCTGAATCTTTCTAAGAAAGATTCGTGCAGCGCTTCAGCGCTCACCTTACTATACTAAGCTACAGAAAGAGAAGTCGAATCACGAGGGACCGAAATGCTCGGGGGATAAGGAGAGAAAGACTCTTGAATCAAGAGAATGGTGCAAGAAATATGAGAGCCCAAGGCTCTTATTTATACTAATTGAATTTTCAAAAACTACCCTCCATAATTACTTAATGACCTTTTAGTTATATAAACAACTAAACACCCCTCTATAATACTATTATAAATGGATTTAATGATATTTGTACTAAACTAATGTCGAAAGAACTCAACATTAGTCTTATAATGACCGCATCGTCGATACCTTTCTAATGATATATACATATGTATATATATGTGTACGTATACATGATTTATACTTTATTTTAATACGTAAATATGCTATTATAATTTGTAACTCGTTCATACGAACTCCGTTTTTGACGTTCTTTATATCCACGCGTAGGTGAAGACGTACTCTACAACTTTCGTTTAGACTCTGTCGGCTAATTTTGACTTTATTTTTAAAGTTATATTTTTAACAAGCCGGGACAAGATTTGTCTGTTTAAAATCTCATAACTTCTTCATACGAAGTCAGATTTGGGCGTTCTTTTTATCGATGTTCTTAGTTTAACATATTCTACGACTTTTGTTTAGATCACTAAGGCTAAATCTCGCTCTATCGTAAATTCACTATTCACGATTCCCGGTATCGTGCCGGTTCTGTCGTGAAACTTCGACGGGTCATAACTTCTTTGTTATAACTCGGATTTCGGCGTTCCTTATATGCACGGAAACCTTGAGACATATTCTACAACTTTATGTAGAGATATCGGGATTATCTCACACTTTAATTTTGACGCTCATTTTTATTCTTTATTAATTATACATTTATAATTAAATAATAAACACATATAATTCACATAATACTCAAATATTTCATCTTTATTACTTCAAAAAGAGTTACAAGAGTTGACCTAGACTATTACATTGACAAAAATGCTTAGCATTGAAACCCGGGCGTTACAATTCTCTCCCCCTTAGGATGATTCCGTCCCGGAATCATGCATCAGCAAACAGATGTGGATAGCGACTCATCATGTCATCCTCTGTTTCCCAAGTGAGATTCGGCCCATTCGAATGTTTCCATCGGACTAGCACCAAGTCGACCATCTTGCGTCGTAACTTCTTAGTCTTACGGTCAACAATTGCCTCAGGCTCTTCGATCAACCTTTTATTTTCATCCATGCTTAACTCTGAGATTGGAATTATGTCGGGAACATCTCCCGTGAATTTCCTCAAATAACACACATGGAAGGTGTTATGAATACCATTGAGTTCTTCGGGCAATTCCAGCTTGTAAGCTTGGTTCCCTATCTTCTGAAGAACTTTGAACGGTCCAATAAACCTTGGACTCAACTTTCCTCGTTTCCCAAATCGTATAAGTCCCTTCCACGGTGAGACTTTAAGCAAAACGGAATCCCCAACTTTGAAAGTTATCGGTCGTCTTTTCTTGTCAGCATAGCTCTTCTGACGATCCTGGGCTGCTAACATCCTTTCCCTAATCTCCTTCAACTTCTCAGCAGTCTCATGGACTATCTCGGGGCCCATAAACTGCTTCTCTCCGGCTTCAAGCCAACAAGACGGCGTACGACACTTCTGCCCATACAAGGCTTGATAAGGAGCCATCTTGATGCTCGAGTGAAAACTATTGTTGTAGGAAAATTCTACCAGAGGTAAGTGCTCGTCCCAATTCCCTTGGAATTCGAGGGTACATGCTCTCAGCATATCTTCCAACGTCTGAATCATTCTTTCGCTCTGACCATCAGTTTGCGGATGGTAAGCCGTACTCAAACACAACTTTGTACCTAACTCCTCTTGTAGACTCCTCCAAAACCTTGACGTGAAACGACTATCACGATCTGATACAATCGTAAGAGGGACACCGTGAAGTCTTACAATTTCCTTCACGTAAGCATTTGCGAGCTTATCCATAGACCACTTCTCGTTGGCTGCTATGAAGTGTGCACTCTTGGTGAAACGATCCACGACTACCCAAATCATGTCGTGACCGTTCTTCGTCCTGGGCAGTTTAGTCACAAAATCCATGGTGATGTCTTCCCATTTACCCATGGGTACAGGTAAAGGTTCCAAACTCTCATACGGTTTCTGATGTTGTGCCTTAACCCTCGCAAGTGTTACGCACTCGGCCACATACTTCGCAACATCGAGCTTCATCGTCGGCCACCAGTAGTAGGGTTTTAGGTCCCTATACATTTTAGTGCTACCGGGATGAATCGAGTACATGGTCTTGTGTGCTTCTTCCATCAGAAGATCTCTTATTCCTCCCGTCTTAGGTACCCAAATTCGATCTTGGAATACCTTCAGTCCACGACTGTTTGTACCGAACACTAACGTTCTTCCCAAACGTTCTTCCTTTCGGTCATTTTTCTCTAAAGCTTCTTCTTGAGCTTTCCTGATACTTTCGACAATCTTCGAGACGACTTCAATTCTTAACTCCCTTGGCCTTTTCCTTTCCAGATTGACTTTCCGACTGAGAGCATCAGCAACAATATTTGCTTTACCTGGGTGGTAAAGTATCTCACAGTCGTAGTCCTTGAGAAGTTCTAGCCAGCGTCGTTGCCTCATGTTCAACTCCTTCTGATTAAAGAGATACTGGAGACTCTTATGATCAATGAAGAGCTTGCACTTCGTGCCGTAGAGGTAATGCCTCCATATCTTTAAGGCAAAAACTACCGCTGCCAACTCCAGATCATGAGTGGGGTAGTTCTTTTCGTGCTCTTTCAATTGTCGAGATGCGTATGCTATCACCTTTTCTCTTTGGGTCAGAACACAACCCAACCCGACTCCAGAAGCGTCACTATAAACCGCGAAATCTTCGACTCCATCGAGTAGAGAAAGTATCGGTGCTTCACATAACTTCTTCTTTAGCTTCTCGAATGCCTCATCGTGTTTCTCACTCCACGTATATGTAGCTCCTTTATGAGTCAAAGCTGTTAATGGAGCAGCTATCGAAGAAAAGCCTTGGATAAATCGTCGATAATATCCGGCTAATCCTAGAAAGCTTCGAATCTCCGTGGGACTCTTTGGACGTTCCCACTTCATTACAGCCTCGATCTTTGCGGGGTCAACCATTATTCCCTCCTGGTTAACAACATGACCCAAGAATTGGACTTCCCGTATCCAAAAGTCGCATTTGGAGAACTTTGCAAAAAGCTTCTCCTTCTTCAACACTTCTAATACTTCCCGTAGATGCTTACCATGCTCCTCTTGGCTTTTCGAGTAGATGAGAATGTCGTCGATGAACACTATCACGGATTTATCGAGGAATGGTTTACAAACCCTATTCATCAAATCCATGAATGCTGCGGGAGCATTGGTTACTCCAAATGACATAACCAAGAACTCGTAGTGTCCATATCTTGTTCTGAATGCAGTCTTCTCAATATCCGGCTCTCTCACCTTCAGCTGATGATATCCTGACCTAAGATCGATCTTTGAGAAGTAGCTCGAACCTTGCAGCTGATCGAATAGGTCATCAATCCTCGGCAATGGATACTTGTTCTTCACCGTTGCCTTATTCAGCTCTCGGTAGTCTATACACATTCTCATACTTCTGTCCTTCTTCTTCACGAATAACACCGGAGCTCCCCAGGGTGATGAACTAGGTCGAATAAAACCGTTGTCCAACAGCTCCTGAAGTTGCGTCATGAGCTCCTTCATCTCCGTCGGTGCTAATCGGTAAGGTGCCTTTGCTATCGGTGTTGTTCCTGGTGACAAGTCTATACGAAACTCCACTTGCATATTAGGTGGTAATCCGGGAAGATCTTTGGGAAAGATTTCCGGATAATCACACACAACCGGTATATTTTGCACCTCTTTCTTCTCCTTCTTGGCATCGATTACGAATGCCAAGTATGATGCACATCCTTTGGACAAACATTTCCTGGCTTTCATCAGGGAGATGATTCCAGAATTCACTCTGCGTTTGTCCCCATACACCATAAATGATTCTTTTCCGGGTGGGTTTACCCTTACTATCTTCTTTCGGCATTGAATCTCAACATCGTTGGCGCTAAGCCAATCCATACCCAAAACGATGTCGAAACCGTTTAACTCTATGGGTAATAGCTCTTCGTGGAATTCGTTTCCGTTTAGGTCAATGACGATGTTCCTAATACGATTACTAACAGGTACGAATTTGCCACTGGCAACTTCTACAATCAGGGCATTATCTAGTTTTTCTACAGGCAATGCTAATTTCCCACCAAATTTATGCGACACAAAGGAGTAGTTGGCTCCGGAATCAAATAGTATATTTGCAGGCAAACCATTTACAAGAAAGGTACCTAAAGCGACGTCTGCTGCCTCCTTTGCAGCCTCGAGCGTCATCTGGAAGGCTCTCGCCTTCGGCTTCGGTGGTATGTTGGGTCTTCCTGTCTCCTTCTTCTTCGGGCAGTCCTTCAAAATGTGCCCTTCTTCATTGCACCTATAACAGGCTTTCTGGTTGAGGGTGCATTCATTGGCGTAGTGCCCAGGCTTTCCGCACTTGTAACAAGTGACCCCTCCGTCACACTTCCCAGAGTGCTTCTTCTTGCACTTGTCACACCACTTCGCTTCTGATCCTCCTCCCCTCGAACCAGACTTCGAGAATCTACTCTTCTTGTTGGACTTCGAGGATCCATTGAACTTCCATTTCTCACCAACCTCAGCCCTCTCCAGACCTCTTTCCTTTTGTTAGGTCTCCACGTTCTTAGCTGCTCGAACAGCTAATTTCAGAGTGGTTGCCATCTTGACTGTTGGGCCAAAGTCAGCCGGCAGTCCGTTTGCGAATTTCTCAATTTTGGAAAGTTCGGTTGGCACTAGGTATGGAAACAACTTCATCTTTTCCGTAAATGCAGCAGCATAGTCATCGATGCTCATTCTCCCCTTCTTCAAATTTTGGAACTCATTGTTCAGATCAATCAGGTCTATCCCTGAACAGTACTGCGCCTTAAGTTGTTCCAAGAACTCATCCCATGACATTTTCAGATCTTCTCCCCGTGGCATTGTATCTGCCAATAGCTTCCACCAGCTCAAGACTCCAATTTTCAATTGTCTCACAGCGAAGACAGTCTTCTGCTTCTCGCTGCAGTCGCAGCTCTCAAATACCATCTCCATCTCGGAGATCCAGTCCATAATCTCAACAGGCTTTGGGCTTCCTGAGAGACTTGGTGGTTTCGCACCCAAGAAATTTTTGTACATCCGCCCATCCTTGTTGTTTCTCCCTTCTGGGCCATCATTTTGCTCACCTTGAGTCCCTACTTGACTCACTTGGCGGCTATAGTTCCCTTCCTCAGATGGCTCGGGAATTGGCTCCGTCGGTTCAACATGTATGGTAGGTTCGTCCCTATTTTCGTGGAGCATCCGTCTCATTTCTTCCCTTTGTTCAGCTAGCATAGCCTGAATCATGGCTTGAACTCCAGCCATGGTGACTGGCTCAGGTGCAACTTCTTCAACAACAGGTATTTGCTGAACCACTGGGGGGTGGTTCCTATCTCCATTCGCGTTCACGTTTCCGCTACGGGTCCTTGCCATCTTGATCTATACACCGAATAAGGTGAATTTAGATCTTTATTTAGGATAGACGTTTAAATCGTCCTTATCACTCCGAAATGTTTACATGCTAGTTCTAATATCGTAGTCGTACGTTTAGAATCCTAAACACATAAGGTTTCCAGATCCGGTCGGCAACAGACCATAGATCCGAACAATTAACAGCATATTATGCACAAAGCATTTAGCACATAAAAGCATTTTAGGCACAATTCCTAAAATAAGCTAGTGCTCACACCTCACAATCATCGCTTAGCATTCTAAGTTTAAGTCTAGAAATTCTACAAATTCCTAGTTCGCTTAAACTAATGCTCTGATACCAACTGTGACATCCCCAAAATCACGGCCAGAAAAGACCGGTTTGTTTATGCTTTGTTTAAAAATCAGAGTTACATTTTAAATGAAAATGTTGCGGAAATTTGTCCCAAAACAAAAATATGATAAAGATTTATCAAAAGCATTTCCATAGAAATGTATTTCATTAAAAGACTCGGGATGTCATGTTCGTACAGATCAAAAGCATAAACAGTACAATATAAGCCTTACTACATTATTTCATATCTACAAGCCTATATCCGTAATCCCTCGTCCAAAACATCACACCTATGCTCATGCGCCACTACCTGTAATACATAAAACTGAGTGGGTCAGGCTTGGGAGCCTGGTGAGCACATAGGGTTTTCAACCCACAATAAATAAGTTTATTAATTTCATCGATCAACAATAACCCGATTACCCGTTCCCGTTATCCTCACTTTACGTCCCTAAACACCTATCATAAGGGACCTAGCCTAAGGATCATCATCGGGACGGACACTACTGCTAAGGGGATTCCTCAGCAATAAATGTCCTAAAGGCAACCATGTGGGGGATGGAGTACACCGGTGAACATATCGTTCACAAACACCTACAGGTTGCGAGCCTGCTAGTGTTCCACTAGACTGTCTAGAAGAGTCCGTGGTCGTCATCCATACTCCGCTAGATGACAGAATCAACAACATCAACATCGAGGCCTCTCATCATTTTATCACACATCACCTATTGCATCTACCCATGTTTTACCCCAACATTTTCGTAGATATAAAATACATATACAGTTTAAATCATTGAAAACATGTATAACAACGTTCATCTAGCATAGATAGCAAGTATTCAGATAATATGCACACATAACACGTAATTTATATAAAATACTTCATATCTATGTGTAAGTTGAAAGTAACTATGCACTCACTTGTTAAGGTGATGATTCCAAAATCGGGCAGCGCTTGCTTCTAACGATTCTATTTTCCTTCGACGAAACCTAGCATTATTATCGCTAAATTTTAGTCTAATATTTACCGTGACCAACTATTAGTCTTAGTATTATTATTATTATTATATAAGCGTTAAACAATATTTTCCAACCACTATGTACAGACAGGGGCCAGACATAAAACACCGGAGGGCAGGACCATTTTGGCATATAGCACTTCTGAAATCCAACAACCCTATGCGGCCCTTTAAACCAGATTCCCCGTACCGCGAGTAGTTAAAAAAAATATTATAACGACACTTATATAAGTTATAATAATAGCTCAAATATTTATTATAAGTTCATAATAACAATACTAATTTTAAATATAAGCTATATTAAAATAAGGTAAGCATAACTTACTTACAAGGGGGTTTTAGCTAGGAGTCGGGCTCTGCAGGGGCAGAACTTCGTCGCTGAATCTTTCTAAGAAAGATTCGTGCAGCGCTTCAGCGCTCACCTTACTATACTAAGCTACAGAAAGAGAAGTCGAATCACGAGGGACCAAAATGCTCGGGGGATAAGGAGAGAAAGACTCTTGAATCAAGAGAATGGTGCAAGAAATATGAGAGCCCAAGGCTCTTATTTATACTAATTGAATTTTCAAAAACTACCCTCCATAATTACTTAATGACCTTTTAGTTATATAAACAACTAAACACCCCTCTATAATACTATTATAAATGGATTTAATGATATTTGTACTAAACTAATGTTGAAAGAACTCAACATTAGTCTTATAATGACCGCATCGTCGATACCTTTCTAATGATATATACATATGTATATATATGTGTACGTATACATGATTTATACTTTATTTTAATACGTAAATATGCTATTATAATTTGTAACTCGTTCATACGAACTCCGTTTTTGACGTTCTTTATATCCACGCGTAGGTGAAGACGTACTCTACAACTTTCGTTTAGACTCTGTCGGCTAATTTTGACTTTATTTTTAAAGTTATATTTTTAACAAGCCGGGACAAGATTTGTCTGTTTAAAATCTCATAACTTCTTCATACGAAGTCAGATTTGGGCGTTCTTTTTATCGATGTTCTTAGTTTAACATATTCTACGACTTTCGTTTAGATCACTAAGGCTAAATCTCGCTCTATCGTAAATTCACTATTCACGCTTCCCGGTATCGTGCCGGTTCTGTCGTGAAACTTCGACGGGTCATAACTTCTTCGTTATAACTCGGATTTCGGCGTTCCTTATATGCACGGAAACCTTGAGACATATTCTACAACTTTATGTAGAGATATCGGGATTATCTCACACTTTAATTTTGACGCTCATTTTTATTCTTTATTAATTATACATTTATAATTAAATAATAAACACATATAATTCACATAATACTCAAATATTTCATCTTTATTACTTCAAAAAGAGTTACAAGAGTTGACCTAGACTATTACATTGACAAAAATGCTTAGCCCTGAAACCCGGGCGTTACAGTATGTCATACGGAGTTGATCATAACATGAAGGTAAGGAGTGCAAAATGATGTCTATTGCCAACTCCTTGGGGAAGTTCACATTCAGTTTCAGCAACGGTCCACATACCTTTGTATTTTCTGCATGTGGCCCGTGATGGGTTTACCATCCTTCATCTGGGTTGTTATCATGGAGGAGATGATTTCATATCACTCTTGACGAGCACTCTGATGGTATCGGTCCATCAAATCCTGGTGCATCTCAAAAGGATAGTAGTCCTCATAGGACTTTTGGAGCTCGGCTGTCATAGTCGCCAACATGATGCATGCCACTTTGGTAGCATATCTTTCATGTACCTAATATTCAGCAATCTCCTCAGGAGTAGCAGACGGCTCAAGTTCCTTAAGCTCCTTGTCGAGGACATATTCTTTGTCCTCATACCAAGTGACCATCCTAATGTTCCTGATCCAATCCATAAAGTTGGATCCATCAAAGATGATTTTCCCACAAAGGTTCATGAGAGAGAAGGAGCTGATAGGGTTTGAGCCAGAAGCAGCATTGTTGGAAGACATCTGAAAAGAATAAAGACAATTTTAGATTAGATATAAAGATAGTCCTTAATAAAACACCCAAATGTAATATTAAGGCTAGGACCCAACACCATATTTTATAACTTAGAAGAGGGATGTCGTAATCCAAGCTATAAAATATTTGAAGGTAGGTGAATGACGATTCACCGATTTCCACTATGAAAAACGAAATAAATTATTAGGTTTTAATTGGTTTTGAAACTCCTAGATTCATTAAACTTTTCAATGGCATGTTTCAATCTTGAGTGTGCCCTTCAGGTTTTGTGACTGGGGTGCCAAGGATCACAAAACAAGGTGTAAAGTAACCATGCAAATTACTTGGTACCCTTAATATTTACCCCTCAATTGATGTGCCGGTTAGCCACACACGCTCCACCGATACTCTGATAAACATTAAGTTACCTTTTGCCTACCTTGTTAAGTCCAGGTTAGTGTGCTGGTTAACCACACATGCTCCACTAACGACTTAATCGAAGTGCAAAGTGTAATTTCATGGGTTAGCACCTTATTCACATTTTCCTAAAGTAAATAATATTGGGAATTTATAAAAACATTTAGTTACTATATATTCATCATACTTTTAATGAAGATTAAAAGTACTTGTCTTACCCATTCGGCTAACGACCCTCCACCGATCAAGGAAGTGGTGGGTGAGAGTGGACACCCCTTAAGCTGCCATTTTATAGGCAACAACCTTATACCCTCCTTATAGACCGGATTCGTGAATGAGGCCTACTAACGGTAAAACAAATTTTTTTATACATATATAATTATTATTAAACTTATAATATTATAAAGTATAAGGGTTGAATTTTAACTTTTAAAATTCTAGGGGTTGGATCTAAAGTTTTTAAAGTGACTTTACATGTTCCAAAACTTGAGGGCAAGTTTTGTAACTTTCAAAACTTTTCATCTTTCATAACTTATGAGTTAATGGTTTATTAAAATGAAAGACTTTTCATTTTATGTAACCTATGTGTTTCATAATGGACTTTAAAAGAATGACTTTTGGTAATCCATAAATTGAGGAAAAATTATGGATTCCATTAAAACACATAGTGATCGAGAATTAAACTAACAAGCAAGTTACAAATAATTCCTATGATTTTCTAAACTCAAAAGTTCATGAACATTCATATCAACAATTTCAAGAATCATAAATAAACCATCCAAAGCTTGAAATTTTGATAATAACCTTTGAAATTGGATTTAGCATAATCATTACCACATCAAAACAGGTTTTAAGGTTCAAAAAACAGTTTAAGGTAATGATCCTCATCCAATACCAAGAAAAACCCCGAAATTTTGCATACAGGGGCATCACCATGTCGTGGTAAATACTGCCACGTCGTGGTAAGCAGTCAGATGCAAAAAATGTAGAATTTCAACTTTTGGAGAAACATGTAGCATCAAGTATCAAGAAAAAAAACCCTAGGCTCTGATACCACTGAAGGGTTTTGAGCATTCTAACACTCCTATGGTGTACATGCAAACCCTAACCTTGGATCTATGTTTTATCTATGATACATGCAAATTTGTTTTTCCAAGGTTCATAACCTATCTAGCACACATGGGGAACTTTTAACCATAAACGTTAGTAAGAAATGCATACATTTAGGTGCTTGGATTCCTTGAGAACCTTGTGAGCCTAGCACCTCAAGTGTGATGTCTCAAATGTCTCACACAAAACCAAAGCACTTAGAATAACTTAGAGAGAAATGCAAACACTCTAGAAATCCACTAGCCCTCACTTTTCTTACTTAGTGCCGATTTTGGTCTAAAACATGATGCTTATATAGTGTGTCATAATTAGGGTTACACCATGTAAATCCTAATTAACATGACTTTTCATTTCTTGGATCCATGGGTTCAAAAACACCATGGAGCCTCCATGGAGCATCTTATGGGTTGTAGCCCAATTTGATCAACCATGGACCATTAGCCTAGTATACAAGAATGGATGATTTACACAATCAACCCATATATTTAATTAGTCTCCTTTTGATCACTTAATTAATTCCAAATTAATTCTTCATCAATACTAATTAAATAATATTATTAATATATTAGAACTTATAATATATTAATAAACCAAAAGTGTCCTTTCTCTCATTTTAGTCTGCCCAAGTGCATGATGCCATGCAACCCAAATGGACCATGCCAAACCGGGTCAAGTACATTCCAGAAATAGTTATGAACTTAGACACCTAATCCAACAGCTGCAACATTCATGAGTGCTCCTGGAATGAGATTCGAGTATTGGATTAAACCCACGCTCATTTGAATCACTTCATGGATTTTATCACGGGTGATAATGAGATGATAATATCTTATATTCTTCAAACCTAGAGATATGACTTCTTGACTATGAGTTGGTTGTACATTGATTGCACGAAAACGCATCAGTAACTTGATGTTATAAAACATACCTTTGTGTATGATTCAACAAGTAGTTAGTACAAGCATATGAGTCGAAGTTTATCCATTCCTTTTACCCTTGGAGGGATAAAAGCGATATATGTGGGCCTCTCGGTGATTTAGTGATGACAAACCTAAGTGCTCGGTCGGGCTTGGACTGATTTGATTTGTTCAATTAGTCAGTCGTCATAAATTGGAAATCGGGAAACAATAGATAGACAGAGAGAATGATTATAATCCATGTCTCGGTCCATATGATATCTAGAATGGATGAATATATGATCCCTTATCTAATGGACAAGTCATTGACTAGGTCAGAGTTCGACATCGGCTTTTAAGAGCTACGATTGCTAGTCGGTTTTTGGAGTCATACTTGCAATAATAGTTTTAGACTTGTCCAAGTGGGAGACTGTTGGATTAGATGCCTAAGCCCATAACTATTATTGGTATGTACTTGACTCGAGAGTAGCATGGTCCATTTGGGTTGCATATCATCAGGACAATTTGTTAGGATAGACTTTTGAGAGAAGGTTATGTATGATTTATTAATATATTATAAGTTCTAATATATTAATATGAAACCATATGTTTTAATTAGTATTGATCAAGAATTAATTTGGAATTAATTTAGTGATCAAAAGAGACTAATTAAATCTATGGGGACTAATTATGGTAATTAGTTATATTTATATGTGTTGGGCTTATGATCCATGTTGGACCAAGTTTATGTATGGATACATAAAGAGTTGGGCCACATGAACCATGGATCATAAACCCATGGGTATGGGTTTGGGTTAACCCATGAATTTTGGAATTCCACATATAAATATGTTACTTCATAGCCAAAATCACCACTAATGTATTCTTAGAAGATATGGACGGTTTTGGTGTGTATGAATTCTCTCTCAAGTTTCATCCTTTGTCCATGATGTGCTATGACTTCATTTGAGGTTTCCATACTATTGGGGCTAAGCTCTTAAGGCCAAATACATCAAGACTTGAAGCTACATAAAAGGTATGTTACCCTAACTAGTATCTTATATGGTTTATGTCAATTTCATGCTAGTTATAGGATTAATGTCTTGGAAACCATTTGCATGTATAATTTGTGAAAACATAGATCCAATGTATTTAGGGTTGTATGTGCACCATAGGATGTTGTAGTATACTAAAACCCTCCAGAAACGCCATCCATAATGTGGAAGCACCACTCATTGTCTAGATATGATATTTTCGAGGAAGAAGCGCCATTTTGAAGGTAGATGCACCACTTATGTTCCTTGATGAGTTGTATGATATGAAGTCCGCTATGATGCTCAAGATTGTTCAAGTAAGCTGATCAGAAGTTGAAGATGCTCAAGGGATATTTCTTAATGTGTCACCATGAAGGTTGATATAACATGGTGATCTTGATGTGTCACTCTTGCATCTTGATATGCCACTAGGGATCATGATGATCCATCATGTGTGTTGCTGATGCTCATACTAGGATGAATGTTCCAGAAGATGTTGCATGGCAGATTGTGATTGTTTGACACCTTTCATGGGCCTATGTGCCAATGGGCTTGACCTATTAGGGTTTTAGGTCTGATCCATCAAGTATAAATAGGCATATATTCCCATGATTGAAATGTGTAGAAATCTCAAGAGAGTAATCATTGTGATGTTGAGAGCACTCCTTTGGAGCAGATAGTAAGCAAGATATATTCTTTTGTTTTGAGAGCTCAAGTGAGGTGTAACATTTGTGTGTGATTGTAATTATTCTTGGAAGTTAATAAAACTCTCTCTCTCTCTCTCTCTCTCTCTCGTGGATGTAGGTCACCTTAATCGAACCACATTAAATATTGTGTTCACTTGATTTATATTTTCAAAAGTTTTATTTGTACAAGTTCATCGAAGTTTGGTTTGATATTTTTCTGAAGTGTTTAACTTGTTTTGTTGTCAAACATTTTGTGTGTAAGAGAATGAATCTATGCGCTCATGTTGGGATAAACTTTTTCTAAATATTATGAAAAGGGACAACATTTTATATGTTAGATTCTTGTTTTTGTGATATGATTAAATCAAAATTTCAAAAGAATGATTTTGTTTTGCCTTTTTATATTCATGATAGTGTCTCTTGTCAGCATACCCATGTAGTTTATATTTGCCAAACAAATTAAAAGTTGCTAAATATACATATATACATATATAATATATTTAGTGTATTAATATATGTAGCATTGGGTATGGAGAAAGGAAACACAGAATATGATTAGTTTGATTTTCATATATATATATATATATATATATATATATATATATATATATATATATATATATATATATATATATATATAGAGAGAGAGAGAGAGGAGGGTTCAATTGAGAAAAAAAAAGGTTGAGTGATGTGAACAAAAGTACTCACTAATTTTAATATTTATAACCTAATTTTAATATTATGAATGTAAATATGTTATGTAAGATTTGTTGTATAAACGCAATTATGATCACAATACACGTTCTCTAACACAGCTAAGCTTTATTTATTCTAATTACTAACTAAGATTGGTCAATCCTAGCTCTAACAATTCAATGTTCACTAAATCATTAGGTAAACAAGTTCATGCAGTTTAATGGTCACTAAGCTACACAGAACATGCAGTCAAGCAATTAGACAAACAAACAGTAACATGCTAGGTTATACAAATCAAACACAAGCAATTTTTACCAACTAAAAATTAATCCATAAACATTGAACTATGCATAAGTTTAAAGCTTCATCTAGCTAAACAAGAGTAGCTAGATTCAGCTGCTCATCATAGCAACTAAACCAACACAGCTAAAAATAATGAAAGACGTGTTCTTATTTAACTAAAATATAAACCTCTATTCTTTTTGGTGTTGAAAACCTTCTTCCAGAACCCTTCTTTCGCTCTGAATCGACTCCTGGAACTCTTTCCTTCTGCCAAAAGCTTGTTCCTTTCGTAATAATCAGGAGAACTTATATAATCTTAAAAAACCCGCGCCACGTCGTGGCCAGCTGTGCCACGTCGTGGGCTTCAAGTAATCCGTATCGTACAAGGAAATCTTCCGCGTCGCGATGTCTATCTTCTGGAAACCCCATGCCACGTTGTGGGCTTCATCGCCACGTCGTGGGTTAAGTATTTATCGTGAATTTATTCTTTTCTTGTCTTTCAAGCCTCCCATGTTCCACATTTTGTCACTTTTGGTCCCTCTCTTCGAAAATCCTTTTAATTGACTGAAATAACAATTTAAAGTCATAAGTATCATTATTCTAAACATATTATTAATTTATTAATAAAAATGTACTTAAATATTGCCTAAAAATAGGTATAAATATGGCAATATCAAAATACCCCACACTTAGGCTTTGCTTGCCCCCAAGCAAATTTAAACTTAATTCTTAATTACTAACACCACACAGAACAATCCGACTCTAGTTTAGCCATTACGCCAAGACCTCAACGCATGCATTTGTGTCTAAAATTTTCCTAAAGTACCTCCCCATACTTTAAATACTCACAATCTTCATAAACACTCGCCCACTTTTTCCGAACAATGCTCATTTTATGCAACCCTCCGAATCCATCCGCAGAAAACCTCCTTATCCTCAAGGTATTTTTAGTTGAGCAACCTAAGCATACATAATCTAGAATTACAATCATTGATACCACTATGGAGCTCTTTTGGAATTCTTCACTTCCTTGACATTTGATCTTTGATTTCTTTGAATTCACCACCTTATTTGATTTCTGGTATCTTCAACTTTTGAATTTCTTGGAATTTTCATCTTTTGATCTTCACTTTATTTGCTCCAAAATTCTTCACACTTTACTCGTAATTCTCTCTTTTTTTTTTAACATGTACCTCTCTTTTTTTCACTCAAAACCTACATGCTTAAGCAGAGGCGCTCAACCTCAACCTTTATCGGTTAATGATAATAATTTTCATGGATACATTTCAGGTTTAGGCTGCTAAACATATTGCATCCCTCAAACCAGGCGGGGTTATGTTTTTGTTCCATTATTTCACTAAAATAAGCGAGGCCACAAATGCACTATAACATGTATTGGCTCAACTAAACATTTGAACTTTCATCGGATCATCCCACATAATACTAGCAACTATAGCTGAAATTAGTATTACTAGATTCAATTATTAAAAATTTCAATTTAATTTTTCAATTTTTACTATCAAATTCTATGATTTTCCAGCAATTTACTTTTTCTACCCCTACCCCACACTTATTTCATACAATGCCCTCATTGTATTCATAAAAATAAATGAAAATTAAAGAAAAGGGAGAAAAAGGAACAGACTCCCCTGGAATAGTGGCGTGAGCATCTCCAAAAGTGTGGAAAACGTGCCTCCGAAATCTGGACCTCCAAAAATAGAAAATCGATGTAGAACTAGGTGAATATGTAAACATGACTCGGAACTTCAATTCTTCAAAGTGGGTGTTTGTAAGTAAAAATGTGGGCAATGATAAACTGGGACACGTCGTGGCAGGTAACTGGCCACGTTGTGATATGTGATCAAAGCGCGAACACCAAACTGCTTAATTTCTTCAAATTGCAATTGCGCCACGACGTGGCGTAAGAATTTCACGTCGTGGAAACTGGTCATCAGCAAAAAATTTCCTTATTTCTTTCATGTACTCTAGCAACTTGACCAATGGCTAAATGGTTTAAGACGCTTCTATGCCAATATATTTCCCAACTGTAACCTCTCTCCTACTAATGTACCCCACACTTATCTTGAATTGTGGGTTCCAACTCACAACTCTAAGCTTCCTTGACAAACACGACTCGAAAATTAACCTTCTACGCTCCTTAGAATTCCAATGCTAATCTGAAAAATGGAACAACCCAAAAGAAATAAAAAAGTAACATCATAGTTTAATAATGCTTTACATTACACACCAAATTCAAACATAAAAAAAAACTACTTAAAAACAAAATGAAATGAAAAGAAATAAAATGAATCATCATCTTGATCTTGTGCTCCACTTGGCCCTGCCCCGTCATTCTACGGACGCCATAGTTCCTCCCACGTCGGAAAATAAGGATACTGAGGTGGCATAGAAGGTGGTCGGGTCACACCCAGATGCGAATAAATACCCTCAGTAAGCTGGGTATGGTAAATGGCATGCCCCCGTAGATTATCCAAATACGTTCCCACCCGACTCTGAAAAGGGTCGGTGGGCACTCCCTGCACATACTGCGAAGCAGCACGCTCTCTCTCGACTTCACCTCTAGCCCGCACATTCCAACGCCGCGGTCTATCTGGTGGTTGTTGTCCTGGTTGCGCCTCCTCTTGCTCGTCATCTATCGGCGGTATAACAAAACGACCCCCGATATTCACCACCACCCGCATAACACCCCAGACTTGAATGGTCAAGTCTGTGTCTGGGAATCGAGTAAGATTCCTCACAAAATCATGGGTCAAAATATGATATGACCTAGCCAGGCGAGTAACCAAATGCCCCCCTGTAATCGGGCTCCCGGGCCTAGAAATGGCCGCTTTCTTTCCCATGAATCTCGCCAACATATAAGGTAAATCACAACAAACTCCCGGGGTAATAAGAGTCCATAAATAAAACAGATTCTGAATGGGGACTTTATCACGATGATGCTTGTGATTAATTGAAAAGGTGATAAGGCGGTGTAAAAATCGGAAAACCGGATTCCGAATTTGTGACTCACTCGAGTCACGAGTATTGTACTCATGGCTAGAAATGCTCCTCCAGAACTGAACATCCAAAACACCGGGATTAAAATCCCGTACGCAGCCAAGCAAGAATGGTATGAAAAATGGAGATTGAGTCTCCACTTCGATATAAAGCCCCATACGCCAAGCGAATTCCCGAAGACTACACTCTCGATACACACCACCCAAACGAAACACAAGTGCCCGGTTGTAGGTGAAATCAATAGTGCGTTCCTCGAAGCATACGGTAGAGAAAAACTCCACCGATAATTCCCGGTATACGGGTTCTTGGATGGCAAACAAATTCCTCCACCCGTGACAAGTGAAAGAAAATTGGTCCCCTTCGTATGTTTTCGACCAATAGCGTGTCAACTCAGCAACCATTCCCACTCCACCAAGCCATCCCCAATCGGTAATTGGGGCTATTGCAAACTCCCTATTGTACAGCCATCCAAGCCGATTCTCGTAAGTAGTTAACAACGGTCGGGGAATGTTTTGAGGAAACTGGTATAAGGGATGTATACTTGCTACATCTATCGGGTTTTCCTCCTGTGGAACAGCTCGTCGTGGTCCCATTTCTGCATACAAAATCAAACCAAAACAGCAAACATCCAAAACATTAAAACAATTTATGCTGTTCTGCCAGAAGTCACGACGTGGCCAGGCTATGCCATGTCGTGGACCGCAGTCGGTCACAGTTCTAGGATCGGTCCATTTGTATGCCATTTCTACCAAAATTAGTGCTTGGGGTTTGTTCCTATGGACATTAAAAGGACATGCAATCTAAAATCAACCACTAGATTCAACCAATTTCATGAATCATACAAACCCTAGCCATGAAAACTTGAAATTGGAAGAACTAACTACATAATAATGAGAAAAACACATACCAAGTAGAGTAATTGGCAAGATCTTGCAAGGAATTTGGAAGTAGATTAAGAAATTGGTTGTGGGGTTATGTTGTTCCCGTTCGTGCGGCAGTCTTCAAGTGGGATGAGAATGATCGGTCAAAGGGTTTTAAGGAAATGGTCCCCCCAGATTTTTTAAAGGCCATGACGTGGCTAGCTATGCCCACGTCGTGGACCTTAAATCTGTCATCTTGGTCCCGTGTTTGCAATTTGAACCATGACGTGGCTTGCTATGCCCACGTCGTGGAAACTGCCCAAATCCAAAATTTTAATAAAGTCTCACATGTTAACTAATTACTTTGCATCCCATTATTAATTAAAGTTCCCTACAGCTAATTCTTTACTAATTATCAGTTATTTAGATGATGAGTTGATGTCTTTCCTAAAGAAAAAAGAAAAGAAAATGCAAACCAAACTCGGGTTGCCTCCCGAGAAGCGCTTCTTTTTCTTGGAGTCTTGAGTTGGACTCCGTGCCTTCTACGTTGAATCTTCTGAAGAGTCCACCATTAAGATCTTTTGTTCCTTGAACCGCCGCTTGTAAGCTTGAACTCGCCTTTTATATGCCTTCTTTGAATTCTCCTTTTTAGATTTTCCCTCCTCTTCAAGCTTTTGTTTTGTGCCCTTAGTTTGTTCCTTGCACTCCATAGCAGCTTCCTCTTCTTTCACTACCGGCTTTGTTACTCTTGAAGTGACCTCCTCTTCATCACTTGTCATCTCCTCATCCTCTTCGCTCACCCAAGAAGGCAGACTCTTGTAAGCTATGACTTCAATCAAATATGGAACAGATGCCCTCGGTTTTGTCCTTTTGACTCGATGAACTGTCTTTATCTCTTCTTCCGTAAGCTTTTCCAGTTCTTCTAGTTCATTCTCTTCGTTAATTGTGAACACCTCTTCTTTATCTTCTTGAAAGTCATCTTTTATCCCAAAGACTTCTTGTTCATCTCTAACCCTCAAAGTGAGCTTAGACTCGCGGATATCAACAAGGGCTCCAGCAGTGTTAAGCAATGGACGACCAAGGATTATTGGAACATCCGGATCTTCTTTCATGTCCAAGACTACAAAGTCTATTGGAAAAACAAATTTTCCAAATTTCACCAGAATATCCTCCACGATGCCACGAGGTTGTGTCACCGAACGATTCGCCATGTGAATCTTCATTTTTGTAGCCTTCATCTTCTGAATCTCCAATTTTTGATAAAATGAAAAAGGCATCAGATTAATGCTAGCCCCAGAATCAGCTAAAGCATTAACTTTCATTTTATTCCCAAACTCACATGGAAGAGTGAGGCGTCCAGGATCCCCCATCTTTTCTGTTGTTTCTCCCAACACAGCTTTTGAAGTTTGTTAGCTTAGAATCACTGTAGACTCCTTCTTTAATTGCCTTCGAGTGTCTGTTAAGTCTTGCAGTAATTTCTGGTTCTCGGGAGCTTTGGATAAGGACTCGACAAAGGGGGTATTAATTGGGATTCCCTTCACAAGCTTTACATACTCTAAATTCTCCTTCTCCAGTAGACTAAGTGCAGCTCGGGTGGGAAATGGAAAAGGTGGCTGATAAGTTGGAACGGGCTCAAAGGGGTTTTGATCAGACATGCGCCACGTCGTGGCCAGAGGAGTGCCACGTCGTGGCGAGCCTGGTTCAGCAATTTCTCCACTTTTGATCCCTGATTTCTTGGGCTGCTGCGGTTCTTCTTCCAATGCCTCTAGGAACTCAGAGATTGCATCTTCTTCAGTATCAATGGCCATTACGTGAGATTGGTTCTTTACTTCGGGATTCTTCGGGGACAATTTTTCATGAACTAAAGTGGCTAGTTGACCAAATTGTACTTCAAGGTTATGGATGGAGGCTTGCTGATTCTTTATCAGAGTTTGTTGTTCCATAATGGCAGAATCAGTGGCATCGTGTCTCTTTTCCGAAGCTTCCATAAACTTCATCAAAATGGTCTCTAGGTCGGGTTTCTTCTCGGCTGGTGGCTACTCCTTTTGATAGAGGCCTCGACCTGTCTGCCTATACTTTTCTTCTTTTTGCTTCTTGTACTCTTAATATGGCAGCCACTCCTTCGGTTTCCTCCAGTCCTCATCAAACTTATCCCCACTAGAGTAGCACACTTGAGCTTTTTTGTTCCCAAGCTCATCTACATTGCAGTCCTTGGTCAAGTGTGGCCCACTGCATCTCTCGCAACCCACTCTTATGGCATGTATCGACTGGTCCATTTGTGTTATCCTGCGATCCATATTATTCAGCATGGCCATGACGGCTGCTATTTCTTCAGTTTAGGCCCCTCCACCGCCTTTGATTCCATCTTGCCTCGGGTTGTGGTATTCACGAGAGTGCTTCGCGAATTCTTCAATTAGCTCCTTGACCTCCCTTGGATTTTTCTTTGTCAACGGTCCTTGAGAATCAAGGAGTTGTCTTGTCATCACGTTGACCCCATCATAAAAGATTGACATTTCTTGCTATACATTTAGGTCATGTTGAGGGCAATTTCTGAGCAAGCCCTTGTACCGCTCCCATGCTTCGTATAGTGACTCCCCCGGCTGTTGCTCAAAGTTGGCTATTGCCTTCTTGAGTTTAGCTATCTTGGATGGCGGTCAAAACTGGTCCAGGAATTACTCACGCATTTGAGCCCAAGTGGTGATTGTACCTGGTGGGAGTGCCTTTAACCACTCCTTAGCAGCTCCTTTGAAAGTGATGGGAAGCATCCTAAGCAAGACTGTGTTTCTGTTGACATTCGGGACATTGAAGTAATCCGCAATGTCGTTGACTTCATCTAGATGCTTAAAAGTATCCTCATGATCTTTCCCGAAAAATGGGATGTCCTTTAGTGCCGTCAATATGTGTCCCTTCAACTCGAATGTGGCAGTGGCAAGTATTGCGGGTTGGACTAAACCGGGACCCACATCTTCTCGGATCCGCTTCTTGTAAGCTCCCATGGACATTTCTTCAATTGTTGCCATGTCGTTCCTTGGCTCGTTCTCGGGTTTGCTCGTGTGTTCTTCAAATTCCGGCTCGGTATCACTTTCGAACCCGGTTTGGATGGGTGTATGATCCAAATGCTCAAGATTGCTCTTGTGCCTCGCTGATGAACTTGACTCTCCTGTCTTCTTTCCCGACTTCCTAGAAAAAGTTGACTTCAATTCTTGTAAGGGTGTCTTTTTCTTGTGAAGTGTAGACTCGGGATCTTCCAGTGGTGGCACCAAGTGTGTGTTTGAGCTTCTGGTCATGAACTCCTGCAACTTGCTAAACTAAAAACGTAAAACTGAACTAAAATAAGAAAAACTAACTTTAAACTAAAAAAATCTAGTTTTTAACTGTCCACATCGTGGCCAGAGGAGTGCCACGTCGTGGACTCTGTGAATAACAGAAAAAATTATTTTGCTGAAAAATTAACTTTTTGTGGGTTTCTACTCCACAAGAAGGATCGATCAATTTAATGCAAATAAATAAGCTAAAAACTAAGTCATTCCCCGGCAACGGCGCCAAAAACTTGATGTGCACAAAAGTACTCACTAATTTTAATATTTATAACCTAACAAACTTAACTAACTATGCACTTATAGGCAGTGTACCTAGTCAGATTACAGTATAGCTTGGGTAAGTCGGGTGTCGATCACAGGGAACGATGTTACTAATTAATTTACTTACTATTAAATTAACCTAATTTATTAACAAGTTTAAAAGGGGGTTTATCTGGTTTTACAAGATCAGATGAACTTAAATCAAATTCAATAAATAAAAACGCACTCTTGTTTAGTTTGAATCCACTTCTCCCTTATGGCTAGCTAATGATTACGGTTTATTAAGTTGGTTTTTTAGTTGTATTAGTAATTTAATTCTAACTTACCAATAATTAACTAATTCATGTCAAACCATGTATGTTCACACATAATTAAACACAGAACTAATTATGAATGTAAATATGTTATGTAAGATTTGTTGTATAAACGCAATTATGATCACAATACACGTTCTCTAACACAGCTAAGCTTTATTTATTCTAATTACTAACTAAGATTGGTCAATCCTAGCTCTAACAATTCAATGTTCACTAAATCATTAGGTAAACAAGTTCATGCAGTTTAATGGTCACTAAGCTACACAGAACATGCAGTCAAGCAATTAGACAAACAAACAGTAGCATGCTAGGTTATACAAATCAAACACAAGCAATTTTTACCAACTAAAAATTAATCCATAAACATTGAACTATGCATAAGTTTAAAGCTTCATCTAGCTAAACAAGAGTAGCTAGATTCAGCTGCTCATCATAGCACCTAAACCAACACATCTAAAAATAATGAAAGACGTGTTCTTATTTAACTAAAATATAAACCTCTATTCTTTTTGGTGTTGAAAACCTTCTTCCAGAACCCTTCTTTCGCTCTGAATCGACTCCTGGAACTCTTTCCTTCTGCCAAAAACTTGTTCCTTTCGTAATAATCAGGAGAACTTATATAATCTTAAAAAAACTCGCGCCACGTCGTGGCCAGCTGTGCCACGTCGTGGGCTTCAAGTAATCCGTATCGTACAAGGAAATCATCTGTGTCGCGATGTCTATCTTCTAGAAACCCCATGCCACGTCGTGGGCTTCATCGCCACATCGTGGGTTAAGTATTTATCGTGAATTTATTCTTTTCTTGTCATTCAAGCCTCCCATGTTCCACATTTTGTCACTTTTGGTCCCTCTCTTCGAAAATCCTTTTAATTGACTGAAAATAACAATTTAAAGTCATAAGTATCATTATTCTAAACATATTATTAATTTATTAATAAAAATGTACTTAAATATTGCCTAAAAATAGGTATAAATATGGCAATATCATTGAGAATGGGGGAATCATTCTCAGCCACTCATTTATTTTTGCCGCAAAAGCCTCCGTCGTACCAACAGAAATGGGAAAGGAATAGTCATGTGTTTTCCAACAAAACATGTTTCCTTAAACTATGCTAATCATAACCTTAATATATACAAAAACATAGTTTTTTCATTTTTTTTTTATTTTTAAGAAGCTATTTTTATCGAAAAATGATTTTAAATATACCAAAATTCATGATTTTTTATTCTCTACAAATAGACATCCATATTGATATAGTTTTAAGATAAAATAAAAATTTTTTTTTTTTTATATTTTCAGCTATCGTTATTCATAAGTGAATAAAAATGAATCAGATTTTTACTACAGTACATTTGTTATTCAGTTATGAATAAAAACTATGATTAATTTTTTTTTTTTTACAATTTAAGTATCATTCATATATGAATATAGCATATAATAAACATAGTATATTCATATTTAAATATTAAACGATGCATTCACTTATGAATATTACATAGTATATTCACTTGTGAATATTAGATGGTATATTCACTTATGAATATTAGATAATATTTTCATATCTGAATATTACAGAGTATTACATGGTATATCACATGTGAATATTACATAGTATATTCATTTGTGAATATTAGATGATATATTCACTTATGAATATTACACAGTATATTCACATATGAATATTATAATGTATTTTCACAAATATATATAATTTTTATATGTTATTCACATATGAATAACATACAGACTTTCCTGTCAAATGATCCAACCAAACACACCATACATTTCTATCCAAACAAGATTAAACAATAGCAAACAAACATCCATGAAATCATTGTCATCTGTTTTCTTTCCTGTCAAATGAAACAAACCAAACTCCCTTCGTTATCGTTGATTTCCAGTCAAACCCCTTTCTCCATCTGTTCATGATGAACACACCAAACCTGATCAAATCCTTTTCCCCCATCTACTCACCCGTTGAACATCGATCACCCAAACACCCACCTAACTGATTTACAATCAAAATAAAAGAAACGAGAAGAGGACTGTACCAATTGAAGCAGCAACTGCCCCATCGAGATCCTTCAGTACTTCCCGTCGATTACCACAGCCAAAAGCCACCATCTTCTAGACTATTTTCGTCGATTGGAACCTCAGTTTCCCTTTATGCCTTGGCTCGTTGACCCACTAACACCGATGCCATCTTCCCTCGCCTCCCTCTTTCTTCATTTCTCGCCGGCAGGAAGCAAATGAGAGGCAGCGGACGTCCGACCCAATCTCCTAGCAAAACCAAACCCTCGCTTCGGGCTTCTTTCCAATCGCAATCTCCTAGCAAAACCAAACACCTCCTCCTTTGGTCTAGTCAAAACCACGGAGACCATCTCGTTTTGCGAGTCGGGCGACGAACCTCCGTGCTTCTCCCCCTTAATCAGACGAAGACGAGCACCGGAGAATCTTCACCCTAGTCTCCTTTGCTGCCGACAACGGGAGGTGAACGAAGGGTTGCTGCAAAGCCCGCTGTGTTCGTTCATCGATTCGCTTCTCGTTTTCCTCTCGCCATCATCTGCTTCGTATCCCTTTTACGGCTTTACCCGATCAAAAAAATGGATTGATGATGGTTTAATCGAAGAAATCTGGATGATTGTTGAAATTTGGAGAAGAAATTTGGATGATGAACGATGAATGGGTTTGAACTACAGATACGTATTTGATATTAAAGGTTGTTCTCATATTTACAAGTTTGCCACCGTGTCTTTTTATGCTTGAATAAAATGAGTGGCTGAGAATGATTCTCTCATTCTCAACCTTTTTTATTTTCTCAATTGAACCCATCTCTCTCTCTCTCTCTCTCTCTCTCTCTCTCTCTCTCTCTCTCTCTCTCTCTATATATATATATATATATATATATATATATATATATATATATATATATATATATATATATATATATATATATATATATATATATATATATAACACAACTTCTACTGTTTCAGAAATTAAAATAAGTCCAATTCAACGATTTGGGGCTTAGCCCTTAACTTAACTAAAGAATGGGCCAAAAGTTTTTGATAATTCGAGGTTTTAATATTTATATTTACACATTTAAATTTTTTTCTCTTTTCAGTTTACGATATTTTTATAATTTTAAAACACGAACAGTAGTCGTTACATAATCTTGAACTTTATGTTATTTTTTGTAATATCAAATTCTGTAAGTAATTCGTGACTAAGTTATGCGGAAAATACGTGGAATTTTTATACTAACGAACCTTTTACATCGTATAAAACATAGACTTGCTCGTTTATAATATTTCTTTTTGTTGTTTAGTAGTATGATTATCTTACTTATACTTGCTAATAGAGTGAACTTTGCATACAGAAGGGACGGAATCTTGAACAAAACTGGTGGCTATTAGTAAGTTTGAATTCACTACTTAAAATGGACCTGCACATCAAAAATTAATGATTCTCTTAAATTCTTGTTAAAAAAAATTATATATTCAAAATTACGTATTCAATGAATACGAAGTGAACTTTGGTTCATGAGTGGTCTTGATTTTTTTCTTTATTGCATGGAATGGGAATTCAACAGTTGACGATTTTTAATTATGGGTCTCAAATTTGAAAGAAATCAATATGCTTGATTTTTCTTATCATATTCAAAATAATGGTCACTTTTGTTTTAAGTCATAAAAGAGTTTTGTTATTCAATTCATAAAAGAATTATGACCCATCAAAAACTTGTTTACTCCCTTAGAACAAATGCCCATATAGGAAAGGTATATTTTTAAAATTTTAAAGGTAAAATGTTTTGAATTTGTCAACATATATAAATTAATTATTATGAGAATTAGAACTTGTTTATATGGTTATTTTCTTAATTTTTGTAGCTATTTTTAAATCGGTTTAAATTGTGGTTGTTCTTTCAAAATGTTTGAAGATAGTGTTGGTCGAGGAGAAATAGGGTTTTGGTGCTCACAAAAAGATATAACTTAAGTTCAAGAATCCAAAACAAAGGACTAGAATTCAATATCTTGGAAGACATTCTCATAAATTGTCATTCTCATAGAATGTATTTCCACTCATTTTTAAAAAATTACCGACGATTCTTTAAGAATTACAATATGAGAATAGAGAATGTATTATTATTTTTTTTAGAATTTTATAGTTCAAGCTGCATATTTTTAAAGAATGTTATATGTTCATCATTTTCATGTAGTTGAACCAGCTTCGTGTGTGTGTGTATGTGTATATATATATATATATATATATATATATATATATATATATATATATATATATATATATATATATATATACCAATTCTATAAGAATTTATTCACTTATTTATGTTCTCAAAGAATATTGGAACTTCAATATAGCATGTGTTCAACTGCTTTTGTCGATGTTGACAAATAGAGGACTGAAACCATCATATACTTTAAATAATTAAAGGCTAAAAGAAATGATAACTAACTTTTCAAAAATGATACAAGTCTTCAAAATAGAAGCATGAAAAAATCATTAAAAAACAAAGACATGGGCATGAGAAAACCATCAAAAAACAAAGAAATATTCTTCAATGTATTATATATTATAATTTTTTGTATATTATTCGGAAATGATAAAAGATTCCTAAAGAATGTAATACAAAAGTTTGTGTATATTCTTTAAAATATTGTATATATTATTGTATTATGTTATAAAAATGGTTCTTATTTTCATATTATAGAATGTGGCTTCTCAAAAAAATTATATTCTTTAAGACCGAAAAACTAAAAAAATTATTAAATAAAATCATATTCTTCAAGAATAAAATAATCAAAATATGTGTTCATGTGTTAAATGAAGACGTATTATAAAAAAATGATTTAATTATGTTACATAAAATATAAGATTTGATTTGATTTTTATTAATTAATTTTACTTTGTTGCCTAAAATATAGATAATTATCATTTCTCTCTCTCTCTCTTTATTAAATATCATAATTGCCCTAATAATTAATAATTGTAATTATATAATACATCCTAGTCCATATTAGTAACATGTAATTCAAGATCACATCATTTCATTCTTTTTAATCAAATGGTTAGAATTTGACTACATATTCACACAATACTTGTGATTCATATATATGTGTGTGCGCGCGCGCGCGTTAACATTTTGACTCTTATTCGAGTCATAAGTCAAAAATTACCTTTTCAAATCACGAGTTGACAACTATGCTAATAAGTGTATATTTAATGTAAATCCTTCGTTAAACCCTTTTAGTGAAGGATTTTGTAATGGAAACTACAATCGAAATGAATTGGCTTTGGTGTCTTTCTAAGGGTTGCTCAAGCTTTCTCCTCAAATGGTTTATGTATTCTTCCTTTACCCTTCTATGTGTTTTCTGTATCATTTTTTTTCTTCTTGTAAAATGTTTGTGTTGAGGTTTCTTAAGAAGGATGTGATGGGAATGACCCTAAAAATTGGATTCTATAATCCTGTAACATGCTCAAGGAAAGTGCGCAAGCAATGTTTGTAGAAATGTCCAAGAGAGGATAATAGGCGAGTATGAGCACTACAGAAGTTAACACGAGTTTTCACCGGTTTATCTCTATGAGATTGTTAAAGTTTTCTCCTTGATATTCATTTGGTTACTCTATTTGCTGGTTTATCTAATGGAAATTATGTATATGCGTGAAGTTTTATCTAAGGTCTTGATACAATTGTTTGTTTTGCAACTTCTCATGTCATCATTAACTTCAGTAAGCGGAAAACAAGCATCAGAAGAAGCTGAAGAGGAGAAAAAGGAATCTGTTAAGACTTTTGTACCTAGTGGTTCCAAGTGTCCATGAGAGTCTAAAGAATAAGTCATTTAAACTAGTGGGCCCCACACCATAGCAAATTATAACTATAAAAGGTATCCTTTCCTTGACTTTATATATTAAGTAGTTCTTTTCCGCATTACATACAAAATAAACAGTTATATGTAGCTTGATAGATCAAATTTTGTCCCCACCATTAAGTCCATTATATAAAAAAGAAACAACACCAATATTTTTCTAATCTCTAATATTCAGCTACAACTAATTTATTTCATTGGAGTTATAGTTGTAGAAAGCAATTGCCATTATCATCTTATTTGCAGGCTGCCATACTTAACTTACTCTTGAAGTGGTAGCAAGACTTGAAAATGTATGTTTTCCTTGATCTTAAATGGGTATGTGAAGGGTCTTCCAAATATTTGTGATTTTTTGTTTGAATTTAAAATGTGTTTCTAATTTGATGGGTGGAACATGCAACAAATCAGAGGCATTTTATGTTGATTGGTGTGTATTTCTATTTTTAAAGTTGAATATCAAGTTAATAATGAGATTTCTTGACCTTTTCTAGGTTAAGTGGAACATCTTAGTTTACCCTTCTATTTTTAAACTTGAAAGTTCACAAACTGCATTTTTCTATTTATTCTACTTTATGTGTGTGAAAGACCAATATGCTTAATTTTGTTCTATCTATCAGTATTTCACTTAGACGTGAATATCTCAGTAGTACTCTTCATTTTTATTAGTATGAAACGAATGTATAACATATAGTCCACATTGCACAGCATTTATGAACACAAATTTGAGATCTTCCAATTCCCCCAACACCTATAACCAAGTAGGCATTGCTTAGTTTATGATTTTTCACAAATCTCGAAATTTCAGATACAGATATTTCTTTTTCTTTCTATTTCATTCAATTGACACAACTTATTACAATCCAATCGACACCACCACAACCTCCGAACCACTCTTCTCAACCACAAACGTCTTCACAATCTTTTCACAAATCCCAACAATCTCCACCTCATAAGTCCCTTCAAATCCCCGAAACCGAAATTCATTTTCCTCATCAATAAACCCATGAGCATGCGAAAGCCATTCCTTTTTAACCTCGATAAACCTCTTCCCAGCTTCATTAACCTCCCCTTCCGCATTAACCAAATGCGAATTCTCTCTACTCATAAACAATTCCCAAAACCCCCAAAACACAATCCCCTCAACACCCGGGTTCCCAAAAGCTTCCCACATCATCACCTCCAAATCATCTGCCCTCACGTGCTCATTTACAGACGAAACATCGAGCTCCGTGAACCAAATAGGGAGTCCGGTTAGCCCCAATTTGTCAAGATTCGAGCCCACAATCGAACCCACCGGAGAATCAATGTGCCCTTGAACCCCGATTCCACCAACTGGTGCACCATGTTCTTGAAGGTCAAAGATTTGGTCAATGTATTTCTCGGGTGATGATCTCGTGTCGCACCCGTCTTCAACATGGTAATCATTCACGAATAAAACGGATGACGGGTCGAGTTTATTTGCAATTTTGAACATATTCGGTCTAATTTCGTTCCCTAATCGGTCACGGTAAAAAGACCCGTGAAGCATCTCGTTGTTTACATCATAATGTTTAAATTTACCTTTGTATCGGTTTAAAAGTCCAGTTAAACGATTATTTACAGCTATTGCTAAGTCGCTTTTACTTAGATTTTTTACCCAATTTTGGACCGTGTCTTCTACCTCCCAAAAGATACAGTGCCCGCGAACGGGAATGTTGTTACGGTTACAAAATTCGAGAAGATCGTCCGCGTCTCGGTAGTTGAAATTGCCTTGTTGTGATTCGGTCCAATACCATTTAAGTTCGTTTCCAAACACGGCCCAATTGAAATGTTTTAGAAAAAACGAAACGAAATCTTCGTTGTCGATGTTTGATCTACTAATGCATGATCCGATTGGAAAACTATTTTGTATTTGTTTGATTATTACCATTTTTCCTTGCATATTGCTTTCATCCAAGTTTGAGAACTTTAGCGTGACGTCTTGTTTACGAATCTGTAAACAAAATGTATTTCTGTTATCTGAACAGAAACATGACATGACATGACAGAACAGGTTGTACTTGTACTGTAAAGTAAACAGATTACCTTATCGGTTTGTTGCTTTAATTGTTTGAATCTTGCTTTGCGGTCAACGGGAAAGATTTGGAATCCGGCAAGCATAAAACTGATTCCGGGAGCGGGCCCTTGAACATAAACCATAATTTTTCCAAATTCCTTTTCGATTCGAAAAGAACCGCTTATTTCATGCCACCTGTCATCGTTGACTTCAACTTGACCACCATTGACCCACTGGTTATCCACACCAAGAGCCACATTTACATTATGGGACCCACTCGACCCATGACCCAATCGAACCCAAGCCGATACTTGGTACGTGACAAAAAGCTTAATTTTGTCCGTAATCATTTGGGCGGGACCCATCCAGGTCTGGGTCCGATTGGTTGCATGAATACCATGTCCACTTAACGGCTCATGTGGGCCCAGGGTGTCTCGAGCTGTTGGAGGGAGTACATGAGGGGACCCGGTTGTCACACCTAACGCACAGTTCCCCAGAGGAAACCAACCGTTTGTTCCTTCATGAAGATCGCTGTTTGTAATAATATTAACTCCATAATCTACATTCTGAAAAACCAAATAACAACATAAGTACATTGCTACTATGGGTAAAAACAAAGTACATATTATGATATTATTAATATTTAATCAACCAACCTCGATATATGGTGGAGGTGAAGGGGGGATTTTTTCAGCATGTTTAACCACCATACCATTTAGGAGAATATCAACGCCAGGTGGCGGGCCTTCAAGATATACCACTACCTTCGACGCGGAACCATTTAAAAGAAACTTTCCTTCCAACTGCATCCATTCCTTGTCTGTTGCTTGCGCACTTTTAAAAAAAAAAAACATTATTAGTTTCTGCAAAAGTTGTCCTGGCCCCACAACAGTCTGCTAGGTGGCTGACATGACATCCCAATCTACATTGGAATTAATTAAAACTCTGACACTGCAGCTGCTGAGACTTTAACAGGTGAACTGTATATAAAAATAAAAGAGAGAAAACGAACGTGGCGATGCCGATGTATTGTTCACGGGAATCGGGGGTTTGGACCCATAAAGTAGCTCGAACGTCGGCACTTGTAACATTATTTCCAAAGATTCTAACTGTAGCAATAACACTATAAGCAAGTTTTCGTTTAACTCTTCCACTAATATCTTGTTGAATTCCATTCCAATTTTGTGTGCGTTGTGTTGTTGATGCGAAAAACTTTCCAAATTTTGGTACGATTTTGCCCATGGAGTCATGTCGAGCAATCGTACACCCTCTTCCAGACCAATTATTAACACCGTCTTCAAAGTTAGGGTTCAATATGATGTTTTCATCTTCAACAACATTACATCCTTCAACTATACCCTGTAAAAATTACTTATATTTGTTGAAAATATATACGATAATAATTGTCAATGTGATTTAAAAGAAGGGTGAATTTACATGAGAAGTAGCACAAGTGACCACCAAGGATTTTATGAGAATGTTGACTCCCGGGGCAGGCCCTTCTAAATATAACACAACTCGGTCAGGCTTCTCGGGCAGCACAAATGTCCCCTCTAACTTCTCCCACCTCTCTTTTGAAACAGAAGTCCTAAAAAAAAAAAAGTGATTTTTCTAGCGACCCCTAAAATTGTAAATCAGATACTAGATTAAGTTATTAAGTATTTACCTTGTGATTTGCATATACTTTGTTTCTGATCCATGATATTCAAGTTTAAGGGTGGCGATGACATCAGCATGGCCATGGAGATGGAGATGGAGATGTGGATGTTCAGCGGAAACTCCAACATGTGCGATTAGTGTGTAAGTTAAACCTGGTGAAATTCTGGTTGTAATATCTTGTTCTAATCCTTGCCAAGTTTCTTTTCTGTTTGCAATTACTGCATAACGAGTGGATTGTTTTTCAACCACAACGCCATCACAAGAGTTTGTGTACCATGAATGCAAGCCATTAGAGAAATCATGATTTTGAATGATGTTGGTTGACGTGACACTGCTGCTAGCCATGTTCCAGTCCTTCGATTTCTGTGAATTAAGCAATGTTAGGCTTTGTGGAATCAAATCACTTCGAAAATGAGGACATACCCATAACAGATGGATTATGAGAAAGGGGTGGGGGAGAAAAGCCAAGAAAAACCTCATCAACCAGCAATGAAAGTAGGTGATGTCGATGAGGAATTAACACAAACACCTGGTGGGCGAAACTGATGGCTGATGGGTTTTTCATAGTTTTATTGTTTCAATCTCTTATAAAAATTAAGCGCATTTATTAAGAAACTGAAACGGCCTAATGTGAAATTTAAAATCAAAGAGAGGTTTACCTGCGATCTGTGGAGCTTTGTGTGATCTTTCAAGAGTGTGAGCCAACCTCCCGACTTCTTTCCCATTTATATGAGCAGGTAAAAGTGAACGTTACGAAAATACCCAACAACCAATGGAGTTCTAATTTCTTTAAGCGATTTACAAAAGTTTCCAGAAAGAAAAAAAAGGGGGGATTTGTGAATAGAATAGTTGATGGGGGTTTCTTTGTCTTGCAGATTGGGTTATAGGGTTGAACCCTAGCTAAGATTAGTGCATGCTTGAATTGAAATAGAAGATTTGATTTCAAATAAGGTTCTTTGATCAGATTCAGGACTTGGTCTGAAAGCCAAACCATGGCTGATAGCGCGTTAACGAGTTGAATTTGAAGGATTCGGTGAACTATGGCTTTCCTTCTTTTTCTTTGAATTTTCTTAGACTAATTTTTTAAAGATTAAATTTAGGATGTTTTAGCATAAATGTTTTTTTTTTCATATATCCTATCATATATATAATACAAATTAAATATATAATGGTTTATACTTTAGAAAGAAAAAAAAAATGGATGTTCGAATTTATGAATTATCTTAGAAATGTTTTTAACTAAACGAAAACATGCTACACATGTTTCATCAAATGGCAAAAGAAACACGCTTAAGAAATCCTCAAATTGTATGTCTCACATAACACAAGTTCGTTTAAGAAATACATAACATAACATAAACATTTTATGCTCCATATAACCAAAACCCAAATATTTTACGCCGAATTGAATGGCTTCCCAACGGTAATGGTAATGGTAAGATACGATCTTATCTATTTTTTTTTTTTTTTTGAGTAAACAAAGACATATATATATATATATATATATATATATATATATATATATATATATATATATATATATATATATTAGTCGTTTACCCGCGCCAAGCGACGGGTGTGATAATGGTGGTTGAATGTTGAAAGATGAATTAAACCCTAGAAATGGAAACGTCAGCGATATATATCCAAGATTTGTGAACAGAAATTGCGAGATTTGGGGAAATACGGAGATAAGGAATGAACTGTGTCAAAATAGCCTAAGAATAGGGGATAAGAGATTTGACATTTTCAACTGTTGACCATATGTATTCTACTCTTTTTGTAATGTATAAATTGATTGTACAAATGCATTGTATGTTTGTACGACTTAAAATTCAGCATTTGACCAAAAATGCTTTATAAGGTAATTAAGATATATATATATATATATATATATATATATATATATATATATATATATATATATATATATACCTTAAAAAACATTTACAAGATTTTGCTGAATTTTAAGAGGTACAAGCTTTTAAGCATCATATACAATAATTTTATGCATCGGAGAATAATAAATCTTATCCGGTCAAAGACAGATTTTGAATAGGTCTTCTAAGCTTATCTTCAAATTGAATGGGTTAAATATGAAAAAGTCAAATAAGATGATGATGATAAGATTTTGAATGGGTCAAAGTTTGACCAAGTATTCCTCATATCCAATTAAATCGGTAAATACTAAATACTAAATCTTATTCGGTCAACATTTATGAAAAAGTCAAATAAGATGATGATGATAAGATTTTGAATGGGTCAACGTTTGACCAAGTGTTTCTCATATCCAATTGAATCGGTAAATACTAAATCTTATCCGGTCAACATTTATGAAAAAGTCAAATAAGATGATGATGATGATGATGATGATAAGATTTTGAATGGGTCAAACTTTGACCAAGTGTTCCTCATATCCAATTGAATCGCTAAATACTGAATCTGTTAATAATAATGAAAAAGTCAAATAAGATGAAGATAAGATTTTGAATGGGTCAAAGTTTGACCAAGTGTTCTTCATATCCATTTGAATCGGTCTAATACGATGTACACGTTATAAAACATTTCATATAAACTGGAAGAGGCGCATTGATCTAACATTCATCTATCATGAATGCATTGCCATTGACCGCAAAACCTTGGTTCTCTCTCATGCTCTCTACCTCCTCCTTTGTTTTTCTTTCTATTAAAATCGAATAAGCCTAAAAATGTCTTATGTTTAATCCTAGCCCAGGTATAAGAAATCTCTATATGTTCGTCATTTTGTTTAACAAATTTTTTATGTCATTTTGCTGATCCGCACTCGTCGCTTTGCGCGGGTAAACGACTAGTATATATATATATATATATATATATATATATATATATATATATATATATATATATATATATATATATATATATCCTTAAGATTAAACTAAAAGTTCAATTGTCATCGTACAATAAGTGAGATGGCAAACGGACAACAAGCTGCGCCGGTAAGCCTTTTTGAATGGTAAAGCTAATTCTTTTAAAGACTACATCCGAAGATCTAGGGGATATAACATTACTATGCATGATTCGTTGTACTCTTTTAAGAAGCTCTACCACATCCCGTGCGAGGAAACCAAATGTATCAAATACAAATGGTATGAACACGTGTTGATTTTCCATGCACGATCTCTCATGTTTTGTGACTTTGTTTGTGGCTGCTTTTAAAGCAGCATGTCCCGCTGTGAAACCCCCATCCCTCAGGCCCACGAGAGGGGATACCCCTGTAAGATCCACACATGCGTGTTTCCCTCCGACCCTTCCAAAAATCAAAATGTCTGCCGGTCTGAGGGTTGACCTTCCTTATGTCGGGTCAGTCAAGAAATTAATTGGTGCCTCTTTCTTAGCGGAAACCCCAGCACGCTTAAATATGTCAAACAAAACATCCCTAACCATATTGTGCCTGTATTTGAACTTCGGGAGTTCTTTACAGTGAACTGCATGCTCTCCAAAATAGTCCAAACATGCCTTGTGACACACAGGACATATCTCGTCAACTGGGAAAATGGGAATCATGAGTCGGTATTTGAGAATAGTATGATACTCCACGGGAGACATGTGTTAGCCAAGCCCATCTATAGGGATAGCCAGAAGAAAATCTTGAGCATGTGGTGCACGTAAGCACTGGAAAACCGCTTTCTGCCGAGTCATCATGTCGAAATGCATTTCCATATCTTGGACAATTTTACGAAAAAGAGCACTCGCCAGTGTATTCTGGGATTTAGGGAGGGCGGTGTCTTTAGTAGTAAAATTGTTAAGGTTAAAATCTGGAAGCTTGTTGCGAAGGGATGCCAAGGCACAATCATAATCAGAATCCATACCATGTATACCGCTATCCTGTAAGATATGGTCTTGCAATACCCAAGATTGGGCCCTTGAGGCAACAAAAGATAGGAGGTAGCCTCTACTGCCGAGTATAAACCCAAACCCCCAAACCTAATGGGTAAGGAAACAATTCGCCATTGTATGTCACCAAAGAAAGGGCCCCCACAAACCACAATGTCCTCAATCGCCCCGCGCAATCCATTGTCAAAAAATATTGCCACCTCCTCCATGTGAATGGGTTGGCACGTCCTCAACCCAAAGAAAAGCTTAGCAATACCCATACAAGACCGAAGAAGAAGGAGCTCACTCTGGGGGCCAGACAATTGTGAAAGAAGGCGCATCAAATTCACAGCGTTTTCGGCTCTCTTTATGGCTAGGCTGCGAATGAAACTAGCATCTTTACTAACAGCTCCCCCAAGAAGTTTCACCCCCAAAGGCGGCCTCCCAATGTCCGCCGGAAATAGCCCCTCCCGTAACTTCCTACCATCACACAGGGGCCAAATGAGCTCGATTTTCTTGATATTCAGTTGAAGGCCCAATTTTGGGCCAGTCACCGTAATGATTTCCAATGCTTTGGCCACCTCCTCCGAATCTTCGATAAGTGTGCCATCATCCAAGTACCAGGCATGGAGAAGAAGCTTGCAATTGTCTCTAATCTTATGCAAGAACGGGTGCAACACAATGGCAAAGAGAAGTGGTCTCAAGGGGTCTCCTTGTTGAACCCCAGTAGAAGACCTGGTATGTGTGTTGCCTAGATATAACCTTATTGTCTGACCATATAGGAATTCGACCCACAAGAAAATAGATGGACACCTCAATCTGACCTCATGAATTAATGCGGATCTTATCCAAAAATAAAAAACTTTTAAGCTCCCATACTTTTAATACTTTTACAGTTTACTATAATTAGAAATTAACCCTCCAACATAGTGACATAGTCAGCAAAATATTTTCATGTAAAGGATGATAGCAAGAGCAGGAAACATAGACAATCAACATGAAAAGTTGCATAATCGGACTGTTGAATATTAGCATGAGGATAGTCAGTTTGAAGATCGATTAGCGTGCTTGTAGAATGTTAGATAAAGCCCATCTTGAAATTTTATCCAACAAGAAATGAATGTATAAACTATAAAATTATAAATCAAATTTCAAGATTTATAAAAATGGATTTTCTAAATACACTGTGAATTACTGCTAATTTGAAGCTTTGACCGAATCATTCAATTTTGATGAATTTTCTAAATACACTATGCATAATCTGAATCTAAATATTTGCTATTAGATCAAAAATACGAGTCTCTGGGATACCTAAGACCAAAATTGAGGGTTTCTTTATATATCTCAATATCATCTTAACAACTATCAAAGGTGGTTCTTTGGGGGCGTATTGTTGGAGTAATAAAAACTTAATTGGGAAAAAAGTTAAGTGGCGGGGTCTTAATAGGCGTGCGGATGAAGGATATACTTATTGATCAGATGAAAATGGAAATAAAAGATTTGGTTTTTTTTTAATTCGATTGGTGAGGAGGTTTGGATTCTTTTGATGTTTATCAGTCGATACAAGATCAAGATGAAAGGCGGCATGGGTCTTGAAGGGTTTTCTTATTGGTCTGGGGACGTTAGGAGGCAAGGGTATCTCCTTAATAAATGAAGGTTTTTTTTGACACGTGTCAATATCTCATGGTTTTTGACACTTGTCATTTTATTATATTTTAAAATAAATAATATCTACATGTCAATTTGTAGGTTTTTTCAAATTTTAAATTAAAAAGCCACATAATACTTATATATTTATATATATAAAGTATTGAATGTAATTAATAATTTCTTCGTTCCTTATTTTAAATTTTATTTAAAAAGATACTTAACGTTTAAATTTTAGTGTTTAATCTTTTGTTTAATCAACACGTGTAATACACGGGTTTTACACCTAGTTTTGGGTATAAATCAAAAATTGGAGGTGTTCGGTTCTGGTTTATTCAAATTGGAGGCATGTCTGATGTGAATAAGCTCAATTGGTTCTTAAGTAACTCAACTCCCCTTTAATTCGTGATTTTAATTCTTGGAGACAGGGGCAATTTGGTCAACACGCTGGAAATTTTTTATTTATTCAGATCTATATGTTTTAGTTCTTGGGATATGAATATCATTGAGGGAAGAAAGAAGTGTCGATTAGGGGCTGTGTGGCTGAAGGAGTAATTGCACTTATTTTTTGAGGGGCAATTATGGATTTTTTGGTGGTGGAGGAGTGCTAATTTTGTGAATAGATGCTTCTCTTACTTTCATTGTAAAGGAATCGACGGGTCTAAGGTTTTTTTCACTTTTACTATCAAAAGTGATTTGCAATTATCCCAAGTTTCATAAGATATTTTTCTTATGAAGTGGTTTTCATGAATTTGCAAATGGGTTTAATCCCCATTAATTGTTGGTTTCCTTCTAGGCAACTAGAAGTGTACATAAAAGGAATTGACGGTTGGTTTTTTATTTTTTTCCATAAAAAAAATTGGCTTTCGTGTGTTTAAGGGTTCAATTCCCGAAGATAGTCGCTTTAATCCTATTCATTTAGGATCCTCTATTTTTGTGGGTGCCATTACTGGTTCGATCAGTAAGTGGTGGGGTATTCACCCGGCAATACACTGTACTACAATAATTTTGGCATTTTTTGTTTTACAAAATGTCACTTTTTGTCCGGTTCAAATCCGAAAATTCTAGTTGTTTGGTTTTCTTACTTTTTCTATAAAAAGAAAATAAATCTCGGTTCAATTCCGAGTAGTTTAGTTATGTGGTTTTACCTTTTTTTTCCAAAAAAAGATGTCTCCCCCCCCCCGGTTCAATTCCGGAATCTCGGTTCAATTCCGAGTAGTTTAGTTATGTGGTTTTACCTTTAGTTGTTTGGTTTTCAACTTTTTCCATAAAAAAGTTATTAAATCTTGGTTCAATCGCAAGTAATTTAGTTGGATGGTTTTACCCTTTTTTACTAAAAAAGTTGTGTTTTTCCGGTTCAAATCCGGAACTTATAGTTTGGTTTTCCAAATTTATCTGTAAAAAGTTGTGGTTTACCGGTTCAAATCCGGATCTTATAGTTTGATTTTTCTAACTTTTTATGTAAAAAGTTCGTGAATCTTGGTTCAAACCCAAGTACTTTAGTTGGATGGTTTTATGATTTTTTCTATAAAAAATCAAGGCTTGATTTTTTCTTGATGATTATTTGGATGGTGGATGAAGATAGTGACTTTTGGATGGCTAATTTGAAGAATTTATTCATTCATAAATGGTTGCATGAAGATTGGATTGCTTTGAAGATTTTGAAGAATAAGGATTCGTGTGGGATGAAGACCGGATACATTGAAGATATTTTGTTGATATTGAAATTTGGATTGTTCTTTTCAAACCTTGGTTTGTTGAGATTTTTGGCAAATGGAAGAATGATGACATATAAGCTTACAATGGTTTACTCTTTTTGGGCTATCTGAAGAATAAGAATAAAAGTATGAGGTGTATAGTGTTCGTTGCTAATTTGGATACTATTTTCGGTTGGAAGTGTTGCTTCATGAGATTGAAGATGTTGATATTTTTTTAGGATAATAGTGATTTTTTTATTACTTGGATTGGGTTGGAGCTTGAGGATGCCAAATTTGGAAGATGCATGAAGATTAGAAGACAAATGGATTGCTTGGTTCATTGGAAAGATGAAGACCACTCCGGTCTATAAGAGCAAGTCAGTCTTACCGTTAGTAGGCCTCATTCACGAAGCCGGTCTATAAGGGGGTATAAGGTTACTGCCTATAAAATGGCAGTTTAATGAGTGTCCACTCTCACCCACTGTTTCCTTGATTGGCGGAGGTTCGTTAGCCGAATGGGTAGGATAATGACTAGAATTCTCCCTTCATTAAAAGTATTAATGATAAATATAAAGTAACTAAACCTTTTATAAATTCTCAATCTTAGTTACTTTAGGAAAATGTGAATTTGGTGCTAACCCATGAAATTACAATTTGCACTTTGCTTAAGTCGGTTAGTGGAGCGCGTGTGGTTAACCGACACATCGATTGAGGGGTAAATATTAAGGGTACCAAGTATATTTGCATGGTTATTCACACCTTGTTTTGTAATCCTCGGCATCCCAGTCACAAAATTTGAGAGGGCACAATCGAGATTGAAACATGCCATTGAAAAGTTCAATGAATCTCAAAAGATCTAGGAGTTTCAAATCCAATTAAAACCTAATAAATTATTTGTTTTTCATGGTGGAAATTGGTGAATCGTCATTCGCTTACCTTCAAATATTGTATACCTTGGATTAAGGCATCTCTCTTCCAAGTTATAAAATATTATGTTGGGTCCTAGCCTTAATATTACATATTAGGTGTTATATTAAGGACTTTAAATCAAATATCTTGAATATCTCCCAAAAGATGTTTGGTTCAGACAACTATGATCTTCCCAAATCTCTTGGAACAAGCTTTCCTAATGAAGATGATGTCCCGAAAATCATATTTCACTTCCTCCAACTCCTCCAATTATTCTCCCTAACCCACAAGTGCAAGGTCACTCAATCCCTATTGACAAGCAAGGTCTATGTGTGCTCACACCTTGGAGATGAAGTCACATATTGACAAGCCAGGAGAGTTGGGTGTCAAAGTCTTGAGGAAGTTGGATGTTAACTAATCACTTCCTAAGTCACATAGTGAGTTCTTTATGGACTACTATGTAACAGACTATGACATGACCCTTAATGATCTTATATATTTGTTTGGTGCTGCTGAATCAGCAATGATTTGGAGCACTTGTAAAGCAAATTTGATTAGAATATCAACTTCCCAAACTACCATGGACATTGACAATGGTAACATTGAATATCCAGAAAAAGCTTTCTCTTCCCAATGGAAAGGGATCGGCCATAGTCAACTCGGTTGACCAAAATGGTTAAGAGAAAGGCTAAGTCTGAGATGGTCCTGTATACCATCCCTAAAGGGTCCATAAGGTTCTATTGCCAAAAGGATGGGGCATTGGTTGCAAAGCTGCCCTAACTACCTGAAAGATCTAAGAGAAGGTCTAGTCAAAAAGCTTGACTCTGCTTCAGGTAAGTCCACTATCTAACTCAACTAAGTTCCCGGTTGGAGATTCTTAATACATTTTGATGTATGGCAGTATCAAGCAAAGGGAAGGAAACTTAAAGAAAGAGTATGTTGAATCTGATCGCGAAGATGGATTTCAATCGCATGGTTCGAAGATCGGATTCTTGAGCTACTACTTAGGAGTTATGATAGATTGCTAGAAGAATATGTAATAGCATAGTTTTTCATTTAAAGTTGCATTGTAATGAAAAGGTTTTTCCACATTTTTATAAATAAATAAAATTTTGTTTTATTTTATTTTATCTCCTTGCAATGGCATTTATGGAAAATTGATGTTTATATGTTTCTAGCAATGATGGAAATATGAAATTGATTCTTTCATTTATGGTAGTGTCTAAATTCACCAAATAAGGAAATATTCTCATCACCCAAGTTTTCAATTTGACCGACACTTGGAATCATGCAAGTTGTATAGTATGATGAATGAGAACTTTCAGCTTTGGAAAATTAAGACTAATGCCTCGTTCATATGTATATGTAAGTCAAGTGAAGAACTAAGGGATTGAGTACACATTCTTGTGCACTGGTCAAGTCCACCATAAAAGATCGATAAGACTATTTGTCATGATTTACTAAAGTTTAGTAAATATGGTTATACTTACAAGTTTAAGTATAATTCTGAAACATTGGAAAAGTTTCGATGTATGGCAGAACGAATGAGAAGAATCAAATTATGCAGAAAGATAAAAGTTTCTCAAATCTAAAAAGATGGGAGAGTAATTTAGTATCATGTTTTGTGATCATCTTAATGATTTAGGAGACCATATCACAATTCATCCTCTAAGGACATCTTAGTGCATTCTTATGGTTAAGAAAAGGAGTCATGAATTGTTGAAATGGTTAAATCAAGAAAGTGAGTCATACTTCGTTCCAAAACAAGTCTTAGAGTTATACTCCAAGATTGTAATTTGAAGTGACACATCTTGAAGAAGGTTTATTAACACTAGTCAAATGTAAGAGTAATATGTGTCCTACTCTTGTACATTTGAAATTGGTAAGTTGTGATGTTTTGGATAAAACAGAGATCAACTTAGGCCAATTGTGTGAAGTGTTTGTCTTGATAAGATTCCGCACTATCTCTTGAATATTTGACAAGAGAGTATTATATGTTAAGAGAACAGTGGGAGTCTAAAAGATCCTGAAAGAATTTCAAGATCTAATCAAGAATAAAAACCTGTAGTTTCTCACTAGCTCACGACTTGAGGTTTATAACCTATCGTGTTGATATTTTTCCTATTTCTGTGCCCATTCCAGTTAAATTTGGCTTTACATATGAGTTATGATAGTTCTCAATTGGTTTCATAACAACTTGGAAGTAATGCCAGGCCCTTGTGATGTAGGTGACAAGAAGTTAAGACTGCACAAGTTCAATCCATATGAGTTTGGATTTGTCACTAACTTTTTCTTGTGATTATGGTTTTGACAAATTCACATGGATAGGAACACATACACCATAAAATCTAAGTGTCATAAGGTTTCTCTCTGATTCATGAAAATGATGGTGAGGAAACGTTTTTCACTAAGTGGTTTTAAGTAGATAGCAATTGTGATATTTGCACCCTCAAAGTCTTTAGTGGAGCATGTGTGGTTAACCAGCACACTAACATGGACTTGTGAGGAATGGAAAAGGTCTAAACAATTGAGACTATGATTACGACATCCCTTTTCATAGTTCTGAAATTGTTTAGACACACATGTGTGCTATCTAAGGAAAGGTGTATGATCTTGATAAAGTTTTATCAAAGCATCTCGTATCAAAATTTTGAACTTTGGTAAGAAAGTCAATAAAGTATTGATTTCTAGAAGTTCAGCTGATTTCTAAGTACATGTCAAAGCTAGTGGGAGCATAAGTGTTTTGCTGATAATCATCATGTTAGTGGGAGCATGATAATTATGATAAGTGTTACAAGTTAGCAATATTAATTATAAAAAACAAAAGTTTCAATTGGGAAAAGTTGTTTTGCTACAATTAAGGGAGACGAAATTATACTTCATTTCAATTCTAAAAGTTTAGATTGACTTAATCATCTTTAGTCAAGGATATATATATATATATATATATATATATATATATATATATATATATATATATATGAATTTTATCTTGGAATGGCTCAACATAAGAAAATTCTATATATGGGTCCATTATTTGCGTTCTAAAATTCGATTATGATTACGACATCCCTTTTCATAATCTGAATTATGAGAATTTGGCAAATAGAAATAGAAATATTATAGCAGAAAGACTGGTCTAGTATCATGTCTTTATGTGACACATCATGAATCGTGTCCCATATGCTTCGGATATAGGATCGATTGCATGTGTTATAGTATTCATCCTTTCTAAATTTTCCAAATGCTCAGGGCATTAAAAGGGGAAAAGTCTAGAATTAGATATAACTAAAAATGATTAAGCAATTGTCGAGGACAATCTAAGCTTTACCAAAGATTGGTTGCTCAAGGACAGTTGGAAGTATATTGTTAATTTTGGTAGGACCATATTGACATATTTTGAAAAGAGGCAACTCTTGTTCAGAAGTGATAGTCAAAGTGGGAATATGGAAATATTCTCATAGGTGGAAGTTATTCATTAAATCTGTATAAGATTAGGAAACTTAGTGCAAGAAGGATGTTCAAAGAGATCTAGTTTGAATCTGAGACTTCGTTTCCATGGAGTTGATCTCCATTGGAATACTCTGTAATGTATGTTGACAAGTCTTTGTGACTTTGTGCATAATCATTACAGAGGATTAGTGCATATAAGTTTAGAATCTAACAAATTTAGGTAAATGGTAAGAATTTGGAATTCTTGCATTTGTAGTAAGGATTTGGGATTGTGAAATGAGAATCATTGGAATTATGTTCAATCGATCTATTTCACAGAGTAAAGATCATAGACAAACTTAGTGTGCATACTTGGTGTATGGCATAACTAATGTTTAGACAAACATAGTGTGCATACTTGGTGTATGGCATGACTAGTGTTTAGAAAACATAGTGTACATGCTCCGAGCATGGGACAACTATTGTTTTAATTCAAGTATAAAGTTGATAGTTTGAAATAGTATGCAATGAATGATAGGTAATCAATATGGTGATAAATAAAAGGTGTTTTATTTATATTCATAAGTTTTGAGACCATATGGGATTCGATTATTCTTGTGTTTCACTTTGCATGTTTTGACTTCCAGAATAACTAGGTCGTTCTTCCTGAATGACTAAGTTATTCAAACCATCCACAGTCGGTCATATGTTGGAAGTAGATATGAATCAAGACTGTCATGAAGCTAGTTTGTAAATGTCCAATGTAGTGGACATAGCAAGAGTTCATGATGCATTCATGAGTGCTCATAAGTTCTGAGTATTGGATTAAACCCACGCTCATTTGAATCACTTCATGGATTTTATCATGAGTGATCATGAGACGATAATATCTTATATTCTTCAAACCTAGAGATATGACTTGTTGCCTATGAGTTGGTTATGCATTGATTGTATGAAAACGCATTGGTAACTCAATGTTATAAAATGTGCCTTTGTGTATGATTCAACAAGTAGTGTAACAAGCATAGGAGTCGAATTTTATCCATTCCTTTTACCCTTAAAGGGATAAAAGTGATATATGTGGGCCCTCGATGATTTAGTGATGACACCCCGAAGTGCTTGGCCAAGCCTGGACTAATTTGATTTGTTCAATTAGTCGGTCGTTATAAATTGGAAATCGGGAAACAACAAATGGACAAAGAGAATGATTATAATCCATGTCTCAGTCCATATGATATCTAGAATGGAGGAATATATGATCCCTTATCTAATGGACGCGTCATTGATTTGTTCAGAGTTCGACAACAACTTTTAAGAGCTACGATTGCTAGTCGGGTTTTGAAGTCATACACAATAATAAGTTTAGACTTATCCAAGTGGGAGACTTTTGGATTAGTGTCTAAGTCCATAACTATAATTGGTATGTACTTGACCTGATTGGCATGGTCCATTTGGGTTGCATGGCATCGGAACAATTTGGATAGACTTTTGTGAGAAAAGGATAATTATGATTTGTTAGTATATTATAAGTTTTAATATATTAATATGAAATCGTATTATTTAATTAGTATTGATAAAGACTTAATTTGGAATTAATTATGTGATCAAAAGGAGACTAATTAAATATATGGGGATTGATTGTGTAAATCATTCATTCTTATATATGTGGGCTTATGATCCATAGTTCTTCAAGTTGGGCTAAACCCATGGATACTCCATGGAGGTTTTAACCCATGGAGCATGAAGAATATGGAAAGACATAAGTTACATGGTGTAACCCTAATAGCCACCATATATAAGGACCCCATGGCTCAAGAAATTGGCACTAGTGTGTGTACACATGAGGGCTAGCCGATTTAAGCATATGAACCTTTTCTCTCAAGTTATTCCAAGATGTTGGTGATGTTTTGTGAATCATTTGAGGTGTCACACTTGATGCACTAGGATCTTAAGCTCCATGGAATCAAGTTACATGAAAATGTATGTCTTTTAACTTATTTATATTACCCAAGTATCAATGATTGTATGCTAGTTAGGGTAATACCTTGGAAAGTTGAAGTTTGCATGTATAATAGAGAAAACATAGATCCAAGGTATTTAGGGTTGCATGTACACCATAGGAGTGCTAGAATGCTCAAAACCCTTCAATATTTGGAAGGGAACAATTGATGATGAAATGTCATCAATTCTTGAAAATAACACATGGGTGTTAACTGATTTGCCTTAAGGTTCTAAACCACTTGGTTGCAAATGGATTTTTAGAAAGAAAATGAATCTTAATGTTACTATTGACCGGTTCAAATCTCGGTTAGTCATTCAAGGTTTTAGACAAAAACCCAGTGTTGACAATTTTGATACGTAGGCTCGGGTTGCATGTATTACTACTATTAGATTATTGATTGTCATGGCAAGCATCCACAACCTGGTCATTCATCAAATGGATGTGAAAACAAACTTTTTGAATGGTGAAGTTGACGAGGAAGTTTACATGAAAGAACCATAAGGTTTCATTATGCCCAGTAAAGAGCATGTGCCAATTGGCAGTTCTTGGTCAATCAAAGTCAACGAGTAAGCAAAAGTCAAACAAGTCAACGAAGGTCAACTGATTTAGACATAAATTTTGGGTTTACATTTTACTTTTAAAGTTTTTCAGCCTAGGACCTAAATCACCAAGATTTCAGTTGGGTCTTTGACCGAACTCACCATGGGATTTTGGTGGTTCTTGGAACGAAATCGCCATGGGATCTTGGTGGCACCTGGTGATTTCGGTGGACAAATTGTGTTTTCGGATGGAGCTTGGACCGAAATCCCCATGGGATCTCAGTGGTGCTTGGTCTAAAAGCACCATGTGATTTTGGTGGTCTTGTGACGTGATTGGTGCATTTTTTTCCAGTGTGATATATTACACAAATCAATGCAAAGGTCACTTCATCCCACCCACCCGCCTTTTCCCCCTATTTAACTTCAGCCAAGAGCTATTCCACCCATGTTTCGCATTTCAACGTTTCCTTCATCTTCTCCACATTTTTTCTCAAGATCAAGTTCAACCTTCCAAGGATTTATTTTTCCAAGTTGGTTCCTAGAATTTTTGGTAAGTATTTCTTATTAATCTAGTATTTCTACACACTTTTATGCTAGATTCATCTCATTTACACACATTATTATGTGTTAAAACTCATAGGATAATACCACCTTCAAAGAATTTTTCAACCACCTTCAAGTATTCTAGGCTTAAAGATCTTCACCATCACCTCGCTATACAACCACAAGTACACTCAAGGTGAGTTCATACCCCAACATTTTCGAGACTTTTCCATGTTTGGGGGGGATACAAGTAAAAGACAAGAAAACTTACATTAGAACTATGACAATTGGTAGTTTTGGGTCAAAAAAAGTCAAACAATTCAATGAAGGTGTAACGCCCCATTCCTAAGAGTACCTAATTGTGAGTCCCCGGGATTCAAGAGAAATGATATTTTGGTCATCTTGTGGGAAAAGTGGAAAATGAGGGGCAAGTATGAAATTGGGAACTCGCCGAGTACGCCCAGCGTAAGCTGGAATTACGACCAGCGTAAGGCGTTCATGGACGTGGGTGCAATGTTGAGTACGCCCAGCGTACTCTCAGAGTTCTAAAACCCTAAATTTAGGGTCAGCCACTATATAAGGAACATGTTGGTGCATACCTTAGCCTCCTTAAGCTCACCCTTAACCTCAGAAACCCTAGAAACCTGTATTCCCTCCATTGTTGGGTGTGTTTGGCCTTGGAAGCTCATTTTGGCAAAAGAAAAGCTAGAATAAGAAAGGAGAAGTTGTCAAAGAAGGAAAGGAACGTTTGGAGCTTGTAGATCTGAAGAGATATCATCCTTTGGAGCTTATTTGAGGTATAAAGCTTCTTGCTTGCCATTTATTTTGCATGGATCTAAGTATTGTGAAGTTTTAGCATCTTTCTTGTCCCAAAGTTCTCATCTTGATTCATGCTTTGTGTTAGCCGAGATTATCTGTCCTTTCAGACCTTTGGAGAGGTCTTGAGTAAGAAAAATGAGGTCCCAAGGGCTGTAGTTGTTCCATGTGTGAGATGTATAGGTCTTAATGGATTAAGACCTTAGATTAAGAGCTTTTGGATGTCCCAAGTGATAAAGTTTGAGACTTTATGAATCTTAGGCATGTTTGGCCTAGGGATCTGAAGTTTGGGCTTAAGAGCTTAAGCCATTAAGAAGTTATAAGGACTTATTGAGTAGCAAAGTTACGCCCCGCGTAGCGAGTCAGTGCCCCGATCCCCTGTTGCGAATCAGCGTGTACGCCCAACGTACTCCCTCTGTTGGGTTTTCATTTTGGGCCTTAGGGTTTGGGCTGTTATTTGAGTTGCTGGATTTTGGGCCGTGACTGGACATTATGGATAGAGTCTTTTGGGCCCATTGGTTGTTATGGATCATGAGTTTAGGCCCATTTGGTGAGGTGGGCCCAATTTAGTAAATTGGGCCAATAATGGGTTTTGTTTTGGACTTCTAGACTTTGGGCCATTGGTGGGCTTGGGAGCTTACCTAGTGTTGGGTTGGATTGAGTTAGGGGTAAAATGGTCAATTTACCCTTAGAAGAGTATTGTGCTTGGCCTAATGTTTATTTGTGCTATGTTGGCTAGTTCGGGATTTTTGGTGAGTCGGTGATTAGAGAATCTGCTTCCTCAGTTCAGAGTTTCGGTAGTGCGAGGTGAGTTATCCTCACTATATCGACAGGGTCTAAGGCACCAAGGCCGGCCCTTTATCGGATTGAGATCCGGGTATTTGTTTTTATGTTATTGCTTTGATATGTTTGCATCCTCGTAGCTAGGATGGTACTGTTGGAATAGTGTCTAAGGCTGCAACTATATTAGGCAAGTAATTGACCCGGTTGTGCATGGTCCTTTTGGGTTGCCTTCACCATAGCAACTTGATAGGATGATTTATTAAGAGAGAGTAAATATTATTAGTATATTATGAGAATAATATAAAGAATAATATATTGTTATTTGATTAATATAAGTCATAGAATTAATTGGAATTAATTTGGTGACTTAAAGAGATTAATTAAATAAGAGGGTATAAACTGTCAATTGTTTGATTGTTAAACTTTAGACTGTAAATCCATATAGATATGGATTGGACGGATTCTAGAAGCTAAAGGATAGCTTAAATCGTCCATTGCTTATCTAAGGAATGGATTTGGATAGCCTTAAGAGAAGATTATCTAATTAGGGTTTAGGTTGTAACCCTTAAGGAGTCTACAAGTATAAATAGACCCTATGGCAAAGGGAAATCGGCACTTCATCTAAAGTAAGAGAACCCTGGCCGATTTCCTCCCCTCTCCTCTCTCTCCCAAATCATCCTCCTTGCTATTTGGTGTTTGTAAGCCATTAGAGGAGTGACAATTGTGACGCTAGAAGCTCCAAGACAACAAGATCAACAAGGAATTCAAAGGTATGATTCTAGATCTGTTTTAACATTGTTCTTATTCCTAAATAGTCATTAGAAGTCTTGGATTCAAAGCATGTTTAATTAGAAAGCCTAGATCCAAGCATTAGGGTTTTGCATGCGCACATAGGAAAGTTCTTATGGCTAAAACCCATCAGGTACATGTTAGAGACCTGGTTAAGGTCGGTTCCCTGATATGTAGGGTGATGCTATGCTAGTGACCAGTTAGGTTGGTATCCTGGTTAGGATGATGATATGTTATGTGATCTGTTTGATCGGCTTGTTGACTATGAATGCTTATATGATTGTATGTTTATGTGCACATGGTTGTTTGGACTGGAGTTGGGTTGAGGCGAGTCCTGCTTTGTGCTATAGGCCAAGATACCCAGGGCGGACCGGTTGTCCCGAAGGCCCAGCGAGCGGTCAGGATAGGCTGTAGGCCCCAAGAGGGCGGACCAGACATGCCGAGGCTCGGAGAGTGGACCAGGCCGACTGAAGGCCTGGTGCGGGCGGACCAGTCATACTATAGACTCAGAGAGTGGACTAGGTGGATTGAAGGCCCGGTACGGGCGGACCAATCACACTGCAGACTCGATGTATATGGCTAGATTCGGAGGGTGGACCAGGTGGACTGTTGGCCAGTGTGGCGGACCAGTCTCACAGTAGACCCGAAGTGCATGGCTGTTCTGTGTTCTGTTATGTTATGTATGCTATGTATGATATGGGCCGGAAGGCATTATGATTTGTTCCGGAAGGTCGTAGCCTGGAAGAGCGTATGTGTGGTTGGTATTTTGGGGATATCTCACTAAGCTTTCGGGCTTACAGTTGTGGTTTAATGTTTTTCAGGTTCTTCGGGAGACCGTGGCAAGGCGAAGGCGTGATCGTACCGCTCCTCATGTTTATGTTGTGATGTGATTCTGGGAATACTCTAAATAAATTGTATTGAAAACTTTTTTGTAATAATTTAATGAAATCGGGTTGTTTTTGAAAAATTTTAATTGGTTGGAATTTTTCGGTCGTTACAGAAGGTAAGCTGATTAAAAACCCAAAGCATTGGATTTCGATTGACACCTGGACCGAAATCACTTGGTGACCTCGGTTGACACCATGACCAAAATCACTTGGTGATCTCGGTGGTGCCATGACTGAAATCACTTTGTGATTTTGGTGGTGCTAGGCCGAAATCTCCTTGTGAATTCGGTGGTGCTTGATCATGACTGGTGGATCTTTTTCCAATGTGATAAATTACACACTTCAAGACAAATGTCAATTCACCCCCCCCCCCCAATTCATATGTGTGTGTGTGTGTGACCGAAAACTCCTTCCCAAGTCTTATTTCCATCTTCAAACTTATTACATTTGCTCTTAAGAAACCGAGTTCAACTTCATACAGTTCCTTTCCATAAACAAGATCAACACATTTCCAGGAAACTATTCTTCAAGTTAATTCTTAAGAATTATTGTAAGTTTCCTTATTTAATCTAGTGTTTATATAAAACATTCATGATAATTCATCTTGTTCACGCACATTATTATGTGTTAAAAACTCATAGGATACAACTATTTTCGAGTATTCTAAGCTTGAAGATCATCATTGTCACCTTTGTATCCAAACACGAGCACACTCAAGGTGAGTTCATACCCCTACATTTTTCGAGATTTTCATGTTTTTAGGGGGAGAATACAAGTTAAACACAAGAGAGCTTGTGTTAATATACAAATCGTTACTTATGTTGTCTTACATTTTATGTAAAAATGCTAAATACATGAAATGACATTACTACCAAGCTTACGAGCTTTTACATGCAAAGTTTACTAAAAATACAAGGGTTTTTGATGTGTGTGAAATGCACTAGTTTTAATCCTACTATTTTAAACACAAATTAAACACATGAAAGGCAGTGTACCTATCGATTAGCAATATAGTTCAAGCAAGTAGGGTATCGAACACAAGGAACGGTAACAATTAAACTAACTACTAGAATTATCTAAATAAAAACAAGTAATAAAAAGAAGGGTTTTCTCTAGTTTTGCAAGACTAGAAACTTAAGCAATTAACTAACACTTCAACTAAAACAATTAACAACTAAAGGAAATAAAAGGTAACTAGATTTAATAATAAAAGAGAATTATGTTCAGATTCGACTCGCTTATTCCTATGGTTGATTTTATGGCAAGTGTAATGGATTAATTTATCATTGGCTACCGATTTATAATGTGATTAGATTCATGTTCACTATTAGTAATCCTTATCAAACTAATTAATTCAAATTGTGGCCAATTGATTAAACTAACAAGTTTCCTAGCATTTAATTCGGGTTAAGTAAGACTTGTAATATTAGCTAATTAAATTTATCAATTCAATCAACATCTTGTATGGTTGTTCACCACAGAAGCTCATAGATTAATTTACCTATTTTCTTGTTAATCCTAGGTTCATATTCACTAATACTAGGCATATAATATTGTTTTCACAAAAATCATATGAAACAAGTAGTTAAGAAGATGTTCATGCAACTTAATAGACTTTATAATTAACAGAAAATAATTATTGTCAACATATAAGGGTCTTTAACAAGCTTAACAAAACAATTCACCAAATCAAATTAATCCAAACCATAAAATCAAACCATATTCCTAAGTTTATCTAGTCCAAACAGAAGTAATGAGTTTTTAGCTCATATCTATAGCAGTAATTAACATCTCAAAAACAAAATATAATGATAAAAACATAGTGTATGCAAAAGATTAAGAAAAGAGAATGTGTGTTGCCTTTTGATCTCTTCCCAATTGATCTCTAGAGTTGATCTTCAAAATTCAGAGCTCCAAGAATCCTTCTATTCACCAATAAGTTGCCAAAAGAATCCAGCCAAAACTTTTTGTTTCGAGCAATAATGTCCTTTAAATAGTTTTCTGAAAACAGGGGCAACTTGTCGAGTCCTTTTGACCGACTCGAAGACTCCATCACTTAAAACCCTTGTATAGCTTGTACGGTAAGGCACCTGATGGTTCGCGAATCTTCTCATCAACTCGTCGAGTTCTTCACCTTTTTAGCTTAATTTCTTTAAACTTTAATTCCCGAGCTTCCGATTACTAGTCTCGCTTCCTTTTTAACTTGAGCATATCTTTTAGGCTGAAAAATATAATTTTAACATAATTAAGTACATTTTGTTCAATAATTTAGACAAAATAGCCTAAAAGTATTAAGATATTAGACAAAATATATGACTAAATATGCACATATCAGTTTTCATTTCAACGAACATACATTATAAACTATAATAGGTATAGTTTATGGGTCATTTACATTATTTTGCCAATTCGGGATACAACACAAAAATAATTATTTTGAAGGCATAATTATTTTACACTATGTCACTACTATGGAAAGATATTACTTCCACATACAAAAAGGATTTTCATTACACTATCCGTAAACCTGTTGATACAAGGTTGTGAGACACTATCTTCACGTACTTCTAGAGTACCTACAAAGGTCTTGTATTATAACCAGAATCTTGGGAAGAGAGCGTGACACTTGTGTATAGATCTATACGGGACTGACAATCTTGCACCTAAACTGTTAGCTACAGTTAGACCGACAAGTATGGGGTGACAAATGTCGTAACATGCCATCTAGTCGCTAGCATGGTTATAATAACTCACATGGGGTATTAACAATACATTTGGTTTACGGCGCTAACTTACCTTCAATCGGTTTTATAAAATGATAAAACTACATTATATTATTTTCCAGTACAACACTACTTATCATTTTGGTTCTTGGGATTAAGACTTATAGTTCATTTTACAAGAAAATGTTGGATTTTCCTGGAATTACACTCTATTATTATACAAGGAAAAACGACAGATTTTTCTCATATATAACTCTTATGAACTCACCAACTTAATTGTTGACACATTTTCAAAACTGCTTGTATTCTCAGGAAATCAGTAAACAGGTAATCAAAAAGGTTTTTAAGGATGGAGCGCTAGAACATCACATCATATATTTATGTCATATGTATTTTTGTGTGAAGCAAATAATGATATAAATACAATGTAAACTTATAAATTATCAATATGATGGTTGTATGACTTTGATCATTATTATTCAAATGTTATGATATTGTACATGAAGTCACCCACCCCCAGACATTTCCGTCGTTCCGATTTGGGTGTGTGAAAAAAACACAAGTGTTTAAATACGTTTTCTTACTTTTTACGAAAAGCACTAAATATATGAAATAGCTTTACTACCAAACTTGTGAACTTTTACATGCAAAATTTTGATAAAAACATAGAGATATGAAAAACGAGTACAAACAATGTATGTATATATATATATATATATATATATATATATATATATATATATATATATATATATATATATATATATATATAGACGGTACAAATTTAAATTTCTATAATAAACTATGTAAGTATAGTTTATGAAACTTTATCACGTTTGTAACATTTTGATCAAGGTGCATAATTATATAAAAATACATATATAATTATCTCATTCCATATTACTTTTATCAAGGAAGAATGATAACATTACATACAAAGGTTTTTCATATCAACGAAGAATTTTTTATAAATTATAATAAATATAGTTTATGTGGCACTTTCACTAGTTTACCCTTTCGGGACAAAGAAATAATTTTTTAAATGAATAATTATTTTACACTACAAAACTCCTATAGAAAGGAAAATTTTCCATTTACAAAAGGGTTTTCATTACACTATACGTAAACCTGTTAATACAATTTTGTGAGACATGCCTTCGTCGTACTTACTTAAGTACATACTAAAGTTCCTTAAATATAACCAGAATCTCGGTAAGAGAGTGTGACACTTGTGTATAGATCTATACGGGACTGACAATCCCGCACCTAATCTGTTAGCTACAGCTAGACCGGCAGGTCTGGGGTGACAAATGTCTAACATTCTGACGCCTGAAGAACGTCGTAGGAGACCAACTAGTCGCTAGCACGGTTATAATAACTCACATGGGGTATTAACAATACATTTGGTTTACGGGGCTAACTTACCTTCAATCAGTTTTATAAAATGATAAAACTACATTATACTATTTTCCAGTACAACACTACTTATCATTTTGGTCTTGGGATTAAGACCAACAGTTCATTTTACAAGAAAATATTGGATTTTCTGGAATCACACTCTATCATCTTACAAGGAAAAATGGCAGATTTTTCCCATACAAAACTCTTGTGAACTCACCAACTTAATTGTTGATACTTTTTCAAAACTGCTTGTATTCTTAGGAAATCAGTAAACAAGTAATCAAAACGGTTTTTGAGGATGGAGCACTACAGCATCACGTCATATATTTTTGTCATATGTAGTTTTGGCATCAAGCAAACAATGATTTGAATACAATTTAAACTTATAAGTTATCAATATGATGGTTGTATGACTTTGATCATTATTATTCAGTTGTTATAATACTATACATGAAGTCACCCACCCCCAGACATTTCCGCCGTTCTGGTTTGGGGGTGTGACATAGCATATGATTTGTAAACTTGTCAAATCTTTGTATGGGCTGAAACAAGCACGTAAACAATGACATCAAAAGTTTGATGAGGTTATTTTTTCCTCTAGCTTCAAGATTAGCCAATGTGACAAATGTGCTTATAGTAGATTTGATGATATTACTAGTGATGGAGTGATCATTTGCTTATATGTAGATGACATGCTGATTTTTAGTATCGACCAAAATCAAGTGGACGAAACAAAGAAATTATTATCATCAAAGTTTTCCATGAAAGATTTGGGAGAGGCTGATGTAATTCTTGGAATAAGAATTAAAAGGATGAACAAAGGCTTGGTAATGACTTAAAGTCATTATATTGAGAAACTTCTCAAGCGGTTTAATTTTACTGATTGTTCTCCTGTGAGCACTTATATAGATCCAAGTGTGGAATTAATAGACAACACAGGAACTCCTATTTCACAATTGGAATATTCTAAGGCTATTGGTAGTTTGATGTATGCAATGACAAGTACCAGGCCTGATATTGCTTTTGCTGTAGGGAAAATGAGCAGGCACACTAAAAATCCTAATAATCAACATTGGCAAGTAGTAAACAAAGTATTTAAGTATCTCAAATGAACCATGGATTATGGCTTGAGTTACTTGGGATATCCTTCAGTTAAGGAAGGACATTCAGATGCAAGTTGGATAACTAACCTGGAGGATCATTCCTTAACGACTGGTTGGGTATTCTTGTTTGAGGGAGGTGTCATTTCATGGGCTTCCAAGAAGCAAACTTGCATTACAAACTCAATAATGGAATCTGAATTCGTTACATTACATTCTGTCGGTAAAGAGGTTGAATGGCTAAGGAACTTAGGCTATGAGATTCCTTTGTGGTCTAAACCGATAACACCTATTTCTATCAGTTGTGATAACGTTGTCGTATTGGGCAAGGCCTATACTCAAGTGTGCGATGACAGGTGTCAACATTTAGGTGTCTGACATAGTATGGTTAGAGAACTGATCATGAATGGTGTGATTTCAATTGAGTTTGTGCAATCTTTACATAATTTGGCAGATCATTTGACTAAGGGTTTGTTAAGAGACTTAGTGCACAAGTCTGTGATTGGGATGGGATTGAAGTCCATCTAAATTTTGTAATGGTGAGACACCCAATTCCCTCCTAATATGGCATTAGGAGCTGAATTCAATGTAGAAAGCTCACACTTATAGATTGGAACACATGAAGTATACATCCCGGGTAATGTGTTCGGTCTGCAGTTGACCAGGTTGAAGTTTAACTTTTTAATAATTCTTTTGATTAAATGTATGTGTAGATACATGGAAATGAGCTACCCACATGATTGTGAAGTATAGCCGCATTTCAATAGGTTGTGGACTTGGCCTTGATACGATCATGAGAGGATTAGGACAGGCGGCTTAATAATAGTGTCAAGTTGTATTTTGCTAGAAACTTCAATAAATTAGTATGTATTTTACTTTCTGGTATTAACTGGGATGATGGGTTCAATTTTTAGAACACATTGATTCTCGAATATTTGTAAGAGTATGATACTAAGTGGAAATTCAATTGCTGTGACATTTTCAGTATGTACCGGATTGGTTTTGTTTTGATAATGTTATGTTTGTTCAAGGGTTACACTAAAATGGGGGAGGATTGTTTGTGATTTTAGTGTCACCGGGTCATTTTGTGTAAATGGAACTTACATGTGAGCTAAAGGGGTTTTGTAATTTGTACTCTAATATATGTTTGGGAATGTGCGGAGTACACACATGTATAAGCTTGAATAAGAAGTTGGTTCGAAGACAAGTTGGGGGTTCGGGGGCAGCCCCCCTAGCAGGGTCCAAGGGGCAGAGCCCCTAGTTGGGGTCCCGCTGCCAAGTCAACGGGCGAGGTCGAGGGCAGCGCCCCAAAAAACTCTTAGGATTTTACAAGTAGATATATAATGAAAAAGTTAAATTCTTGAGGGTGATTATGATAAAACTGACAAAGATCGTCAGTTTTGGAAACCATTGATTTCCTCATTAATTTCAAATTCCCTTGACTTGTTTCCAAGACAGTCAACCCTAAAACGAAACCCTACTTGTCGTTTTCTATAGAAAAACGACTCTCTTTTTATGGAGAATGATCAACCTTTTTAGCTCTTGTTTATCTTCATGCAAACTCAGAACCTTCTAGCAATTTGACTTACGTTTTTTATGTCTAGATTCGTAAGTGTCTTCTTGGGATTATCATAAGCTAAGTTTTTATAACCCGAACATAAGGTTGAAATATCAATTCGGAAAATGTTTACACGATCCAAGGGGTATCTAGATTTCTACCATAAACCCTACAATTTTTCAAACATGACGCTCAATAAAATCCTTTAAAAGTCGGGAACTTATATTTAAAACGAGCCAAAAACAATTTCTTTCACATGAAATGAATTTGTTATCCACTCACCGTCTAATGTAAGACCACCAAATGGACATTTGACAATATGTTCTCTTTATCATCCCATTAAAATACGTAAGAGTTTTATCTTCTTCTATCTCTCGATGACTTTTAGCTTTTTGCGCCATATCAATATACTACAAGTGCTCCAATTCAACCATCGACTCAAGTGTGCATTTGGTAGGTGATGATCACAAATGAAAGGAATACATCGTTCCAACCGAATTAGAGAAACGTGTTCGGTTACTAAAAGGAAATGAATGAGCCATTAATGAAAGAATATCAACTTTTCAAATACATTGATTATGATTCATTAATTATACCCATTTTTTTCATTCCCGATGGAATAAATAGCAAATTACCTTCCTATCCTTCATCCACATTACATACCGTTTTTTTTTTTTTTTTTTGTTTATTATTATTATTATTATTATTATTATTATTATTATTATTATTATTATTTAAAGGCTTTGTTTCTTCCCGGTCAATAAGCCAGCCATGCGAGCGTGCCGTGATGTTCTACTCCATTCCATTTGAAATGACATGAATTTGCGTCCAATGAGATAGTAACATATACATCTATAATCTCAAATTAATTTTTGTACGTCATTTTTATTGATATCAATGAATGAAAGTGATTTCTTTTACTCGGCTTCACGTGATCATCGACGAGGTTCATGTTGTCATCTTTGTTTTTGCCATTGTATGAAATAATTTTTTTTTAGATTGATGAATCTTCTTGTCCCTAAAACTTACCCTAGAATTTTAAAACCATTATGATATAGTTAGCAGGTATCCCAAGTCCAGATATCCCATCATTTAAAGCTTTCTAGAGACTACATTTACAATAAGAAGGAAATTAAAAGTAAGGTACCAATTTTAACAAGAATAATAGCATGGATTAGTTAGAAAACTTGTACTAGATTAACAATGAAGACACCAATTTTAAAATCAATCTCGACTACTTCCTTTATAGGATCTCCTTTCCCGTTTCTATTTTTCAATTTAAAATGTCAATTCCACAATTTAACATTAGCTTTTGAATATCTAAATTTATTTTAAAAGCAATCTCTAATCTCTATCTTATTCACCAATGTCGGATCGGCCCAAGAAGCAAGGACCATGTCATCGAACCCAACAAGTAAATACAAACTTAAAATTCAATATCAACGAATATATATATATATATATATATATATATATATATATATATATATATATATATATATATATATATATATATATATATATATATATATATATATATATATATATATATATATATATATATGTGTGTGTGTGTGTGTACGACGACTCATTTTAAAGTGAGGACTCTTGAGGACACTTTAAAAAATTTGAAAAAAAAATCTAAAAAAATACAAATTATAAAATCGAGCATAGATCTATGTTCGGGAGAAAAAAATTGGAAATTTTTTTTTTTGCATCATTAAAATTGATCTATGATTCAAATTCAATTTTTATTTTGCATTATTATGATCCATGATTCAATTTTAATGATTCATTTTTTTTTCTTCCGGACATAGATCTATGTTCGATTTTATGATTTGTACTTTTTTAGATTTTTTTTTTCAATTTTTTAAGTTGTTCTCACGAGTCCTTACTTTAAAATGAGTCGTCACCCGATCCTGTTATATATATATATATATATATATATATATATATATATATATATATATATATATATATATATATATATATATATATATATATATATATATATATATCGATGATATATGGTCCATTAACATGGCCTAGACCACTCTAGAGTGCCAGCATTGTTTGGCGTGCTCCTGCCAACCTTGCCTGGCGTCCCCTTGCCAGCCTTGCTAGGTGCTCCCTTGCCAGCCATGCTGGGGACTCTCCTGCCGGCCCGGCCCAGCGCTCCCTTGCCTGGCGCTCCCCCGCCAACCTTTCCTGGTGCGCGCCCGCCAGCCAGGTCTGACGCCTCCGGGCGGCCTTGCCCAGCTCCTTGTTAGTTGGGCTTGAATTGGACTGGCCCAAGGCCTGATCTAATGCCCCTTGACCTACTTGTCCCCTATATAATGAATAGTATCTCCTCCATGGAGATGGATCTTCCCCCATGGCTCAGCCGCCACTATACTCCGGCCGGGTGGCTCAACCGCCACTTGCCGCCGTCAGCCACCATACACCACTACTAGCACCAAGATGGTTCTCTCTAGCTATGAAGGACCATCTCAAATCTTCTAGCTGATCTAACTTGATCGTCGGAGTCCGCTCCCGGGGCACAGTCCGTGGGACGGCTCTAACGACTTTGCACTGTGATGTCCAAATCTCCGCCGCAGCAGAAGACCAGAAGACTCGCCGGAGGTCGATGTCCCATCATTTGGCGCCATCCCGGATTCGAGCAAGTAGCAAAAGCCTCAGTTGCCCCCCAGCTCGTTTTTGCTCAGATTTGTTCAGACCTGATGTGTTTTCATCTAAGGTTTGTTCAGATCCGTTCATGTCTACCCATCATTTGTTCAGATATGTTTGGATCTTACCAAGATCTGTTCAGATTTGTTAGTTATTGCTAAGGTCTTTTCAGATCTGCTTCTCCATCGTTCAGATCTCTTGATCTGTTGAGTTTTCTCGCTCAGATCTTCAGATCTGCCTCATTTCTTACTCACATATCTAGATATTTTTCGCTTTAGATCATTTGAGCAACACTCAAGTTTTAAAAGACTTCATAAGATCTAATTTTCGTCTATATTTAATGGGTTTCTTCAGCAAATAGTGAAGAAAGAAACTCTTATGAGTTTTTAACCCATTTTCGTTTTTATTTTGGTGTTTCATCAAACAACTAGAGAAGAAGAGAAATTTTTGTGGTTATTTACCCTATCTCCAGTTGTTTTTATCAAGAAACCACCATTAGTTCGTAATTCTATGTGTGCAACTTCATCTAAGTTGCTTTGGTGCTTTCTTTAGAAGCTCAGAGAAGAAAAACGAAAATTTTCTCAGATCTATTTCTTGCTAATATGATAATATCTTGATAGCTTGTTGAACAAGCTGAAAAGAAAAGAAAGTTTCAAATCCGTTTTTGTATTTATGTTGGGATTTTGTCAACAAGTTTGAAATGAAAATAATTTTCCATTGTTAATTTGATGTTTCTCTTTAGAAATTTGAAAAGAAAAAGAAGAAAGTTTATGGGAAGAAAACCCTATCAAATTCGTTTTTGTTTATGTTTTGGTGTCTTTCCAACAAAGTTTAATAAGGAAAGAAATTTTGTTGTTCATTTAAGTGTTCTCTTTGGTAGTCTAAGAAAAAAAAAGTTTTTGTGGGTTTTTCCCTATTTCAGTCTAGTCTGAGAAAAAATAAGGGAAAATGTGTCTCTGTAAGCTTTCATTCTATTTTTTTGTTCACGTTAACAAGAAAATTTTTCAGTTCATAATTTTCTATGAACAAGACATATTCAGACCTGTTTTGTTAATAGTTTGGGGTTTGTTTGGTACGTCTAAAGAGCAAAAAACAAAAAAAAATACCCCATTCTAAGTTCAAATGCTATCAGAAAATAATTTTTATATTTTTTGTATAGAGCTCCAAGCTCTGAAACAACCGTTTATACACACAACAGTACTGTTTGTACATCTTATAAAGCTTTTCAAGAACCGTTTATGTTAACCATCATTTCACCGAAATTACTTATTCTCAAAAATACATTTACCCTAAACCCAACTAGAATGATGAGTTACAGTGATGGTAAACTTCAAAAAAAAAAAGTTTACCGTTTCAAAAAAAAAGGAGAGAGAGAAGAGTAGTGCATTATTGTTACTACTCGTGAAGCATTTCGAAATAACCCTCAGCAACTGCACCGGCCGACTATCAGCAGCCATGTCAACAAACTGCGGGCAGTCTTGCTGCTTAGCCCTCGCCATTCATGTTGGCCGGCCCTCGCTAGCCTCGCTGCTCAGCACACAGCCGTCGTGCAACCGCCCCTCAGCAGCGATGCAACCTAGCTCAGCAACCGCAAAGCCCATTCATCAGCAATTGCGAGGTCCGACTCCCAGCAGTTGCGTTGCACAGCTCTCAGCAGCCACAATACCCAGCCTTCGTCAGATCCTGGGTCGCCTAACTTTTCCTTATAGTTATAATTGCTCCAGTGTCGCGACACTCACAGCTCGCTGACAGGAGTAATGCTCGGTCTGTAAGACATGAGCATGGGACTTGCAAGCATGTACAAACGAATGAGGCTCGAACGTGAAGAACAAGCCAATATCATTCTTCACTTTTCCTAAAAAAGGGGGGAGGGGGAGTAGAAGGAGTAACACAACACTATACAGAAGTGTTATTTCTATTTCGGGCTGAACTACATAACGAGTTGATGTTATGTACGATTGTGCATCCCGGGGAAGAGATTGGTGTTACGAGTTAAGGAAAAGCTCCACGGCCCAACACCAAACATCGATCATGTTGCCTGGCTATCAGCAGCTGTGGTGGTCGGTCCTAGGCAGTCTCACGCTTAGCTCTCAGTATTCACGTTGCCTGGATCTCAGCAACCATCCTGCCTAACTCTCATCAACTAATGATGTGGTAGAACATCAGATGCCATTACACTTTAGCCACTCTCGATAACCCGGGCCGAACATATAGATAGTGGGTTGCTGTGCCCAACCCTGCGAGGTTCAATATCCTTGCCTTGAGTCGTCTGGCTTCTCATCCTGACTCCATTACAACGGCAAGCTCCTCATGTGAGGTTCAGTACCCTCGCCTCGAGTCGTGTAACGCCCGTAGATCAGGGCTAGTCAATTAGAGACGATAAGAATTAAAAATGACTTTTTGATAGAAGATTATTTATAAGGATTAATCTTAACCAAGTTTTAGTATATGTCACAAGGTTTCCGTGCATATAAAGAACACCAAAATCCGAGTTATAACGAAGAAGTTATGACCTGTCGAAGTGTCGCGACAGAACCGGCACGACCCAGCGCGATCCAGCGCGACGTAAATAGTGAATTTAAGGTAGATATATATCTATCGTTAGTGATCTAAACGAGATTCGAATATATCTTCGACAGTAGTCCAACGATAAAAAGACAGACAAAAACAGAGTTCAGATGAAGGAGTTATGAATTTCGAACGGAGTTTTCCTGTCCCGGCCTACTAAAGATAATATATAAGTAATATATTTATAATATATTAAAAATAAAGTCAAAATTAGCCAATGGAGTCTAAACGAGAGTTGTAGAGAATAATCTCACCTACGCGTCAATATAAAAAACGTCGAAAATGGAGTTCGTATGCGAAAGTTATGAATTTCTGAAGTTCGGGACGCGAACCCCAAAGCTGTGTCAGAGACCACGACGTGGCAGGTCTTCTGACATCTCCGGGAGTCCCCCAGACGCAACTTGCGATGATGCATGCAGTGACGACCAAGCCCACGACGTGGAAAAAGGTGCCACGACGTGGCAAGGGCCAGTTTTGCCTTATAAATAGATTTGAAGGGCCAGCCGAGTTTGGTTGCTCATTCTCTCATCTCTCACCCATATTACCTCGATTTACGTGCAAAGAAGTACCCCCGAAGCCCCGGTATCATCCCGAGACTCGAAGCGAGTCCCGAAGTCCGAAGATCCCGAGAAGAAAAGAGTTTCCGAGCCGAAGCTCTGCCCGCGAGAAACCCGGTGTGTGAAGTGATCCCGGTTTCACCGAAGAATACTACTTCTACAAGTCGTAGTGCTATCCGATCATCTTCTGATCAAGTGAGTGTGTGGTCACTTTCTTCTAACACATAAATATTAAGTAATTGCTATGAAATACGTGATATGTGTATAATATAAAGTTGTTTATATGCGTGGGTGTATAGTCCCTTTCATAAACACAATTTTAATACAAGTATTGTTTGAATGTATTAATTATATGTTTGGTGTGAGTGTATAGCTACTTTCTTCTAACACATAAGTATTAAGTATTTGCTACGATATACGAGTTAGGAGTTTATATATTGTCGTTTGTTTGAGATAAGCGTGGAATAGATGTTTTATATAGGTTTTAAATGAGTTAAACTGTATATGTATGTTATATCTACAAATATGTTGGGTAGAACATGGGTAGACGAATTAGTTGGTGTGTGATGACGGATGAGTTTGAGTATGAGACGAAGGATGAACCTTGGTAGCTATGGATTTAGTACTGTATAGATGAACCTTGGTAGCTATGGATTTAGTACCGTATAGACAAACGTTGGTAGCTATGGATTTAGTACTGTTAGATAGACGATGGTAGCTATGGATTTAGTACTGTTAGATAAACGTTGGTAGCTATGGACTTAGTATCTACACCGGTAGCTATGGATTTAGTACTGTTAGATAAACATTGGTAGCTATGGACTTAGTACCTACACTGGTAGCTATGGATTTAGTACCCGATGAATGAACCATAGCAACTATCGAATTAGTGCTCTATGAAGGAGCCTTGGCAGCTATTGTCTTAATGCCTGATAAAGAATCCTGACAGCTATTGTCTTAGTGCCTAATACGGAGTGAGCGAATAGATGATTCTTAGGGTAGACCCTTAAGAGTAAGGAAGATAATGGGGATGGGTAATTGGGTTGATTGTTTGATACTTACATATAATAATTATATTATTGTGGGTTGAAAACCCTATATGCTCACCAGGCTCCCAAGCCTGACCCACTCAGTATAATTGTATCACAGGTATCGATACGAAGCTGCTTTGCACTGAGAGATTAAAGGAGATGTAAATCACTAGAGTAAATGAATGTATGTTCTGTTTATGCTTATGTGTCTGTATCGAAACATGACATTCCGAGGTTTTATTATTTAATGAAAATACATTCTCTTTGAGAAATGTTTTGATAAGTTTTTATCATATCTTGTTTTGGGAACAAATTCCGCAACCGTTTACTTTAAATGAATAATCTGGTTTATAAAACAAAGCATAAACAAATCGGTCTTTTCTGGCCGTGAAATTGGGGATGTCACAAGTCGCCTGGCTTCCCAGCCCGTCTCCATTATAGCGGCAAGCTCCGCATGCGAGGTTCAGTACCCTCGCCTCGAGTCGCCTGGCTTCCTAGTCCGGCTCCATTATAGCGGCAAGCTCCGCATGCGAGGTTCATTACCCTCGCCTCGAGTCGCCTGGCTTCTCAGTCCGACTTCATTATAGCGGCACGCTCCGCATGCAAGGTTCAACACCCTTGCCTTGAGTCGCCTGGCTTCTCAGCCCGACTGCATTATAGTGACACCCCCCGCATGCAAGGTTCAGCATCCTTTCCTTGAGGCGCCTGACTTCTCGGCTCGACTCCATTAACGGAATGCTCCGCCAACGAGGCTCAAAGGCTCGCAACCTTTGCCTATATGAATCCACGTGATGCTTTCCCGCGTGATGTACTTACGATCGCTGGCAGCCAATCCCGATCCATTCCACGCTATGCTCTCTCGCGTGATTTATCTACGATCGCTGACAGCCAAGCCCGATCTATTCCACGCGATGCTTTCCCGCGTAACATCTCCATGACCGCTAGTTGCTAAGCCCAGACTATTCTTCTAAGTCGCGCAACATAAGTCGCGTATCGTCGCGCATCGTAAGTCACACATCGTAAGTTTATGTCATGCTTATCACCACATTTGGTGTCTCTTCTCTTATAATCAACATGGTTTTCCTATGCTCGGACGATCAATAAGGCGTTGCCAACATCTGGTTGTCTCTTATGATAACAAACAACCTCACTGGATATTCTCATAAAAACCTTGCCTATGCACCATAGTCTGATACGGCTACCTACGCTACCCACATCAGACTGGGGGGAATCCAGCTAGGAATAGCTCGAGCAAGAAACACCTTCAGAATGGTTATCAATGCTCATGAAGATAATTATCAATGACATTCCCCCAAGACGATGGAAACGCCACGACAGAGATGTCGTACACCAGCCCCCCTCCGCAATAACATTATTAGCAACTTCGTTGCGCATAACATTGCTAGAAACAGTTACGTTGCATCGCACCGATCGGCTCGCACTCCTCTCAATGAAGGAGTAACAAGTCAGCTCAAGCTGCATAAGCAATGTCTGGCTCATCGCATAACCCCACGACTATCGTGGGTAAGGTTCGGTCATTCCTCTTTATTATTTATAGTATTGGTGCTTTATCTAGTCCGATCCGATTGTCAGCAACCCAATCGCATCAGACTAGGGGGACTTGACGACGCACTGTTTATATGACTAAGTCCAGTCCGATGTCATTGGCCGCGTACCAATAACATCGGACTGGGGGGGGGGGGGACTTGATGATATATGGTCCATTAGCATGGCCTAGACTGCTCCAGCGCGCCAGCCTGGCTTGGCGCGCTCCTGCCATCCCTGCCTGGCGTTCCCTTGCCAAGTTCTTCCGGAGACTCCCTTGCTAGCCTCTTTGGGGACTCTCCTACTAGTTTATATGACTAGTTCCAGTCCGATGTCATTGGCCGCGTACCAATGACACCAGACTGGGGGGACTTGATGATATATGGTCCATTAGCATGGCCTAGACCACTCTAGAGCGCCAGCATGGCCTGGTGTGCTCCTGCCAACCTTACATGGCGTCCCCTTGCCAGCCATGTTGGGGACTCTCCTGCCGGCCCGGCCCGACGCTCCCTCGCCAGCCTTTCCTGGTGCGCGCCCGCCAGCCCCGCCCGGCGCCTCCGGACGGCCTTGCCCAACTCCTTGATAGTTGGGCCTGAATTGGACTGGCCCAAGGCCTGACCTAATTCCCCTTGACCTAATTGTCCCCTATATAATGAATAGTATCTCCTCCATGGAGAGGGATCTTCCCCCATGGCTCAGCCGCCACTATACTCCGACCGGGTGGCTCAACCGCTACCCGCTGCCGTCAGCCACCATACACCACCACTAGCACCAATATGGTTCTCTCCAGCTATGGAGGACCATCTCAGATCTTCTAGTTGATCTAACTTGATCATCGGAGTCCGCTCCCGGGGCACAGTCCCTGGGACGGCTCTAACGACTTTACACTTGGATGTCCAGATCTCCGCCGCAGCAGAAGACCAGAAGACTCGCCGGAGGTCGATGTCGCATCATATATATATATATATATATATATATATATATATATATATATATATATATATATATATATAATGTTTATTAACTGTGAGACTCATGTATTATATGAGTTAATTTTAAAAAATAATAAATAAATAAATAAATAAAAATGTCAAAATATTTGAGAACTTTGAATTTAAAAGAAAATAAGAAAAATATTGAATTATTATAATAGAAAGGTTTTTTATCTTTTATATTTAAACAAATAATTTAAATAGATAAAAGAAATTAAAGAGCTTTAATTTTTAGAATTTTAAAATTAAAAGGTACGCTCATTAATGAAATTGATATCCATTTATTATTATATTTATCTTAGTTATTATATTAAAATATTGTGTAAAATTTAATAAAATAGAAAAACTCATAAAGTGATATGTGGAAAAAGAATTAATTCAAAATAACTAAAAAAATGATATTTGGCCAATTGAATGAGAGTGTGACAAGTGACAAAAAAAACTTCATTTATTAGAGAAGATAGTACGCCTGACAATCGTGTCGTGTTCGGGTTGGCGGGTTAAAATATACCAACCCAAACACAACCTACTTAATTATACAGGTCACGGGTTGGCGGGTTTTGAACATAAACTCATATATGACCCGTCAACCCACTTATTTATATGGGTTCACATGTTAATGGTTTCGTGTGTCAAATTTGAATTTGTGGGTCAGATTCCATAAATAAAATTGATAATTGAACATGAACAAATTCTTGATGCGAATATATCCAAATTTTAGAAACTTAAGTCTTAAATATCCAAATGAAAATTAAAAACATTCATGGAAACATGTTTAAACTAAACATTAATAAAAACATAGATAAATTCAATCGCAGGTATCGACGTTGGTCAATAGCAATTCAATCATTCATGTCGCGGTTCTTCTGAGATACTGAGATTATTTAGGAACATCAAACGCGTTGCAATGCAAATCAGCAGATAGTTACCCACGGATCAAATGGTCAATTTTATTGGGTATAGAGATGACAACAGGGGCAGGTATTACCGGAGACCCCAATCCTCATCCTCATCCCTGAATCCTCATTCCAATCTCCATCCCCATCCCCATCCCCATTGGGGAATATAAATAAACCCCTATCCCCACCACCAACGAGGATTGGAGATCCACAGCGGGGAATCAGATATTTCTTTTTCTCTTTTAATATGAAAATTTTTACGTAAAGAAAAACTTTAAATTTCAATTTTACCATCATAAGTTTAAAGATTTTACAAAATATAAAAATATCCATAGATTACATAAAAAATATAAACAAATTTTCTACCAAATTTAAATACAAACATGAAAAATCAAGTAGAAAAAAATTATCAAAGTTATATTTGAATTAAAATAGATAAACAAAACACAAAAAATATACATTAGTTTAAATTAGATAAAGAAAAACAAATATAATTTCAATCAAATAATTATTAATGAGTTAGGTTACTTGGATCAGATTTTATGTATTGTAAATTGTAATATAAATATATGTTTTGTATTATTTTTGTATATTAATATATATCGAGGGGCGGGTCCAGGGTTGGGGATTAGGGGTATCCCCATTCCCACTTTTTTATTCGGGGATTCTCATCCCCGTCTCCATCCCCGGTCAACTTGGGGATTCCCCGGTCAAAATGGATGCGGGTTTCAGGTTTCTATTGGGCATGAGGTTTTTGCCATCCCTAATTGGGTATCCTATCATAATATAAAGTATAAATTGTTTAGAGTATAATACTTAATACATTTAAAAGATATATATATATATATATATATATATATATATATATATATATATATATATATTTAATTAAAATACTAAACGGGTTGGCGGGTCAACCTATAGATTTTTTGAGAAACCCATATATGACATGTTAAATATACAGATTGACGGTTTGAAAAACTCAACCCAAAACCGTTTATTTCGTATCGTGTTGCGGGTCGTGTCAAGAATTGTCAGGTCTATTTACGAGCCAACTAATCTATAAGTCACATCTAGCAATCTATATATATATATATATATATATATATATATATATATATATATATATATATATATATATATATATATATATATATATATAAGTCAGCCTATATATCTCAAGATCGCTAGCAGTGGAAGGATCGAAGAGAAAGGCGAAAGTTTAGCCATCAACTAGCATCTTTTCTTAGAGCATACGGTATGGACCAAAAACAAGAAGCAATAGGCTGATGTGACATGCCTCAACGGCGTCATGACGGGGGGAACACCCCCCCCCCCCCCCCCCAACTTGTTGAATCTCGTTATGGTGAATCTTGTGGTCACGAGGACGAGATAAAACAAGAAGGATGATTGGTTATCTCCTTTATCAACCAATCAAATAATTTTCTATATTTTCTCTCTCTACCTCTTAACAAGATATAACATCTGGAACACCATTTCTCCCTTGGTGTTATAGATGAGTTGGCATCAATTTGGTGTTACATCCGGATGCCCACACCCAATACTCTTAAGTTTTGTAATGTAGCGACTATATGTTCCTTTATTATATATTTAAATTTGTAATATAATCCGGTTCAATTTATCTTTAACGAACTATGATCATAGATAACATAAAATCTATTAACAATTCAAATACTGTAAATGTCTAAATGATTTTAGATGTTATCAAACAATTTTTTCTTATTATACACTTTAGAAATGTTGTAGGGAAATGTCTAAATTGTCCTTGTGTTTTAGTACAACGTAGAAGTCGGGCGTCCCCCCCGCCACCACCTTCATTTATTAACAAATCACGATCGATTACAGTACCGTGGGCCATGAATTAGTTGTGCTGCTGCCTTTTATTTACCTCCGCCGTACCTCCGTCGCACCATGCCCATCCCATCCGCCGACAGTCCTGCTCCTCCTCCTACTCCTCACAAACACGCCACATACACAATCCTATTCTTCTTTTTATTCTGGATCCTCATAGAAGCGCTGCAATGTCGTAATCGGAGAGTTTCCCCACGTACTTCATTACTTGTTGCTCTCCTTCCTCTCTGTTGTTTAATCATGGGCTATACCATTGGTTTATGGTGATTTCGCAATCGATTATCCTCTTTATCAGAATCCAGCATTTGCTTTCATATTTCCAGGTATCATCATTCCATTTCCACCTCTGTTAATTTTTTATTTCAATACCTAACTTGTTGCTCTTGTCGGATTTTGAAGCATTCGAATATGCTTAACAACTTTGGTGATCATAAATTTAATTCATACCTGATTGATTGAAATTAAATACCGTTTCGATTACTAGATTGTCTACGAACTACGGATCATTCGTTATTCAAATTGTGATTCCTTTTGTTAATTTGTAGGCGGATCATATGTTGAAACAGTCGGCGAGTAGGAATCAAAGGGCAAAAGGATTCAAAGTGAAACATGCAGTTCAGATAAGTGTTTTGCTTCTGGTTTGCGTATGGTTACTTTACCAATTGAAGCAGACTTACATGAACAATAATCCAGCAATCCAAGTCTCGGTGATTGGGAGGAAAGGGTTGATTGATTCGCAAGTGAAAGAAAGGAATGACGAAGAACAAGATGTAGAAAAAGTAGATGAAGAAGAACCAGATCAGTTAGAAGATTTGATTGATGAAGACGATAAAGATGAAAGAATTGGCAAAGTTATTTGATAACAGCCAACAGGTATAGTGATGATCATTCATGTCAAATGTAGGAGAATGCTTTATACATAGTCACTAAACTATGATGTATAATGTAAGTTGATATATATATTCATGAAAGGAGAAGTCCCAATAAAAATTTCTAGTGTGTGAATATCAATGAACTGTTGAAAAGAAAGAATGAGAAATAATTTTATAAAAAAATAGTTACCATTATTTTGCTTTTGCGTTCAAAATACTATCGAGTTTCTCAAATTCAAAAGCTAAATCTGGACATGTTTTTTGCACAACATTTACATGCATGGTGTCAATGTCCAACAAAAATGTCTAGGAAATCGAACCAGTAAAAAAATATAAAACTACCCAAACGTCCTAATGAATGACAAATTTTTTCCTCGACTACGAATGCAAAACGATATCTATATCATGTAAATGACTTATAAGACCCTAGATTTTTTCTAAGTGTCATGAGTGTTTTTAATCAATCACATGGGTACAAAACAATATATTATAGCGATTAACACTTTAACCATTTTATTCCTCTAAAGATAGTCAAAAATCAATAAATTTTTAGAAAAGTCATAATGTTATGAGAAAAATAACAAAAAATCCCAAAAAAATTGAATACAAAAGTCCAGAAAACCAGCTAACTTATGCACTTTAATCATTTTTAACATTTTCAGTAAGTAACCTGACATAAGTTCTTATGAGACTAGCTCATTTGGCTAACAAAGTGTCTAACAAGAAGTTCATGAATTATATCTCATACATATACTAAACCGCCGTTCTAAAAATAAAAATAAAATTAAATTAAATTAAAAAAACAAAAACAAAATAGAACAAGTAATCTGCCAATATGACGCACCTACGTGAACAATTTGTTGTTGACGTGGGATGTCACGTCATCCTATTGGAATCAAACCCATGAACTCCCACTCATAACTCATGCCACTTACAACCCGCCTACACACATCTTGTTGTCTTCCTTTTTGAATCATTTTATTAATGTCTAAAATTAGAGGTGAAAAAAAGACCGACCCGAATCCGATATGATTTGATGATGTCAAATGCAATCCAGTTTCACCTAAAATTCGATCTGGTTTCAGACCGGTTTTTCCTTTGTTAGATCTGAATCGGTTTAATCTGATCCTGAATTTGATTTTATTTAAACATTTTTTAACACTCAAATATAACACAAAATGCAACATAGATTCATTAGAATACTTAAAGCATACATCAAATGTTGAAATAGAAAGAGTTTTGATGATAATATCAAACTAGTTAACTAATAATAATAATAAAGTGGCGTAATAACATTTTGCCAAATAATCTTGAATTTTGTGGTTTTCCATTTCGTGTCGCCTTCACTAAATTGTTCTTCAACCGTCACGCAAATGGATATGGGTCTCATCAATACCCTCTTCTTCATATTTGTCTTCGTCTTCATCGTCATCGTCTTCGTTTTGTTTCAGAGATGTTGCTAAGCCTTGTTCATATTCTTGTTCCATTATCTTCGGTTCAACATTCTCCGGTAGTGGGCCCTCTAGTGATGCGAAGTGTTGTGTATGGTCCACCGAATCCAAGTAATCTTTCAAGCAAACGCTAACCGCCACCGCAACCGGGGTAAGATTCATTCGCAACTTTGATAAAACTCCACCACTAAAAGAAAAAGTGGATTCTGAAGCTATTGTGGAAGCTTAGACAATTAGTAAATCGCGGGCCATAATTGAGAGAATAAGGAATTGTGCTTCCTTTTCTCTCCACCAAGCCAAAAGATCCAAATTTTTAAATTGTGGTGCACTCATGAATTTTAAAAAGTTTGAGCTTATATAAATTTCAAGTTCGCTAGGAAGGGTTAATGGGTGTGCTCGTTTGTTTTGTTCCTCCAAAAGATAGTTATAGAGGTCGATATGAAAATATGTTCAACCTTCACTTCTACCTGATGCACCACTAGTAGCATCGGATACATCGATAAAAGTGTGTGGCATTTCGCCATATTTTCTAGCGTAAATATCAAATAAATTGTTAGAATCCTAAATCGAGTAGGACTTGGAGACCAAGTAAATTTGGGACTTTGACAGGTTGGCTATAGAGTCCTAATACAACTCTAATTACAAGTTACTAAGATAGAATATATATATATATATATATATATATATATATATATATATATATATATATATATATTGATTTAGAAATACATTTTTTGATATTAAATTGATTTATATATTATTAAACTATAAGATTGGATATAAATGAGAGTTTAATAGGTTAAGAAGGATATATAAGTAATTATAAACTTTCAAAGAATATATATGTAATTTTTAATGTTTGCAAGGATATATATGAAAATTTCCTTAAAATCTTTTCCTTTGACATTTTGAACATACATTCTAGAATATCTTTGTATTTATGCTTATTTATAGTATTGTACTTTATAAAAATCGGTTTTTTTGACATTTTGAACATACTTTCTACAATATGCTTGTATTTATGCTCATTTATAGTGTTGTGCCTCATAAAAAATGGTTCTTTTGACATTTTGAACATACTTTATGGAATATGCTTATATTTATGCTCATTTATAGTAGTGTACTTCATAAAAATCGGTTCTTTTGACGTTTTGGACATTCTTTATGGAATATGCTTGTATTTATTCTGATTTATAGTAGTGTATTTCATAAAAATCGACAACTAAATGTGATGCCTTTTTTATATTAGTGACATTATTATTATGAATTTGTTTTGGTTCCTGATAATTTTTTTATGGTTTCTAATAACTCTTTTTTAGGAAATCGAAGATCCTCGTCTGAAAGAAACCATAATCCAAGAGCCTCATCTAAATGAGAGAAGCAATTATACAAAGTTTGAGGTTAATCAAGTTTCATGTTTCTTTTACAACAAGTATTTAGTTCAATAGTATTATTGTTAGGTCCAGTATTGTGTTGCGTCTATTGGGCTCGTTAGCTAGTCCAATGTTTATCTCCGGTATGGGTCTGTCCATCCGTGAGTTTTGTAGGGTTTATTATAAATAGATGCTTGCATGCGTCCTAGAATGTAATGATAAGAAACGATTAGATAAGTATTTTCAATCATATTCATCGTTCTTGTTTTGTAACCCTAGAATCCTCTACAACGGAAGTTCTTAGTCGAGTTCTGATGAGGATTGAGTAATTGAATCATTCGACTCATTGTGATCCATACTTGTGTTATATTTCACTGTTTTTTATGTTCTTTATTTACCTGTTACAAAGATCTAATCGATCAAAAGAGTTTATATAACTCATCAATTGGTATCAGAGCAGGAGGTTGTGTAATCGATACACATCTTTTCTGTGAAAGAAGGTTACGATTAGGGTTATTCCGCATTAACTAATATTTATTGAGCCGTCATTCCATAATTGACGTAACTCAGCATTTATTTGTTTTGCCCTAATATTACGTATTACAAGTCTGATCTTTCAAACAGGTTAAACGATCAAGCATGGACGAGTCTCAATCTAATCCTATCAACATCTCAAACAGCATTGGTTTAACGACGAAGATTCCTATTCTTTACACCCAAGATTATGAAGTCTGGGCGCATCATTTTGAAGATTATGTCATCGGATCTGAAGATAATGGATATCTTATTTGGGAAGCAATCGTGTTTGGACCATTCGCTCACTCAGGAACATCAAAGATCATCAAAACTCAGAAAGAATATAATGATCTGTTAAAAGATGTAAAAGACATTGCTCAAGACGAAAAGGAAAAGTTTCAGTGCAATATCAAAGCATTGAGACTAATCTGATTCGCTCTTCAATCTGATACATTCAGGTTAGTGAGTTCCTGCAGTACCACTAAAGAAATCTGGGATAGGCTGGGAGAGCTTTATTCCACAGATGAAGATTTGGAACATTCCATTCAGACGTTGCTTTTATCTGAGTTCGGTGAATTTAAGCAGAATACCGATGAAACTGTTACTCAGACGTTCGATCGCTTCAATCATCTTCTTAGCAAGATGATCAAACATGATATAGAAAGGAAGTTGATTGAACAGAAGGTTACCTTTTTGAATGGCCTAAGATCCGAGTGGAGAGTTGTCGTGTCCACAGTCAAAGCTCATGAGCAGTTCAAATCTTATTCGCTGGCAAAGCTGGTGGGAATCTTAAAATCTCAAGAAAAGATTGTCATGCAAGAGAAGAATGTTGTTTCAGGTTTGGGGTCCTTGGCCCTCCTGTCTAAAAGAAAAAATGTGGTAGAAGATGAAGATCTGAACCTAGAAGACTATGATCTTACTTCTGAAGATTATGCATGATGGTGTCTAATCCAAAGAGGTTCATCAAGAAAAGGTTCCCTACCAATAAGAACCGAAATTGGCAGGGAAGCTATAGTTCTGAAAAGGTTAGGGAGGAGCCAAAGACAGAAGAACCAAAGAAAGAGGCGAAGGCTGAAGGAGATTATGGCATCAACTGCTACTACTGTGGAGGAAAGAACCATTATGCCAAAGACTGCGTTCTGAAGAAAATGGCAGAAAGGATGAGGAGAAAGATGAAGAGGCTATGTTGATGAAAAAGCTGGAAGAGATCAAGAGGAAGAAAGCTGCTACTAACCCTTCTATGAATGCTCTTATTGTACAGGGTTCGACAGAGGATGACGAGTTCGGTGGCGTGCAGGTATGGTCAACCGACTCAGAGGATGATGAAGTCAGGAAGCCATCTCATGGAAAGGCATATGTTGCGAGAGGTGACGAAAGCAGTGGGAAGTGTTTGATGGGGACTGATTTATCTCACATGAGGGGATACAATACAGACGGTGGGAATGAGGACACCAAGGAGCGAGAGGACTTATGCTTCACAGCAAAACCTCTCAGTGTGCAGATCAATGAGCTTGATGAATTGATCAAGAAGGTACAATCTCTTTTTATTTCATTTAAAGTCCCACAGAAATCATATGAAAGAGAATTAAATAGCTTAAATTCAAGAATCTCAAATCTGGATAGTTGTTTAACTCAAACACGGGTCACCAATTCTAACCTAACTGACCAAATAAGCAGGCTGTCATCCAAGAGTGAGGAACGAAGGATGTGGATAGAGCTGAAGGAGTCGGAGCTGATTACGTCTAAGGACGAAAACATTTATTTACAAAGAGACAATTTAAAACTTTTGAAACAGAGAAATATTTTTTGTTTAATTGTTAAACGTCTTTATACTAACATCACTCAACTGCATCTAAACTGTGAAATAGGGCAGAAAATTCATCGTATGATTTTACCCTTCCTTGAGTTTAAGGAGGATGAAATCGATGCTGAAGCATATAACTGCGAAAGTGTTGTATCGTCTGATGATGTGAATCCCACCTATATGTATGGTCTGGACAAAATCGAATCTTTTATAAAGTCCAAGGACCATAAGGACATGCTGAAAAACCTTTTGGATGAAAACGATAAACTGAAACTAAGGACTGAAACCATACAAAAACTTGACTCACTGAATGCCAACTTGAGCTCAGAAAATAAAATTGATGTTGAAAACGCGTCTGAGCTTAATGAGGATGATGATATGAGCGTAATTTCTGTAGAGGATGAAGTCGACTGTTCTGAGTTTGTCAAGAGCGAACCCGAAAACCACAAAAATCTTATTTCTGAAAATTCTGTGGAGTTTGCTCAATTGTCCCAAAATAAGTCCCCAATTCTAGAAGAAAAGGTTGTTGTGTACCAAAAGGTGAGAACAACACCAAATCAGGTATATAAGGTCATAGGAGTAACCGAACATCAAACAGCCAAACTCACCGCCATAGTGAACGAAGATAATGCAGATGGATGTGATGAGTTTTTCTGGTCTGCTCCTATAGATAATGCCGACGAAACTGTTGGTCTGTCAGAGCGGACATCCTGGAAAACTAAAGGCAGATATGTGCCAGAGCCACTAAACAAGCCTGACAACTTCGATGTGCCAAGCACTAGTGGTACAAAAGAAGTTCCTGTAGAAGAAGTCACTTCCACAAACGAAACATCATCAGTGAAAAGTGAACCGGCTGACAAGAAGAAGAAGCAAAAGGCTAACATTCACAAACAGCCAAAACAAGTGAAGGATCAAAAGCAACAAAGGAATCTGAGATACAAAAAGAATCTCTCAGAGCGAAAGCAGTTTTAGAGATCTCAAAACGCCCATTTCTCTTATCATAACAAAAATTCAAAGTCAGAGAAAAGTGTTGTCAGGCCGCAAGAGGGCAACAACAACCGAAAGGACAAGTTCGGTTCAGAGAGCACCAACAACCGAAAGCATAGGTTCGGTTCCGAAAGCAAAAGCTACCAAAGTTCAAAGTTCGGTCCCTCTAATGATAAAAAACAAAAGGGTCACTTAGAACCTCACGTCAGGAAACATTTTCAGTCCAAATTCTCTCATTCTAATACTTCTCATTCTAAACCTAATTTTGTTCCTGCTCAAAGTTCAAATTCTTCAAAGGATTTGAAAGGAAAATTGAAGGTTTCCACAGTCAAGAATGACCGAAAGCAGTCCAAGGCCCAAACGCCAAAACCTGAAACCAAAACGACTGTAACTAATCCTAACAAAATCAAAGTATACACCATTAAGAAGAAAGATGAAACAACATTAATAAAAAGAACATATCTTGTTGATGTTTCTCTTACTACTCCTGTTCCTGTGAAAGGCTCACGTAGACCCAAGAAACTTTGGGTTCCTAAATCTACTTAATTTTTGCAGGTTATTAGTGACGAGCAGTTCGACGAAGAATGGTATATTGACAGTGGCTGTTCACGTCACATGACAGGAAGGAAGGAAGAGCTAAGGGAATTTCGATCTCTTCATAATGGTGGGAAAGTCAAGTTCGGGAACAACTCATATGGAACGATAAAGGGATATGGGATGATAACCAATGGAGATTTCACTATAAGAAAGGTGGCGTACGTTGAAGGGCTACAACATAACCTCATCAGTGTATCTCAGCTTGTTGGAGGTACTGGTCTTAAAGTTTCATTTGACGATGAGGGTTCGGAAATCATAGAGAAGAAAACAAAAAGGGTGATTCTCAAATCAGAACGCAAAGGCGAAATGTTTCCTCTCAATCTCAAACCTATCAAAGGAAATCCAGCTATCTGTCTGTTATCCAAAGCTCATTCTGATGAAAGCTGGTTGTGGCACCGAAGGCTCTCCCATCTCAACTTCAAGGATATCAACAAGCTTGTCACTGGAGGTCATGTTCGGGGTCTTCCATTGCTCAAGTTTGATCGAGAACATTTGTGTGCTGCATGTGAAATGGGGAAGCAGAGTCGTCAAAGTCACCCATCCATTATAAACACTAAAGTTGTCGAACCACTTGAGTTACTTCACATTGACTTATGTGGTCCATCATCTATCGAAAGCATTGGCGGTAGCAAGTATATTCTTGTTATTGTTGATGACTTTTCACGTTTTACATGAGTGTTTTTTCTGAAGCACAAATCTGAGGCCACTCTCAAGCTAAAGATGTTTGTTAAGCAGGTTGAAGTGCAACTGAGAAAAGTCGTTCGCAACATCAGGAGCAACAATGGACTGGAGTTCAAAAACAAAGAATTTGAAGACTTTTTGGCAGAAAAAGGAACCAGTCACAACTTCTCAGCCCCCTACACCCCTCAACAGAACGATATTGTCGAAAGATGAAACCGGTCCTTGTGTGAGGCGGCCCGAACGATGCTAAGTTTCGCTTCTCTACCCTTATATTTCTGGGCTGATGCTATTGCTGCAGCATGTTTTACGCAGAACAGGTCCTATCTCAACAAGCGTTTTTCTTTTACTCCTTATGAGATCATCAACAACAGGAAGTCGAACGTTAAATTCTTCCATGTATTCGGCTCACGATGCTTCCTCTTCAACTCTAAAGAACATCGTAACAAGTTCGACGTTAAAGCTGATGAAGGAATTTTTCTGGGATACTCACTCACTTCAAAAGCATACCGGATTTTAAATAAGCGTTCGAGGAAGATCGAAGAAATGTATTATGTGACTTTCGACGACAGCTACGTCAAAAAGCTAAAGGCCACTGAAGAAGCAATTGGAGAGATCTTCACTCAAAGAGGTCAAGTCACGGCCTCGATAGCTAATTTGTTTGAACAGTTTGTAGAACTATTCGATGAACCAGAGAAGGCTACTCTCTCGGAAGCCAAGGCAGCAGACAACAAAGTCGACCATCTAAAGCAAATCGTCGAAGATGCCGCCAAACGGATGGGTGAAGGAGAACATGTTCCAAACGAACCTCCAAAGCACGGTGCTTCAGTTGAGGGGGAGAATCCACCTTCTTCAAAACAATCGAGCTCACAAATTGAGGGGGAGATTTCCATTCCAGTACCACCCGAAAGCTCAATACCACCCGAAAGCTCGATACCACCCGAAAGCTCGATACCACCCGAAAGCTCAACACCACCCGAAAGTCCTGTAGCACCAGAAAGTCCAGCTACACCTGAAAGCTCATCAGTCGAGGGGGAGAATGCCGATGTGTTTTACGACGATGATAGCCAATCTGAATTAGAAGAAATGGTGAATGCTGAATTGGATCCATCCTATGATCCAAATTACCCTCCTCTTGTTAAGTGGACCAGAGATCATCATGTTTCACAGGTAGTGGGTAATGTCTCTGAAAAGGTCCTGACCCGATCTCAACTGAAGGCAAAGCAAACTTCTCTATTCTCCAAAGTAGAGTTCTGTATGTACAATTCTTTCGTCTCAAAAGTTGAACCAAAGACAGTTAATACTGCTCTTGATCACTCTGATTGGGTTCAAGCTATGCAAGACGAACTCAACGAGTTCGAAAGAAACAAGGTTTGGCGCCTCATTCCAACTCCTAAAAACGCTTCAGTTGTTGGTCTCAAATGGGTATTCAGAAATAAAATGGACAAGGAAGGCAATGTTATTCGAAACAAAGCTCGTCTCATGGTGAAAGGATACTGCCAGGAGGAAGGAATTGACTATGAGGAAACTTTTGCTCCGGTAGCGAGGCTGGAATCTGTTCGAATATTTCTGGCCTATGTTGCACATAAGAACTTTGAGGTCTACCAAATGGACGTGAAATGCGCCTTTCTGAATGGAGAACTTGAAGAAACCGTTTATGTGGAGCAACCTCCTAGATTTGTCAATGAAAAGTACCCCAATCACTGCTATATTCTGGACAAAGCGGTTTACGGTCTAAAAGAAGCACCTAGGGCATGGTATGAAACGCTAACCAAGTTTTTAAAGATGTCAAAATTCAAACAAGGATCGGTTGACCCAACCTTCTTTCGTAAGAAGGAAGGTAACCACCTTATGATTGTTCAAATCTATGTCGATGATATCATCTTTGGCTTAACGAATCCTAGCTTAACAGCTGAATTCAGAAAGCTGATGGAGACTAAATTTGAAATGAGCTCAATGGGTCCGATTAACTTTTTCCTTGGTTTAAATATTAGACAGGGACCCGAAGGCATCTTTATCAACTAGGAAGCTTACACCAAGACTCTTCTTGCTAAATTTGGCATGATGGGAGACTCAAAAGTTAAAGTTCCAATGGCATTCGGCACTAAGCTTACACCATCCTTGGAGAAACCGACAGTCGATATTACGTTATATCGTCAGATGATTGGTTCTTTAATGTACCTTACTGCTAGCAGGCCTGATATAATGTTTTCTGTTTGTTACTGTGCTAGGTTTCAGGCAAATCCTCGTGAACCCCATATGCTTGCAGTGAAGAACATACTCAGGTATCTGAAACGAACCACCTCTCTCGGTTTATGGTATCCATCAAACTCAGGTTTCTTCGTTCAAGCCTACTCAGATGCAGACCTTGGAGGTTGTGGTTTAGACAGGAAAAGCACCACTGGAGGCTGCCAATTCCTAGATGGGAAGTTGGTTAGCTGGCAATCAAAGAAACATACATGTGTATCTCTGTCTATAGCCGAAGCAGAGTACATCACAGCTGCCTCCTGTACATCTCAAGTGATTTGGATCCAAAGCCAGCTCTGGGACTATGGACTCAATATGAAAAAGATCTCACTATATTGTGACTCAGAAAGTGCAATTAGGATCTGTCATAACCCAATGCAACATTCCAAGACCAAGCATATAGCACTGAGATATCACTTCATAAAGGATCATGTGGAAGATGGGAACGTCGAAATTCACTTTGTTCGAACCACTAATCAACTGGCCGACATCTTCACCAAAGCTCTTCCTGAAGCTTCTTTCAACAAAATTCTACAAGGGCTAGGAATGATGGAATCGGAGTCAGTACCAAAGATTACTTCTCAAGATCAAAAGTTGGAAGCGAAATAGACCGAACGTTCGGGTTCGGGTCTCATGTATGCCGAAATAAACCGAACGCTCAGGTTCAGGTTTTGTTCTGGTGTACCGAAATGAACCGAACGTTCGGGTTCGGTCGTATCATCTGCTCTTCGCTTATCACTCAAAGGTAGTTTCTTTGGTTGTAAATCTGTTGTATTATTTTCTCGAACTCATTTATCTTATTATCAAAGTTCTTTTCTTTTTCAAACTTATTTTTTGGCACCCGAAATAGACCGAACGCTCGGGTTCGGTTCCAATTTTTCCTAAAAACCCGAAATAGACCGAACGCTCGGGTTCGGTTCCAATTTTTTTTTAAGTGTTTCCATTTTTTTTAAGTTTTTTTTGAAATCAAAAATTCCAATTTTTTTTTCTCTTTTTCTTGTTTTCTTTTCGTTACTTCAAAAACTAGTTAAGTGTCCCTAGAAGCATGTTGTTGTATGTGTCCAAAGCCTCACCTGATTCTGAATAATAGCCTTACTGACTTGGTACAAACAAACCTTGTCTTCCCAATCAGGCTTTCATATTTATTCTAATCATGAGCTACCTAACTCTCTTCTCACATGAGATAAGAGTTTTCTGCTTGGTCCCTATTTTAACAGCAGAGGTACTTTTGGTTTCTTTACACCATCTACACTACTTTTCTTCATCTTATTCGCTTCACAAACATAACCCTTGAGACTCTCAGAAATTACCACTGAGGTTTATGGTTACACAATTTCTGTGTTCATGATCTTAGCCTCGTGTCACTACATGCTAAGTGAAACCCACAATTCAATTCCTACTATGCATTGACGGTGAACAATAAATTTGCTCTAGCTTTCACTAATGAATTGACGGACTTATCCATGGGGATACAAAGTAAAATCTCTAATTTCCTTTTGAGTGATTTCTATGAAATTGTTAAAACCAATAACATTTCTTCCCTTGGAATCCAGTTTTTTTTTTTTTTTGAGATTTTACATACATTATTTTACCTTGCCACTTAAATTATCTCCAACCTACTTGTTCAACAGACTACACTGGTCTCACAAGTACTTCGTTCGATTTCTGTCTTATATCAAGATCAGGAATTCTGAATTGAAGCGAAAGCCACCCAAATAAGCCTAATTAAAAGACGCCTTTCAACACTTCTTAATAAGTGTCTGATCGTTATTCAACGGGAAACCACACACACACACCTTAAGGTCTCTCTTGACTTTGAAGGAAGAGATTCGTGCCCGGGATCCATTGTTTCGTGTCTTTATTGACATCACATAATCCCTCAAATGTGTTGCTTTATTTCTTTTTCTTTTACACACTAAGCACGAAAATCTTTTTGATTTTCCAAAATTCTGATTTCATTAGTTACAAGGCATTTTAATAGGTTTGGCAGTTATACACGGGTTGTGGTTAATATTAATCCACGTGGGTAATTTTGCTTTAAAGATGCCGTTAAAACGATAAGATGATTCTCTCTCCTCTACCCACAGTATAAAAGCTAACGTAAACCTTTGTTTACCTCTTTACTGCACCCATATTTCCAGAGAGCAAGAAAACCCTCAAACACTCTACTGTTCATCATCTCTCCCATCTTCTTCACAACAATGGCGGATTCTTCATCAGTTCACGCTACTTCACACATCTTGCCGATTCGTCCCCAGCAGAGTTTGATTATTGATCTTACTCCTCATGTGTACGACACTTTCATGTTCCCGATTATCGAGTGTCTCAAGTACTCGTCGATTGCTCCTGCTCTTACCAAGGTTGAAGCAGTTCCTATGGAGTTCTTATCTCAGATCTTCGCCACTGCTCATTACGACAAGGCAGTCAACAGGATTTTCTTCGACGTGCTCGATCACAAGGCGTCGATCTCCAAACAACATTTCTGCTCGATTTTGGGGTTTGAACCTGATTCAACTAGGGTTAACCCTGAATCGATTCCGGTGGGTCACCTGTTTTCAATGTTCTACAACATGGGGTACACTGAGGTGCTGACTACGGTCACGAAATTCAAGAAATCGTGCCTATCTCCTTAGTGGAATGGCTTATTTACGGTACTGTTCAAGGGGCTGTCTGAACGCAGTGTTGGATCGGACGGGGCAAGTCGTCTTTTTCTCTCGATTCTGTACGGGGTCTACAACGGAATCAGTATGGACTACGGATCAGTCCTTTGGCAACAACTTATTCAGAGTCTCTCTTCAACTTCTCGGCACTCTGAGATTTCATACGCCCGTTTCTGGACTCTTGTTACTAAGTGGGTGATGGACAAGCACAACATCCCCATTATTGCTGGTTCTCCAATGTCTTCGATTGGTATTTTCCATACCACGAAGATCAGTGTCTCTGACGCCTCAAAATTTCCCTTCAACGGTTCAATCCCTGAATCGATGTACGACGATGTTCCTGCTGACAGTCGGATTATAAAAACATACAAGGAGTTCCGAAGCTCTGGTCCGAGAGAGCTTACTCCTGAGATGCTCAAGTCAATTCACGATGCTGACAAGCCTGCCCCAAGAGGAAAGAAGACTGATAAGGGCAAGCAGGTTGCAAAGGGAGTGAAAGACCCATCTCCCAAGAAGAGAAAAACCACCAAGGCTGTCCAATCCCCTCCGATGAAGAAGCAAAAAACCCAACCTAAGCGAAAACTGATCATCGCTTCGTCCTCAAGCGAATCTGAGGAAGAGGGTTCTGATTCTGACGGATCTCCTCGTGGTAACACTCCACCACGCTCGCCTACACTAGAGATTCACATTTCCACTTCTCCAATTTCTTCTCCACCAGTTACTATTCCTATTTCTAATCCCCCTATAACCTCCACCACTCAAATACCATCCACCTCCATCCCAGTACCCCCACCCATCTTTACAGAAGCAACAACAACAACTGCAGAAGTAAGAACCAACGTATCTGATACAGGGGTTCATACTGACGCACCCAAATCCACCTCAGCACCCAAACCCACACCAACAACCGAACATACCACCCAACCTGAACCTACCTTTACTACCGAGCCTCCAGCTTCAACACCACCATCATCTCCTGCTCATGCAGCTGAGAGTGAAGAACCATTCCTCGGCGGAGAGGACATGACCTTTGATTCGGTCTACTATAGTCCGTTTCAGGTTCAGAGTGACGATGATGACGATGCTCCTATCACAAAGAAGCATCTCAAAGAGCTTCACGATAAAATCGATTCGCTCATCGCCTCATCTTCTACATCCCAGTCCTCCATCTCTGAAGTTGTCATACAGAAAATTGTTGATGCTTTTTCCAAAGCTCATCAAGTTTCTCTTGATTCCGCCACTGCAGCCATTGATGCCTCAACCAAAGCCTGTGGGCTGCGACCGAAAAAGTCGATAAACTATTTACTGATGCTTCTTCTTTATTGCAATCATTACAGGAAACTGTTGCAGCCACCAAAACAACGCTGGAACCAATTGTCAACCAGCTGGCTACATCAGTTGCATCAGAGCTGAAGTCGTTCACTTCTCTTTGTCAAACTCTTTCTGACGACAACTCAGCCTTCAAAACAACCATTGAGGAGCGCCTCTCCAAGCTTCAAGAAGACTTAGCTGCTGAGAACTCCCTCATGGATGCTCTTGCAAGGAAGCCTACCGCTCTTAAGGTCAAGAGTATTCAACTCTCCAACTTTCAACAGGAGATTGAGTCTCTTCGATCTGAAAGAGAGATAATTTCTTCGTGTGTTTCGGATGTCCACGCATCCATTTCCAACATCTTGGAAGCACATGACCCGATCCTCAACTACTCTGTGAGGCGTGACCTTGCGGAAAAACTTGCTCCTGCCCTCTCTCTCCTGAGCAAGATTGAATGGCTCCTTGATTTCGTGTCCATTCCGAAACAAGGGGGAGAAAAAGAGAATGTGTCTCAACCGCCTCCTACTTCAACAACAACTCACACAACCGAACCTCCTCCAGTAGCCCAAGCCTCAGGTTCCGGTGTGAAAGACAAGGGCAAGAAAATTGCTAAGGAGAGCGACGATGATGATAAGGAGACAATTGCCGACCTTTTAAAAAGACAGGGTCGAGATAAAGATGCAGACATCAGTGCTCATGTAGCTAGAGAGGCTGAAGAAGCCGAAAGAAGACAAAAAGAAGCTCACGACCTTCTCGAGAGCAGGAAAACTCTTTTTCCTCCTTGGACTCTTGAGAAGCTACTAAAAGAAGCCATCGAAACACCCAGCATCTTGTGGATAGAACCGGTGATCTCTTTAGATCGTTCTAACACTGCCGATTCTCAGTTCGACATGCCACTAACCCAAAAGGCGTTTGTATTCCATGCCTTTGACAACACCGCTGAGTTCCCTCATCCTCATCCAAAGGTTGATCGGGACTTAGTTGATTTCTATCTGAGGGCCGCTCAACCACAGTACCAATCATGGAGCGCTCAGAAGATTATCAATGTTCGGGTTCTGAAGTCGTACAGGGGAGGAAACTTCACCAACGTTCGGTTTAAGGTGCTAAGGGGATCTGCTAAGACCGAACATGCCCTCTCGCTTGCTGATCTTCCCAACTTGAATCCACACGACTGGATCATCTTGCACAGCATCCTTCTTACAAACGAAGCTGAATATGGTCCGATCATCGACCACTTCAAGAGGATGCTTGTCTGCTATATAATGGAAGTCGCAAAGATGGATCAGGAGGTAGCGAGCGTATTCAAGAAAAAGCCTACCATATCTCATGTTGGCTCAGCAAGTGACCTAAACATGATGCAGATGGGAAAGATAGACCCGAAGAGAAACTATGTTATGTTTACCAGAGGTGAAGGCCAGAAATGTCTTTTCGTTTTGGCAGACAAACATCTCTATACCACTGCATGTCTGGAACATGTCTTAGGGATTATCCATCGGTGCAAGCAGAACACAGCGGATGATAAAAAGTACTTTGACGACATGATTCAATGGTACATTCGCTTCAGACAGACTATCCTTGCGCTTATCTCGCGTCTGTTTGATACAACCAAGAAAGTTCCTGCTGCTGGTCCAAGCAAGAAGAAATGATAGTCTCACTCCAAATTGACGCAAAGGGGGAGATTGTTAGGTCCAGTATTGTGTTGCGTCTATTGGGCTCGTTAGCTAGTCCAATGTTTATCTCTGGTATGGGTCTATCCATCCGTGAGTTTTGTAGGGTTTATTATAAATAGATGCTTGCATGCGTCCTAGAACGTAATGATAAGAAACGATTAGATAAGTATTTTCAATCATATTCATCGTTCTTATTTTGTAACCCTAGAATCCTCTACAGCGGAAGTTCTTAGTCGAGCTCTACTGAGGATTGAGTAATTGAATCATTCGATTCATTGTAATCCATACTTGTGTTATATTTCACTGTTTTTTATGTTCTTTATTTACATGTTACAAAGATCTAATCGATCAAAAGAGTTTTTATAACTCATCAATTATGTTTTGAGTACTTGGACAACATTTAGACATATTTTTTTTTTTGAAGATGGATGTGATTTAAATGTATTGAAAATATTGTTTTTAGACAAGTTTGAATTGGTTTAATGATAGTTTGTTTTTGTTTATTATCTTAATTCATATTATTATATTATATTCAATTTAAAATAAGAAATAGGATCTAATTTATTAATATAAATTTTTTGTGCTAAAAAATGTCACTAAAAGCATGAAAATAATAATTATTTTAGCAGTTAAATAGTGGCATAAAAATAGTGCCACTAAAACCTACAAGTAATTTAGTGGCATAATTGAAAAGTGCCACTAAAATCCAATTAGGTTGCAGCGGTACAACCAAAAAGTGCCACTAAAGGTCTTTAGTGGCAGCGCTTTTAGTGGCACTTTTTTTTGTGTCGCTGATTGCCGAAGGGTCTTTTAGTGGCACTTTTTCAGTTTTTAGTGGCATTTTTTATGTGCCACTAAATGTCATTTTATTTGTAGTGTAAACCCAGTTATGAACATTAGAAGAGTATTACTAGGTTGTTAAGGTATGTAAGATACACGCGAGAATATGGACTGCATTATGGCAGACATCCAGCAGTTATCAAAGGATACACAGATGCAAATTGGATATCTGACATAAAGGATTCCAGATCTACAAGTGGATATGTGTTTACACTTGGAGGTGCTGCTGTAGCATGGAAATCATCCAAGCAAACAGTTATATCTAGATCCACGATGGAATCTGAATTTATCGCCTTAGATATTTGTGCTGAAGAGGCGTAGTGGCTACGTCAATTTGTAGAGGACATTCCTGAATTGCCTAAGCTGGTAACGGCCATATGTATACAATGTGATAACCAATCGGAAATTAGTAGAGCTCAAAGTACAATGTACAATGGGAAATCAAGGCACATTAGACGTAGACATAAAACGATACGACAACTAATCTCTACGGGGGTAATCACGGTTGACTGGGTAAAGTCAAAGGATAACATTGCAGATCCGCTTACAAAAGGTTTGAGTAAAGATGTATTTTATAAGTCATAAAGAGGAATGGGACTAAAGCCCATGAATGAATAAAATCATACGAAGGAAACCTTACCCAGGAGACTGGAGATCCCATGATATGGGTTCAAAAGGGTAACCTAATTGTATGAGTGAGGCAGGTCACTGTAGGGGGAGTTAACACTACTTCCTAGTCCATTGCTATATGTAGTGACAAAATTAGGCTAAACATATGGTTTTTAATGATTCTTGGAATCACCTATGTGAGAGAGAAGTGGGGTCGTTTTGAATGGAATTATAGGGGCACAATTCCTAAAGCTCTTGCAGATGCAGGTTAGTGTTCATGACCAAAACGAACATGTCTATGAGGATATGGCCTTTTCAGGTAGAGTCCTGTGGAAATTACATTGTCGTCTACATAAATGGTAGATTAGTTCAAAGACATCGAGATCTGCTAACTGCTAGGAGATTAAGTGTAATTTCTTAAGGGAGGGTTCAAAGGGTAGTACCTACCTATCCTATACAGGATTCAACTGTTGAAAATTTTGTTTGGAAATTGGATGTGCAAAGATTGATCTCCATTCATGTGGGTGATTGTTGGAAAATTTAGTATAAATATTTATATTTTTACTAACTTTAGACGTATATAAATATATACATATGTTGTATATATAACTAACTCTAAGTGGGTTTGTGTTCTCCTCCACGAGGACCTTGAAATGATATATTATATGTCCAAAATGGAGTATATGTGAATGAGATATCGATACTGAAAGAAGGGTATTTTAGAATAAATTTAGCAAAAATAGTGAATGTGGGAATGAGTCCCACATTGGTAGAAAGACTAAACTCAACATGGTTTATAAGTTTGAATGCATGAAAGGCTTACAAGCTTGTCTCTATGGTTTTACTACAATTCCTACCCGCGCGCAAGGGGTGCAAATCTTGGATTTCGTAGACCAAAAACACCGAACTTGTGCATGGGCGCGACCTGCGAACACGAATGCAACTCCGAAAACTCGGGCTCATGCTACCCTCGTTTTTGCTAAACTTAACAGTTTTGGTCCCTATTTTTGAATTATGTAATGGTTGCATTAATTACATAATTAATGACATTTATTGGCATTAAACACTCAATCAATCATTGATTTGTTTCCATTACACAATTCAAGTATAAAAGGAGACCTTTACCATCTCATTCAACACACTAATGAAAATACTCTTCTTTCTCCTCCTTGTCTATACTCTTGCTTCCGGCAACTCTTTCAGGCAAGTGAAATATCCGACAGTACACCGCTGTTAAGGTTGCTGTACCCTGGGAACAGACTGCGAATCTATTTAAGGGAATCGAATCCAACTCGAGCCTCAGCCACCACGTTTGCTACTAATTTTTTCCTTTACAGGAAACTTTCATCTTACCCTTATGAAGACAGTTTTTGGAAGCCTCCCTTTTATATTATTTCTTTATTTTCAAGGCTCCCATTGGGGTTATTGATTCCCTTGAGAAAATCTGGAAAAGGTCTGTGTAGGGTGGTAACGAAGAGAAAAGTAAATTTCATTTGGTCGTTTGGTCTAAAGTACTTGCTGAAAAAGAAAATGGTAGTCTTAGAGCCGATTATTTACGGGCTTTTAGTTAAATTGATCTGGAGGCTTAAAGATGGTGAAAATCTACATGGAAAAGGTTATAATAGGTATTCATAACATTCACAGAAAACCAATGATGTAAATGGCTTGTGGATCAACATTATAAAGGAGAAACTGAAACTCGATGCTTTAGGGGGTTGGCATCCCATATAATTTGTTTGCTATTGATGTAGGTTCTCGCGAAGATATCATTTTTTAGACTGACATTTTGCAGGATACATCCCTTATGTCCACTAGATTCCCTAATCTCTTTAAACTGGAGAAGCGGAAGTTGGCTTATGTCACAGAGCGTAGGAACACTTATGGTTTTGTTGTTGCTTAGAAAAGGCTCCTTCCTCTCCCTCCGAGCTCACTGAGATCACTCATGTCCATGTGGTCGTAAATTTCGTTAACTTCTCTAATGCTAAAGACTTATGGAAATTTTCTTTGGCTTATGATGGAGTTTTTCGGGTGGATATATTAGAGGATTGGATTGATCTGGTGTTGACCACCATCTCGTCAAAGATTATGGAGTGGGTTAGAGCAGTCCCAATCAAACCGTTGGTGTTTATCTGGAGTACATGTATGAGGAGATTCCCTACTATGTCAGCTTTATCTCACAGGGCCATTAATTTGACATTAAATTATTTTGTCCAATGTGCTTGGGTGTTGTGGAGACTTTTGACCACCATTTAGTGGATTGTACGTTCTCTCAAGAAACCTTTAAAGGGATCTTCAAATGGTGTGATATTGGTTTTCAAAGCTTCTCTACAGTAGTTGATAGGGGTGAGCATAGGCTGAGTTGGGTCGGTTTTAGGGTACAACCGAAACCAATCCGTGTATTTCGGTTTCTGGGTTTTAGAACCTGTAGGGTTCCGTTTCGATTTTAGGGTTCCTAGGTCGGTTTCATCGGTTTTTGGGTTCAACCCATGGGTTGATGGGTTTTGGGTTGTAACCCATTTTTCAACAAATCTTTATAACTTATAAAATAAAACAAATTCAGTAACCTAGATTAAAGAAACTAAAAAAAACTAATTTCAACACCAACACAACATCAAAAGTATGTTGCTAAAAGTTTACAACAACTAAGTTTAACAACTTTTTAGAATAAAAAACAAGTAGCAAACAAGCAGGCAATACTCGATTACACTAAAACAACAACACATACCATATATTTGATGTAATTTAGTTTCAAAATCCACCTCTTTTTTAATTTGACGTATATTACCTTTGATATAGAAAGTCAAATTATAGCATATCATTGAAAAACATGTAATAATCTCGGGTTAGGTCGGTTTAAAAAGCAATGGGTTGGGTTGGTTTGAGGTACTAAAACCAAAACCAAAACCCATTTTTCGGTTTTTTTTTAAACTTAAACTCAAACCCAATGGTTTGGGTTTAATATCGGTTTCTTAGTTTGGTTTTGTCGGTTTTTGTCAGTTTTTAGGTTTTCGGGTTTGGTTTTGCTCATCTCTGGCTGATATTATCAACTATGCCGACCACTGGGGGAATTACCCTAAGAAAAAAAAATCATTTTAAGCCTTATTTACGGTGCTCTTTGATGTATTCGGTTGGCGATAAACGACTTGATTTTTAACGAGGTTCCATCAAAACCGTCTATTACAGTGGACCACACGACCTGATTGGTTTTTGGGTGGATAAAACGTAGGGGCAAAATAGAAAATTATTATTGAGTTGATTGGTGGTGTAATCCCTTGTGCATTTTGTAATATGTTTCTGTTTTGTTCTTCTATTTTTGTTTGCCTTGCTTGGTGCCTTGCTAAGCTTGGCTTTTGATAAAATTCTCGTCGGTTCCAAAAAAACTAATAAATACGTAAAACACTATGTATATAAATTTCTTTCATACGTGTGGAATTCTTGGAAATCTCTTTTTTGTGCTTCTCAATTTTTTGCAAACTTCATCTTTTCCACCGCTTGGCATTATACATTTGGTAAAATAATTAAGAAATCAAAGGCAATTGGTCCAAGAAGAAAATAGTTAAAGTATGTGCAGCACAAAAGCAGCTATGGGATTATGGGAAGGCCCATTGGCCCAACGAAGTTGATTGTTGATGGGTGTTGCTGCTGCATAATTGGACTCAAATACATGATTCGGTTTCATTTAAATTCGGTAAAATGGTAATTACAAGAGTTGAATTTACTGTTGACAAATATATACGGTGATGTTTCCAACACTAACTTTTTGGTTCCATTTTTTACTCACAAAAACAAAATAATGATTTAATGCATATCATTGATTATATACGGTTACTCTATATATAGTTTAGTATTAGTGTAACACAATTTTAAAAAGGTTTTGTAATATAGGAGTATCAATTAATAAAAAGTATGTTTATGATTGAAAATAATAAAAGAAAGATAAATTTGTCAATTTTATATACATATAGATTAGAAATTCTCTAGATACCAAACAAGATTTTATAAAGAAATTAAATATTTTAGATTTGTCACCCCTTTCTTGTTAGAGGATAACCTTGATTTTAAGAGCGTTTGTAACCTTGATTCTAAGAACGTCTGTTTGTAGGATCTCCATTGTATTCGTAAGTTAATTTATGTCATCGCATCGAACTTCTTATTGGGATGCAGTTAGTCATATTCTGAAGTACCTAAAGGGTTCTCCTGGTTATGGAATCCTATATCAAAATCATGGTTATCATGTTATTAAAGGGTTTACAAAATGTTGATTACAATGGGGATGCTACAAACAGATATCATTGATGAACTTTCTAGATTATAAAATTACAATTGATGAACTTTCTAGATTATAAAATTAAAATTACAATTGATAAACTTTCTAGATTATAAAATTACATATAAACGAGAAAACACTTAAACCTTTAAGTTCACATGCAACCTAGAAAAGATATATGTTTTCTTTTTTGATAGCAATAAATTATGAATATCAATTATTTTATGTGTTGACTGATTCTATCTACAAGAACATGATGTCCATCCAGATCACCTATTAGCATGTTGAATAATACTACAAGTTTTGTTAATTTCAATTTAAACCCATATACAAACAACCAAACATATAGCAGATTTCAAATCATTTAAAATCCAAATCCTTTAATGGATTGCAATTCCTAGCAGAAGAATCTTGTAATCTAAGTGCCCCCTCAATTGGAATATCTACTAATTATTCAATTTAACGGGCGTTTGGATTATAAAATTTTTAGGTTTGGTACATTAAAAGAAATGGTTAATCAAATTGAACCGTTTTTGTGTGCCTAATAATTGATATCATTTGTGACAGTTAACCGGTTTAATCGAACGGAACTGTTTATGTGTGTGTAATAATTGATATCCTTTGTGACAATTCTTCTTGCATTGCCTCGTCTTCCGATAATAGTCTCCAATAGAGTAATATACCATTTAAGAAATGATAAAAAATTGTTATCTTTTGTAGAAATTAAATAGAATTTTGGATTACTTTTGTTTCTATTGATTTCAAATTACTTTTGTTTTAATAAATTATTATTTGAATGGCCACATGAAGTGAGGATTTGAAATCAATTTAGTAAAAGTTATTTTTCTCATTAGGAATATGATTATATGAAGGTTTCATGTTAATTAATGTCGTAAAAAGTAGTCCAACAACTTACTTTGATTATTCGTGATTTTCATGTATGAGTTATAGTGAAGTTCTTGCTTCCAGAACTTCCTCTAAACAGACACAGACTAAGGAAATTAAAGGAAAAAGCCCATTACGAGCAGGCTTCGGACGTGTCGGATGATCTTGATGTTAAGGGAAAAAGCTCATTACATGATCAAGACAACCGGGTGAATATAGAAAAAAGGTCAAACGGAAAGCAACAACTTCGTAGCAAATTAAATGTGGATCAATTATGCTTCGGGTAATTCAACAATGTACTTCAAGTTTTTAGGTTTAGGCTCATTACTTTAAAAGTGGTTTAACAAAGTGATTGTTTATGTGTGTCTAATAATATATAAAAAAAAAATTGTTCGTATTTTTTTGTAAAGGGGATGATTGTGAGAAATGCAAATGTGTGGCAAATAAGATCGGGAATCCTTCATGTAATTCAACGATCTACTTCAAGTTTTTAGGTTTAGGCTCAGAACTTTAAAAGTGGTTTGGCAAAGTGATTGTTTATGTGTGTCTAATAATTTATAAAAAAATTGTTCGTATTTTTTTGTAAAGGGGATGATTGTGAGAAATGCAAATGTGTGGCAAATAAGATCGGGAAAAAATCAGTCACTCTCTTTCAATAGGCAATGATGTTTTTTGTATTGCTTTTAGGCATTAGTTTTGTTCTTGCATTCGTAGGCTAGATTTGCATGTGCAAGAGGAAACCAACACGTACAAACTTGTCTTAGAATCCAAGAACAATAATGAAACCCTTATTGCGATATGCAGAACATCACTGTCAAAAAGAGCGTTGTCGATTTTTGCTCGAACTTATTCATCACACGGATGTAGTTCTCATATCATCCCATTTACATACAAATAAGAACATAAATTATATCAATTATTACACACATAAACGATTCGGTTCGATTAACCACTTCTTTTAAAGTACCAAACCAAAACCTACAAATATAAAGTGGATTATTGAATTTCCCGTAACAAAAATGATCCCTATTTTACTTACGAGGAAGATGCGACTTTCTGTGTGGCATTTTTTCTTCTACATTCATCCAATTGTCTAACTCATGTAATAGAATATTTCTTTAACATCAAGATCTTCCAATACAACCTGAGTCTGCTCATATAAAGAGTTCTTCCTTAAACTTTCTTAGTCTAAGTTTGTTTAGAGGATGTTCCGGTGTCAATAAGAAGTTCATTATAACTCCACAAGAAAATCACAATTTGACAGAGTAAGTTGTTGGACATAAACAGATGAAGAAGGTCTAGTGCAATGCTATTAAACAATCAATCTCTACCAAAAAAATCACAAATTTATGCTTTAATGATCATAGGTTTGAAGCGCAGGAATCACTTTTCAATTCAAGGGTGTGAAACCTATGAGCCACATAGTCTGGGTGTAAGAGTTATGATTCTCATACATATTGAGTTCTTTGTCGGTATCGAGTTTGAAGTGATGATCCATATTGTTGGCCGTTTGCACACCTAAAGGTTATTGAAATAATTACATTTTTGTAGAAATAATGGTGTATTAAACAATGATTTTGCAATTTTCTGGTAAATGCTTATGTGATGACCAACTTTATAAGTTTTTATTCAAGTATATAGGTGCAAGGTGATGTCTCAACAAGACCATAAAAGAGCTAGCAATGTTCTTTACGATTTAAGGTAGGGGTGCAAACGAGCCAAACTCGCGAGCTACTCAGGATCGGCTCGTTAAAAGTTCGACTCGAAACCGGTTTTAAACAACCCCGAACCGAGCTCGAGCTTAATATTAAGCTCATTTATTAAACGAGCTCGAGCTTTAGCCTATGTCACTAAGCTCGATTAGGCTCGCGAGCCTAAACGAGCCTTTATATAATATAATTTATTATTATTTTCATATATTAAAAAAAACATATTTGGGAAATTATGGATTTCGGGTATTAGTAAACGAGCTTCTTAACGAGCTTGAGCCAAGCTTAAGCTTATTTAGGCACATCAAATGAAAAACGAGTCGAGCCCGAGTCCGAGTCGATCTTGTATAATTCTTTACGAGCTCGAGTCGAGCTCGGTAAAAGAAAGTTCGAATCGAGCCGAGCTCGAGCTCGAGCCTCATATAACTTAAACGAGCCCGAGCTGAGCTCGGCTCGTTTACACCCCTAATTTAAGGTTTGTCACTGTATAATGGAGGTGACAACAAAGCCAATATTTGTACCTACATACATTTGTGTGTGTGTGACACACACATTGATATTAACTATGAATGTAGAAACGAGTGAACTATAAATACGAGCATTTTATATTCTTGTTCCAACATTACTTTAAACCTACGTACCTACATTAAAACTTATAAAGTTAGTTATCACATGAGCATTTCCAATAAAATTGCAAAATCATTGTTTAATACAACATTATTTATACAAAAAAAATGTTATTATTCCAGCAATCATTCAGTATCCAAGCTCACTGCTCCAAAGAGCATCAAGTAAGATGTATATAAGGTACAAAGTGACTGGATGATATAAAAACCCAGTACCCATAAGGAACTCAATCCATATAAGAATCAAAATTTTCACACCCACACAATGTGGCTCCTGGGATTAAAGAGACTAAAAGTTGATGATCGAGGTAAACACTTAAGATTACTAAAACATAGTTTTATACAAGTAAGATAAAGGTAAAAGGCAGGGCCGGCCTTACATTAAGAAAAAATAAACAAAGGCTTAGGGGCCCCATAACCCAAATCTCGATTAGGGAATGTCGATTCTCCATTTATCCACGCCACAAATTTCATCAGCCAAGAGACTTGTAGTTGTTCTTCTTTCGATCTTCATGAGTTCCTTGATTCCTTTTCATTCTCTGATTGATGATTCTTCATTCTCAGTAGAACCGCAGAAACCATTACCAATTTGTTCTATGTTCTTCTTCCGATCTTCCTTAATTAATTCTTGATTTTGTTCTTCCTTACTCTAATCGGTTCTTTTTTGTTCAAAAATCAAAAGTTAAAACTGAAAGGCTGTCAAGTGTCAAGAGATTACTCCTAAATCCTAAAAAGCTGAAACGGTATGTTGTTCTTGACTTCTTCCTTTGATTCTCCATAACTAATAACTCCATTTTTTTCTTCTTTCTTGATTAAACAGATTAGCCTATTAGGCTTATCACTTATTGACTTATGTTTGATATGTTATATGTATATTAATTTTCCTTCTGGATCTTTCATTATCAAAATATCTGATAATTATATGAACTTTGGAGTTATCTCATTAGTGATTTGCACAAATTATTGAATAAATATCATAATATTAAGTTAATATCAACTTCTGAAAGTGCGTTATGTTTGTTGCATTACTAAATCTACATGTTTTGATAGATATTTAAAAACTATACTAATGAAGCCACATCGATTATATGTGAAACTAGATTTCTAAAAAAATGGTTAGGAATTATCAATAGGGTGTCTGCTTTGAAATTCTTTTAGCAGATAGTTTTTGAGTGTCTACATGTTTAGATTGTGATTTATGAATTATATCAACAACACAGTTTGATATTGTTATGTGTAAATCAGTTTTCCTTTTAAACCTTCCATTATCTGAATATCTGATTATTAGATTATACATTAGGGTTAATAAGGCTTAATTTTTTTAATTATTTAATGTGTCAAGTTGGATTTTGGAATCAGGCTTGGATAGTAAAGGCCAAAGGGCCCCAATTTTTCGGTTCGCTTAGAGCCCCAAAACCGGTTGAGCCGCCCCGGTAAAAGGTAGTTTAATAGCATTTACATCCCTCTCTTTCTCTCAAGTGCCATGGAATCCTTGAGCTATCAAGAGTTTAAGACCCATATCCGGCAGGTTCTCTTCGGGCTCAACACACACACATACACAAAAATGTTCTCATTTTCTTCCTCTATTTACTACTCCATCTTTCTCCACCTTCACCATTGATCTCATCGTAGCCTCATACACCAAATAGAGCTTCATGTTTCTCTTTGTTTCTTTTTAAAAGCATTTGACCCACTGGAAAATTATGGCTCCAACGACAGTGTCGGAACAGCACCCTATGCTGGAAGAACGCCAACCCTAACAACATGTTGGTTGTTGCTCATAGGAAATCATGTATTTGTTGTTGGTGATCATAGATGATATTTTTCCTGCATAATCATCTATGGTTTCTGTTTCCTTCATTTGGAGTGCTTCAAACTCACTTTTCAGTACCCACAACCTTGCCTTTTGGACCCTTTCTGCACCCACATACCGTGACTTGAGTGAGTCCCAAACTTCCTTGGTTGTCTTCTTCCTGGCAGCCTGTGCAAGTATTTCCTCTGGTATATACTGGAAGATGAAAGCTCGAGCCTGCTTGCTCTTCTTCTCATCCACAACCATACCGGTTGGTGGCTCAATGGCATCCCATAACCCATGGGCATCCATGATGGCTTCCATCTTTATTGACCACGTATTGTAGTTTAGTGATGTCAACATTAGGCACTGTAGAGTGAAGCGCCTGTCCTTGGACTGGTTGGATGATGATGGGGTTGTCATATTGTTGAATCGAGGATACTTGGGAATACAAAATGATCAGGATCTGTCGAGGCTCTGATACCAAATGTTGGTGATCAACCCAATGAAATAGTAAACAGCAAATGCAAAACAGGGGAAAAACAGGAAAATAGGCAGCCGAGTGATTCACCTTTTATTGAATGATTAGTAGTAACCTAGTGATTGAGTTGCTGTACAGGAAATTTTGACTGATGAATTGTAACCACTAATCTATTCTATTTATACTACTAGACTTAACAGAAAAGGAGAAATACTAGGGTTAGTTCCCACATGTTTTATTCTTTCCTAATTACCAGGTTAGCCTTTGACCAACATTTGTGTCCATAGGAGCTCGTTGGAGCTCTCAGTTTACCCCTCTCTCTCTCTTTCTCTGATATATCAGACCCACTTTCTCTCTGTGTAGTATGTAGATCTTCTTTCATCTTTCTACATTGTCGGAGAACCTTCACAATCACCATAAGGACGAACCCAACCCATGAACGTACACACATTAACTTGTTGTAGATTGGCCGGAGATATTTAATTCAGCTGGGGACTTCTCCCCGTTCCCATTCTTTCCCGACAACTGGTCACCGGGACTCCGGTAAAAGCTACCACTTCTTCCTACCTCTCATTGCAACTTGCAAATCTCTCTCTTTTTCTCTATGTTTCTAGCATTATGCTCATAAGAAATCACAAAGTTACACTCTTTTTCCTCTATTTTTCTGTTTGATGAAAACATTTAAGGTCGAAAGGGTAGGGCTTTTATGGCCAAGATCAAGTTCCTTCCGATAGTATCTCAAGTTGCAGGCTTGTTTTGGAGAAAATAACACGTTTGGTGCGGTGCAAAAGTGCAAATAGATACACGAATTTGATCACTGTTTTGAAAACCGGACCGGACCGGCCGATTCAACCGGTCCAACCAGGAACCGGTAGGGTCACCGGTTTTTTAAGGCCTAAAAATCGTTTGCAAATGAACCGGCTAAAACCCGCGGTTCAACCAAAAACCGGTCAAAAACCGGTTTGGTCGAACCGGATAAACCGGCACTTTAGAAAAATAAAAAATATATATATAAGGTCACTTCAAAGCCAAAACTTCAAAGACTGACAATGTAGCATCTGGTTCTTGGTACGTATTTCTTTTTAGTGTTTCGCATACTTGGCCTTGGACTCGGCGAGTTGAAGGACCAACTCGCCTAGTAGAAGCGGGACGGAACGCGGGACTTAAGTGACAGACTCGACGATTCGGGTCCCAGACTCGACGAGTAGGCTCTGGCTGGACAAAAACCCTAATCTGAGGGTTTGCACCTTATTTAAGCAACCTTATACAGCCTCCATCGTCCCTTATGCTCCCAGAAACCCTCTATAGAAAACCCTAGCCGTTGTTGAAGCAATCTAAGTCATTTTGGTGGATTTTGGTGTTGGTGGTCTTAAGAAGGATGGAGAAGAACTTGAGGAAACAAGAGGAGACCAGAGGGGTTCGAGTTTGTGCTTCATCTTTAGTCCTCAGAATGTATAAAGTTGCTAACTTGCTTGTTCAATTGCTAGATCCCATTTTGCGGAGATTTAGGGCTTTTATAAGCCATTTTAGGTAGCCAACCATGAATGCAAGCATGGTTGGGGACAAGGCTTCGGATCTAGGTCCTTTGAGGGGTCACAAGGCAGAAAGTGGGTGCTTTTCCACCCAAGGAAGACCCCATGCAACCCAAGAGCTTGTTTTAAGACCTTTTGAGCTCAAAGTCCCATGCAAGCACGTAAAGTTTGTAACTTTATGTGCTAGCAGCTAGATCGATTGTAGAGGCTTGGATCTATCTTTTGATCAAGGGTTATACATCAGAAATCGAAGATTTGGTGAATGGAGGTGACCGACTCGACGAGTCCGAGGCTTTGAGTCCCATATCTGTTGAGGGTCAAAAGGACTCAGTGGAGTGATGGAAGGGTTGTAATCGGTTAGAAAGAGTGACCCAACGTATTGGGCGTAATTTTAGACCTGGAGTTCATGGGACTCGACGAGTACTAGAACAGACTCGGCGAGTCCAAGGCAATCTTCTTAAGATTGAAGATGAACTCGACGAGTTGTCCATACAACTCAGCGAGTCGAGGACAAGACGTGTTCATCAGATGAAGGTGGACTCGACGAGTGTTCATACAAATTGGCGAGTCGGATGAGTTTCATGTGATGTTCATATGAGAGAGGAACTCGTCGAGTCGATGCCAAACTCAACGAGTCAAGACGTGGTTAAGGATGAGTAAAGGGTGAGGGACTCGACGAGTTGACGGCACAACTCGGTGAGTCGAGTCAACTTGAAGTTGACTTTGACTGGACGTGGACTGACCCTGTTTAGGGTTGTCTGTGTTGTGTGTTGACTTGAAGGTTGTCGTGTAGGGATCGAGGAGTCGTAGGGAGTCGACTTGTGCGCCGAGGATAATTCAAACATTGCATGACATTGAGGTGAGTTACCTTCCAATAGGGGTGGATCTAAGGCCACAATGTCGGCCCACCAACAAGGGATATTTAGAAGATAATGGTCTTTGTGATAATTATCTTGGTCTGGTTATGTGTGGGTTATGAGATTTATCTAGATGATATGTTATGTGTATAGTAGGGATTAGTTTCCCTGGCGGTGGTCCTTAGGACCCAAGGGTAGGTCAGTACCCGAATATGCCTGACTGTATGCTTATATCTGTTGATTGTATGCTAGTGGTAGCGGTGAGATAGTCCCTAGTTACCGGTTGAAAGATACTGATGACGGATACCGGTTGAAAGATACCGATGTTGATTACTGGTTGAAAGATACCGATGATGGTTACCGGTTAAAAGATATCGATGAGGGCTACCGGTTGAAAGATACCGATGAAGGTTACCGGTTGAAAAATACCGACGATATTGTATGGTATGTGGTATGATGGGGGAACTCACTAAGCTTTGTGCTTACAGTTTTGGTTTTGGTTTCAGGTACCTCTTCGCCGAAGGGGAAGGAGCCGGCGGTGTAGCAGCGCATCACACACACACGCATGGTTTCCGCTAGGAGTTTTTGGGACTGTACTCTGATTTTCATTACCTTTGATGTTATGATTTGGGACACAACAATATGATTTTGTGATGTGATGTTTATTTGACAATATTTTGGTAAAAATGTTTATGGAATTGATAATTTAAAAATGAATTTTTTTTCCTAATTGAATCGTTACGGACAAAGGGACCTACTGTTTTCGATTGTGAGATCTAGGCCTGATAACTGATGCCTATTATTCCTTTTATAAAACTCCTAAGGCCTCGCGCTTTTGTTTTTAGACGATATGGGAACTGGGAATTGGGATATAGCCATCAACACTCATTTTCTCCCTTATGTGATACAATCTAATATTTTTGATTTTTTCATTACTTAGAGACATACGAACAAAGATTATTAGAAATGGATGTTTAATCTTAAAAGTGCAAAAGATTATAAAAAACGATGTTTAATCTTAAAAGTTCAAAAGCGTAACATATTTATATATATATATATATATATATATATATATATATATATATATATATATACACACACACACACACGGTTTTTCCGATTTTCGGGACCAGTCCGACCGATCAGACCAGTTAAACCATTGAACATTTAAGGCTGCCGGTTCGATGTCCGGTTCGGTTTTCAAAAACTTGAATTTATTCTTTCTTGTCTTTACACTTGAAGTTACAGTAATGGTCCATGCATTTATTTTCTTATTACGCATGCAACCCCAAGTCAAAATTTCTTTTCATTAATGGTTCATAAAATGTTGCACTTTAGCACCCTTAAGCTCCGACAAATTTGCATTTGTATTATTTCAAATAAACTAGTTACCATTTTAGTTTACATTTAACACCCTTAAATCAATTTAAATGTCAACCAAATGTTAGATATAAATTAAACCCTTAAAACTAATTTTAATGTGAATAAACCCTTTTAATAATTTTGTTTTTTATTTGTAATTTAACATGGAAACATCTAATCTTAAATCACAGATGTTATAGATTAGACCGTTTGATTTTAAGTTTGATCATGAAGCAGGATATAAGAGATAATACTAAAAACAAATTTGTCAACAAAAAAATATTATGTGGCTCTCATTCCATAATAAGTCAATATTTTTCTAATGGGCAAGAGCAATAGAAGTATATAATATTGTTAAGTAAAAATATAATATTTACTAATAAAATGAAGCAAAATCAAGTTTTACACATATTATATGACTTAGTAGGTGTTTGGGATAGCTTTTGAAAATAGCTTTTTAGCTTTTCAAAAAGCTTATAAGCTAAAAAAAATATTTGTGTATTTAAAAAATATTTTTTAAAACAACTTTTTGGATAAAAAAATAAAGCTTTCAAAAAGCTAGAAAGTTCTAACTTTTTAGCCACTTTACTCTTAAAAAATAGTCTTTCTTATCCTAACACTTTTTAAAATCTGTTTTTCCTAAAAGATATAAGCTAATAAACATTTTTTTTTAAAATCATTTGTGATAAAAAAAAAAAAAAAAAAAAAAAAAAAAAAAAAACTAACCCAAATACGCCCTTAATCCAAGTCCTCAACCTTTCACGAAGTCAAAGGCTCTCGGTCAAAAAATATATAACACAAGGATCAAGCAAACAAAAACTTAATCCTCGATTTATTCAAAATTTGGTAGAAATATGTTATGTTTGGTAACTAGTTGGTAGTTGAAAACCTACTTACAAAAAATAACATTTGCTAAAAATTAGCTGATAAGCTAATGAATGATATAAAATGAAATCTAAAATAATATATTTTCTATAATTAATTAAGGGTATATTTGAAAATTAAAAAAAACAACTCATGAAAAACTAGTTTAAGTAGCTTTTTAAAAGGTTAACTTATTAGCTATTTTTTTGTTCGTTAAGCATGTCGTTTTAAAAAAATAAAAAAATAAAATAGTTGTGACACGTCAAACACAATATTAACGATAATCCTTTAATTGGCCAAATTAAATTATTATCTAACTAGTTGTGAATCCATACATGGGTAACTAAATATAAATGTCAAAATATTTAACAACTTTGAATTTATAATGAAAATGAGAAAAATAATGAATTATTATAATGAAAATGTTTTTTATCTTTTAAATTTAAATAAATAGTTTAAATAAATAAAAATAATTAATGAGCTTTAATTTTGTGAATTTTGAAATTAAAAGATGAGTTCATTAATTAAATTGATATTCATTTATTATTATATTTATTGCAATTATTATATTAAAATATTATATGAAATTTAATAAAATAGAAAAAAAAAACTAATAAAATGATATTTGAAAAGAAAATAATTTAAAATAAACATAAAATATGACAAGTGGTAAAAAAACATAGGTTTATTAGAAACTATTTTACTTTTTTTTAGAGTAAATTACTGAAATTGTCCATATTTTAACCAAACCATAAAGACGAAAAACATAACAAAATAAAACCACATGGACGATCTGAGTGAATAAAAAAAATTAAGGACCAATCGTACAACTTTAACCAAATCATAAGGATTTCCCTAATTTACTTTTTTTTTTAATGTTATGGTTATTATGCACAAGCCCAAGTTTACTTTTTATGCTAGGGTTATTATACACAAGCCCAAGTTTACTTGTTGCCAACCTTTAATTAGTATATTATCTTTATCAACTTTTTTCATTGATTGCTTTTTGGGTTGTGTTTTCGCATAATTTATTGATAGGGACAATGTAAACAGTATAAGGGGTAATCGGTGAAAGGGTTGGAGATGACTAGAGTGTGTCGGTGAACATGTATTTTCTATTTAAATAAATTAAGCAACATTATAAGATCAACAAATATACCATCAATTTTATAAGGGCATATACGAAGAAAAAAAAACAACGATTTTAACGAGCCAAATCAAAAAAAAAAAAAAAAAAAAAATACATTGTTTAGATCACGATGTTATCTGTATATCTTCTTTTTTTTTTTTTTTATAAAAAATATTATGCATAAGTATAATTAAATATGTTAAGCATAAATATTATTTGATCGGATTTATATTACAACCGGTAGCTATCACAAAAATAACTAAGGACATATAATTTAAATTCAACAACATGGGATGTATCATGGTATTGAAGATGTGTTCAACTCCAAGAAGGTGAGGGTTTAAGTCCCGACATTGACAAAATGAATAGTTTATGAGAAAATTTTAGAGGGTATATCTGTTAGCAGTTCTAAATAAACAACATAAATGTCTAACATGAATGAAATATGTATAAGAAATATTATTATTTTGTGATATCAACGTTTTTAATGTATATTTAACGTAATCAATTTTTATCTCGTGATGAATAAGACAATATTTATAGAGAAAATTCATCAAATAACTAAAAGGAGAGGAGTATTTGAAGCAAATGATCATGAAAAACATAATTTTATAAAATGACCATGACTTCTGCAGAAAGGGGCTCTGTGGAAGTCCTTATGCTATGAGAAACATGAAAAGCCTCTGAGAAAATGACCTGGTGGGGGAAAAAGACAAAAAAAAATTGTAAAATTTTAATTCCACAGAGGGTACATCGTTTCACTAAGATGCCCTCTGCGGATTTGTTCTTTAGATGAGTATATTTGAGGAATTGTTCTTCGCTAAAACATGGTCTAATAATGATTTTGGTATTTGTTATCATCTAAATCTAACAATGTATCAACATTTAGCACATATCATTATTTCAAAATAACAATTTAAACTATAAAACTATGTTTCTAAGAATT